>NC_086376.1:71210362-71529410 GCF_036588685.1 Mytilus trossulus | reverse complement strand
TGTATTATTCTATATTGGAACCAGTGGAGTTTTGAGCTTTTTGTGAAGTTAAACAACATATTATGCACATCAGGCAAAGTTGGCTTTAGATGAATTTGGCTATTTATTTTAGGTATTTTTGACATACAGCTCTTCAACGGTTTCGGTACTTATACATCTTTGGATTTGAAATGTTTGGCTTTGAGCGTTCCTGATGAAGGTAAATCCAGAAAAGTGCTTCGGACGCAAGAAATTAATAACGTGTTGTTTTCAATAATGCACATATTTCCAATCAATATTTTTGTTGAGTGTTGAGGACTATTTTTTCTTCACATCTAAGTTTAGTACTGCTTTTTTCAAATAAAACAATATACATATCTTTCGAGCCTTTTCTTGATACAAAAAGTATTCATAAATTATTCGGCATAGTTGGTCCTAGTGTTTTATAACAATTGTTTATGGATATATAGTTTTTTTAAGCCTTTTATATGATTTTATTGATGAAATGACCCCATTATAAGTAAGAAAGTTTGACTTTATTTTATAAATGTTTTGGAATTGTTGAAAAGTCATAAGTTTTCCCTCGTCGTTTAATAAATAATTTATCAAAAGTATCCCTTTATCTTTCCAGTCTTTATAGAAAATAGATGTTGTTCCTATTTTTATGTTATCATTATTCCAAAGCGAATCTGATAAAAACTCCTCTTCATTTTTTGGTATGAATTTATTTTGTAAATCTGTCCAAACTTTAAAAACTTCTTCCCCAAAAGGGTTTTTACATCTTTTTGTTTGGCCTCAATAAACTAGGGTTTCAATACTAATTTTTTTCAGTACTTTCTAATTGCATTATTTAGTTTTGGGTTGTTTTTCAACAACCGTCTTATCCAAGTTAGTTTCAATCCTTTTATGTATTTGTCAATATCTATCATTTTCAGCCCTCCTAACTTGTGTTCAGAACATAATATTTCTCTTTTTATCTTGTCAGGTGTGATTTCCCAAATAAATGAATAAATTTTGTCAGTTAGTTGTTTTAAAGTATATTTGCATGGTGCTTGTAATGTTAAAAACAGATGGTTCAATTTTGAAATAATTAGTGTCTTAATGATTATTATTTTTCCAACTGGTGTTAATGTTTGTTTAGACCAAATTTTTATTATATTTTCAATTTCTTTAATTCCTGGACCATAATTCAACAATTCCACTTCATGCAAATTAACAGAAAAGTTTATTCCTAGTAATGTAAACCTACTGGAACCCCATTCCAATCCCCATTTTGCACACATTGTGTCTATATATTTTTTTGCCTATCCACATCACCTTTGTTTTGTCCAAGTTCATATGGAAACCAGACATTTCAGCATATTTTTTAAGTAAGCGAAGAGATGCATCTAGAGATTTAGGTGTACCGTCAAGTATTATTGATGTATCATCTGCGTATTGGGAGATAATATATTCTGTGTCATCAATTCTAATTCCTTTAATTTCTTTGTTCTTTCTGATTAAAATTCCTAGAAGTTCAGCACATAAAAAAAAATAAGGTGATAAAGAATCCCCTTGTCTACAACCTCTTTGAATCTGAAAGAAATCTGATAAAAAAAAACAGTTTTGGGATACTGATAAGCTTATAGTTGTGTAAAAGGTCTTTATCCAAAGTTTTATAGAGGGTCCAAAATTGAAAAAGTCTAATACGTCATTTATGAATTTCCATGATACCAAATCAAAAGCTTTTTCAAAATCTATGAGAAGGAGGAGGCCCGGCAAATCATTTATCTCTGTATAGAATAAAATATCATATATGAGACGAGTGTTTTCTCAAATATATCTTCCACGAATAAAACCTGTCTGATCATTGCTAATAATAATGGGTAGATCAGATTTGATACGCTCTTCTATACAACTTGATGCTAGTTTATATGTTGTATTCAAAAGACTTATTGGTCGCCAATTTTTCATTAACTGTCTAGGATAATCACCTTTTGGTAAACAAGTAATAATACTCTGTTTTTAAGTTATTGATAATTCCCCCCTTTTGTAACCATAAATTATAGATCTGAAAACAAATTTTCCTACATCTGTCCAAAAGAATTTAAAAAAATCATTTGTAAAGCCATCTGACCCTGGACTTTTCTCATTTTTCATTCTACGCATAGGATCGTGGGATTTTGTCTGATGCTTGCTCCGTTTCTGTGTTTGTTACATTTTAGTGTTGTGTCGTTGTTCTCTTCTTATATTTAATGCGTTTCCCTCTGTTTTAGTTTGTTAACCCGATTTTGTTTTTTCTCCATGGATTTATGAGTTTTGAACAGCGGTTTACTACTGCTGCCTTTATTTAGAGCTGTTGTCAATTCAATATAAGTTATCTCCCCCTCTAAAGATTCTTTTAAAGCATCATTTTATTTTTTTTTTTATATCAGAAACGGGTACTTCACTATTGAAATTTACTTTACTCAAGCTTTCTGTTTTAGTATACAGTTTTCATACTAATTGTTTGCCTCTTCTGATATTTTATCTTGTTTACAAATTGTCTCCCCTTATTCGTTAACTAATTTAAGGATGGTTTTATTTATAAAATGTTTAGTTTCCATATTCCCAAAAAAATGGCTTTTCCCCTTCATCAATCCATTGCATTTTTGACCTGATATAGTATCCCCTCATTTTTTCTTTCCTTATTATTCTAAGATCAGATTAATGGTGGTCAATTTCATTTAATATTACCTCTGTTAAGATGCTTCCCCCTAATTGCTGAATTTTTTCTGATAATATTTGTTTCCTTCTTTGTTTTTAAATTTAGTTTTAAAATTTGATTCAAATCAGTGACTATGTATTTGATAGCTAGTGCCCCTTAAAACTTAGGTTTATCTTTAAAATATATATATATCCCACGCAATGTTTGGCTTATAACACTTTAATTATAATCTTTATACATAGATCTATGAAGCCACGATCGAAAGACCATTCCTATTTTTGATGACGTACTTAAATATTACTATTTAAAGGTGGATGATAATTCCTCTTTTCATAAAAAAAAACCAGGCTAATGGATTTTATATAATTGAATCTGTTTTCATATAACGAGATATTTGTAAAAGTTCGATCAATTTAGGAGATCACGATTATTTATGTAAAAATCAACTGCTTTATGTCAAATTTTTTGAAAGAAAATAGCAAGGCGAATAATTCAGAAATTGTGTACTGGCATGAAAAGCACCCGATATTTTTGGAATTTTGCTGCTATCAATTCTATCGTAGCTAATGATTTCTTTTTATATATTGTTTGGTCCTTTTTTAGTTATATAAGCTCTTCAAAGTTTGTATTAAGTTTCGAAATTTTAAATGTGTGCATCACTAACGAGATATCATTTGAAGTTTAAGTAGATTTCAAAGGTACAAGGATATAATTTGTTTAAATGTGCATTTGGTGCAGCATCGTTCTTACCGTTGTTGTTCATATTGTGATGAAGTATTCTCTCATCGAATACTGTAAAAGGACATCGATCGAAATAAATTAAAATCAACAAGATCGAGTAGAGGTGGCTACATTTCACTAGTACATAAAGAAATATTTCAATTGCTTACAAATATTATATCAGACGTTATTGTTAAATAGATGTCATATGGTTTATGGAGTCTTTATGGAAGCTTTGTCGTAATTTGCGAGACAAAAAAATGTTAATGAAGGATGAAATATGCAATAATATGAATATATTTAATTTCCTATTTGACAACCTATAACTTGGTGTATGTACATCTGCATACTTTGTACGTTTTGTTGACAAACTAGAAGATTTAATTTTGAAATTATCAATTACCTCTAACTTAGTTGCAATTCAGTAACTTCACCTGCATATGGGATATATATTTCTAAACTTATTCGATATTCAAGCGCTTGTAGCTCCTACTCAAAATAAGCTGTGTATATATGCCTTTTTTGTGCATTTGTTTGTGTTTAAATAAGAAGAAAGGATTATTTTGATTCAGGCACTTGCTTATGTAGAAAATGGTGGTTTGAACCTAGTTTTATAGGTCGCTAAATTTTTCACTTGTATGACAAAAAGTAAAGAAATGGTAAAAGTGTCAAAATACAGCAGTCAACATTGTGTTATAATCTTAATCACTAAACAACGTACAAATATGTAGCAAATAAACCCACTTTGGAATATAGACCAAGCACATTAGAAAAAAATTAAGACAGAATACACAAATTTACCATAGTACAATAACACAATGGCAAGTGAGAGGTTTAGCTAGCTATTAAACCAGGCGTAATCCACCAATTTACATAAGAAAATGACTGTACCAAGTGAGGAATAAGATAGCTTTTTCTATTCGTTTGATATGTTCGAGTTTTTGATTTTGCCATTTGATAAGGGAATGCTGAAAATAACAAAGAAATACATTTATCACCTAATGCCAAATTAAATGTCGCTTAAATATCAGTACTTATAACCGGAATATGGGTATGGGAACTTTTTTTAATTCTATGACCAAATGTAAATATATATTTGCATTAAACAAACATTATTTTTTGTTTTTTTCATTTAGTACTTCACTTGTTCAACCAAATGTGATTGTTTTTTAACAATCAATTTGGCATATGTTGGTTACACTGCAAAAGACTATGTGATTTGGGCAATATGTCAATGAGCAGTGCATTGGAACTAGCATATAGCATATATTTTGACGACTCAACACATTACCTATATGTTTTCACGGTCTTTAAAAATGTACCACTTCCTTTATATACTGTTTCTATTTTATCGTTTAGATGTACTATAAACACAATAAATTTTCTGGACATCTCATCTGAATCGTTTACTCCGATTCGGTTTTTGAAAATTGTTTACAAGGGTGATACAAAAACAAAGATACATATCGCACAAATTAGATTAATTTGTTCTATTTCTACAACTACTTACCCCATTAAGTTCCTTTCTCTTCTTATGGTTGCAGGTAAAATCAATGACTGGATATCTAAATCCGTCATTCCCTGTCACGTCTAGCGGTAGTAGGTCAAGTTTTGTTATGTCTACGCCATCACGTAAACGATTAAGAAATGGTGGAACGTTTTTGCATGGTGTTGATCTTAAGACGACGGGAAAAAGTAAACAGAAGAAAACCAAAATTTCATGCAGGTGTTCCATCCTTGTTTACGACGTGAAGTCTTTTCGAGTTTCAGCTGTTGTTTACGAATGAAATTTGAGTATTGCTATAATTTTTGTTTTCAATGTATACACGCAATTCTAATGATTTATGATCAATAGAAGAGTGAATTACAGAAGTAAATTACCGCAGACTCAACGTAATCACAACAATTGCCAATAACTATTTTCTTTTTCTTTGTTTCGCTTTAAATAACTACTGTTAGTACAGCTAAGATTTTGACCGAAAAAATAAATAAGATTTTTTTCCAGAATATTATATTACAGTCAGTTTTGATTTGGTGTTGTCAAATAGGCTAAATTACATTTATGAAATATTATTGTCTTGCAATCACTAATTTAAATCATTTAAATCTGTATTAACGCAAAGTTTAAATAAACCGTTAACTGGAATGGGCAACGTATGGTCTTAGCATTCCCAGTTATAAAAAAAAGAAGAATGAAATGTTTACATGAAGAGTGGCACATGGTAATCAACAGAAAGATTCCTTTCGTTTACTAATTCTACCCCTTAACAATTGACATACAGGTTAAATGATAATTTACATTTTTTATCTATAACATTAGATTCAAAAAAACGTTAAAGAATCGTCACTATACTTAATTTGAACATGTGTAGTCATTTTTTTAGTTTATGTTCATATCAAGTCATTTGACCGACGGAACTCTTTGATGATCATCTCAAAAGTGTAATTAGATGCCGTTTATTCTTAGATGCACACAAATTGGTGATACATTATAACGTGTCCATGCATATGGAGCATAATTTTATATATATATACATATTTATTTAAGAGCTTGCAGCTGCTTCAAAAACTTTGTAAAATTCAGCGATTTCTTATTTTAAATAGTCATAGGAGAGTATCAAGACTAATAGATAAATATCAATTGTCAACTTCACAAATAGTGCAGATTGATCTATTTTTTAACAGTTTGGCCTTGTTTTTGAACTCATTTGATCCTATTTGTATATACAGCTATTTTCACTTTGGGTTTTCCTTAAATTGAAAAATCTCCCAGATACAATAATATCTCAAATATTTGCATTTGTCTGTTGTATGATCTGGTCATACGTTTGTTTGTTTTTTATATTTTTATGGACTTTCTTTTATTAAAATTTGGAGTTTAGGATTTTTGTATCTTTTATTAATACTTTTTTTGTGGCATTGGTAAAATGTAAGTGGCAACAGAATTATACCTATATTCAAAACTAGTTAGCCCATTTTTTTTTTATATTAAACCAAACGGTGTGCAACGCTTGTCTTGACAGGTGAAAGCTTCTTCACCTATACATGTATAACCCGCTACGCCTCCGGGTCTGGGACTTGACACATTTCTCATTTCCATTCTCAATTTTATCTTAATATATACGATCAACTCACTGATCCCGTATATATATCGTAACAGGTCACTAGCACACTATGAAACTGATAATATTAACTATAATCCCGTCCTATTTTCCTCGACGTCACTTACCAAATTAAGCAACTCGACGGTTGTCACATGAATAGCAGGATATGCTTACCACTCCTAAGCACCGGAGACCATCCTAAGATTTTATTAGGATTTTTTCTGCTCATTCTTTACTTGTATGTTATGCTTTGTAGACTATTATTTGTCGATTTATCTTTTTCTTTATGTGCCATTGTGTTTTCAGTTTATTCTTGACTTATGAATTTGAATGTCCCTTTACCATCTAGATAAAGGTAACCCAGATTTTACTGAATACGTAAAATGGATATGCCATTGGAAGAACTATACGCATGATGAGCAATTATCGACGCGTGATCTGCTGGTCCTTCCTGAACGCTTAAGATCATCCTATGTGTTGGTTGGGTTGGTGATGCTCAGTATTTAGTCAACAGGTGTTTCTCTTTTAATCATTTGTAATCGGTTTTTTTGTTGATTTTTTCTTTGTATCGTTACTTTTCGTTTTATTTGGATACTCGTTTTATAAATTGCGCTTCTCTTGAAGCATATTAAAAATTAAAGTTACACTACCATTCAAAGAGACATATTTAACTACACGCAACTATATGAAATGATACATTTACATAATTACAAACAATGTATGTGTAAAAGATTTTATTATTTTATTATAAGTAAAATATGTAAAAAAAAAAAAAAGTATTTGTTTGTTATCAATGCGCTGTATTTGCTTGTGTACTAAGTGAAAGGGATGCAACTTTATCAATTTACGCCTGCTTATATAGCGACTGTGAGATAAGCTTGGTATTGGAAATGAATATAGAAACGCTTCTTAAACAAAAATAAAAGTTTTACAGATGAAATAGTTAATTTAGAAATACATTTATTGACTTGTTGAGATATTGGCTAATTCACTAGCCACTTTGTCCAAAAATTAAACAAAGAACCAACTTAAAACAGCAAAGGAATAGAATGATGATGACTGTACAATGAGTTAATACTAGAAAATAAAAAGGGCGTTTATCCGTATTACAAAGTAAATGATGACAAAAGATCATTGAATAAAAGAATCACAACTATGTTCCGTGGAAATTTTTTTTTATATTAAATAGGTGATGTGCATAAATTAAGTGATAAAGACTGCAAAAATATAAAACAGAATTTATAAATTATTAATGCAATGCATTTATGATAACCATGATCTATGTAAAGTCTTATGTGTTTGTATCAACAGAAACTGTGTAATATTTTTTGGATATTTGAATGGGAAATTATATGCTAGATCACACCATCACCAGGATAAGCTGATAATAATAAGATTGACATTAAAATGTTTTAGTGTATAGTTACGCAAATTATAGGATGAGTTGCCATGATAACACAGGAATATGGTAATCCTAATAATCAACATAGTTTTGACAATGCCAAAACACATACTACAAATATGTATCTTATGAAGATGCTTCCAGTTCCAATCAATATGGATGGTCGATGTACACTACAGCTGAATAGTTTTCCCTATTTTATATTTGTGTCAGAGCATCACCAGGATAAGCTGATAATAATAAGATTGACATTAAAATGTTTTAGTGTATAGTTACGCAAATTATAGGATGAGTTGCCATGATAACACAGGAATATGGTAATCCTAATAATCAACATAGTTTTGACAATGCCAAAACACATACTACAAATATGTATCTTATGAAGATGCTTCCAGTTCCAATCAATATGGATGGTCGATGTACACTACAGCTGAATAGTTTTCCCTATTTTATATTTGTGTCAGAGCCATTCAGAGCTCATTGTATAGTGTGGACAGGCAAACATTAAAAACTGTATGTTAGATTGGTATGTTTGCGTATGTGAATTTGACTGTCTTCATGACATTACTCCTTTCATGTTTCCACACAATGGAAAAGTCATAGCGCTATGTAAGCTATAAAAGTCTACCTTTAACTGGTGAAACTAATTTTATTTAAAAAAAAACACGTCAAAACCTTGGGTAACACCATTTATGACAAATTGACAATGACAAACAAAAACTTAATGTCCTGGATTTAAGAATGCACATACATATTTTTTATTATCTAAAACCATCTTATCATATTTGTGATAGCATAACAGAGAACATTTCTTTCCGGAGCACCTGAGATCACTCTAGTTTCGGTGGGGTTCGTGTTGCCCTATCTTTAATTGTCCATGTTGTTTCTTGTATACTTTTATTTTTCTGATTGTCTTCTTCATTTTTTAGCCATTTTTTATGTTTTCCATTTATTTTCCATCTATGACTGTGCCTCTGGTATCTTTCACCCCTCTTACAATTAAGTCTTGAATATGACTACACTTAACATTGCTTAAAAATGGCTGAAATTGTCAGTACAGTAAAATCACGGAATTTTTTGAGTATCACTAAACAATGGTATTCATTATTTAAAATTACTGAAAGGACAAGATACCATTTAGGCAAAAATATTGCTTTGAATTGTAACTTTATCAAATTTTCTCAAAATGTCCATAATTTAGTTCTTAAATGAAACTATTTTAAAAGTCTAACCTTTGTTAAATAAATATCTTCATAAAAATGAATTCTTAGCCCTAAAAAAATCACATTTAATATATATTGTCGAAATGCAATGATTTTGTGCATTTTAGGACCTAAAAGCTTCAGGAAACCTTTGTCCGCAACCTGTGATCCAAAATGTTATATAACAAAAAGTTGTCAATTATAATATTGAATATCTTGGACACACAAACTTTCCGAATCGTGCGTGGCAGCCAAGGTAAATTGTGCTAAATATGACTGTACAACACAAATTATGCATACATAAAGAACCAATACTTTTTCGTTATTTTGTTTTAATAGTAATATCATAACTATTTCTATGTAAAAATTGTAGTATTTTGGTAAGTTTACAAAAATATCAAATCGTGAATTTACTCCTTTACAGTACTGAAAACAACTTTTTCTCAACATTTCTGAAGACAAACATACAATTAATTGTACTAAAAAGTAAAATCACACAATAACAGATAAATAAACACATCAAACGAATGGATAACACCTGTCATATTCCTAGCTTGGTATATGCATTTTTATTGTAGAAAATGGTGTATTATAGAAAAGTGTGGTATGATTGCCAATGAGACAACTATCCACAAAAAAACAAAAATGACACAAACATTTAAAACTATTAACCTGGTTTTATAGCTAGTTTAACCTCTCATTTGTATAACAGTCGCATCAAATTCCATTTCATTTACAACAATTTGTGGAACCTTTGGGTTCATTCTCATTTATGTAACTTTTTTAAATTATAGGTAGTAAAGGTTAAAAAAAAAGTTTGATAGATGAGATAAGAGGTAATCAAGAACAATGGGTTTTTCAATGAGAGTTTGGGTTAAATGACATGTGAAGAATAAGACTGAAAATTATACCCGGATTAAAGTTTCTGTAGTTTTATTCAGCATAGCATGTTAAAATGTGCAACTGACATTTAGTTAATGTAATGTAAATCATTTGAAAGTATTTTAAAGATTTTTAAACCTTTAATTTAAAAATGAATTGGATAAAATAATACCAGTTGCACTTGTATTCATGAAAAGATTTGTCAATGAGATGGAGCTTGTTTGTGTAATAAGATCCTCTTCATTTTTTTTTCTGTTCTTCTGACCAAATGATGCAAATGGGACAAAATATAAGTTGAATACGTTTTACTACACAAAGACTGAACAAAACCAAATTCACACAACATATATACATATATATATATACATAAACAAAAGCAAAATCAATCCTAGCCCAATGATTATAAAATACTGGTACAGCAATTTCAATAGCACACCGTGACTCAATGAATGTTCAGTAGATTCACACAACATACATTTGCACTAAAGAAATGTTCAGTATCACACATCATACTTCTTTTTTTTAAATAGTAATGCAAGCAAAATGGTCAAAAAAAGTAGCACAGATATATCCATAGCATACACTAAATGAATGTTCATTAGATCTATATCCTAGTTTAAGTAGGTGGAATACTGCATCAGTGTAGTGATATACTTTGATCTGTCCTTGTTGTAGCCTATACTTAATTTGGGTTAGTCTGTTGTCTGTGTTGCGGTACTTTAACTTGCGAATCTGACTTTTTCCCCTGTGGCGTACTGGATGAGTCGAATTTCTGTGGCAGCCTATGTATTCTGAAGCTTCTGTCATAGAGTGTGGGTAGTGGGTCTAGGCAGGAGCGTGCTTTCTCTGACAAGTGTGACAGGAATAGCTTGACTTTGATATCTGCATGTGATGGTGGATGGTAGTGGTCTCTTGGAATCTGGTAACTAGATCATCTGTGGTGGTTACAGTGCTAGGGAAGTCCGTTTATGTACATTTCAAGTATATGATCTTTGGTTGTGAACGATTTTTGCATTGATGAGCAAATATGTTGAACAAAAACAATGTTTGATTTGGTAATCACCTTGAATCAGCGCCACAATTAAAAGTTTTAAACAGGTACCACATTTGTTGTAATGTTATAACTTGAACCTACATTTAAAAAAGTAATAAAGACAGTCATGTTTACTTTCATAAAATGCTAATATGAAAATATTGCTGATGTGTGGATTTCTTCTGTATAAATGATAAAACATTTAATTATTGTTTAATAAAGGCAACAGTAGTATACCGCTGTTCAAAACTCATAAATCCATGGACAAAAAACAAAATCGGGGTAACAAACCAAAACCGAGCGAAACACATTAAATATAAGAGGAGAACAACGACACAACACCGAAACGCAACACACACAGAAACAGACCAATCATCAGACAAAACACCACGAGAATAACCAATGTAACATGATAAACCAAATACATGAATTTGGGATAGACAAGTACCGTGCCACGTCTTATCTCAATATCTCAAAAATAAGAGAAAACACAAACGACTCAACGTAAAAATGCAACACAAAGAGAAACGAACAATATTATAACAATGACCATCTTCCTGACTTGGTACAGGACACTTTTAAAGGGGAATAAAAGTTTAAAATATACTTGATTTAATTTAAAAATGAAATGAAACAAGTTTACTCTCGCCTTTTTATATATATTTTTGATATAATATAAAACATACAGGAACAAATTTACTGTCAAATTTTAGAAAGACACTTTTTTATCACTAAAGAAACAACTCAACAGTTAACAGAAATAAAAAGTTTGCTTAATGAGAATACCTTATTTCAAACGGCTAGATAAATGGGAAGACATCACAAAAACATGCATAGTAGGTACAAATGCCAAAAAAAGGGGTATAACAGTCAACATTGTGTTATAATCTTAATAACTTTAAAAACAAACAAATATATAACTTAGAAACACAATAAGCATAAAGACAAAGCACATAAGCAAATATGAAAGACAAGAATACAAGAATTTACCATAGCACATTATAACAATGACGGAATTTAAGTACATTTTGTCAAAGGTTACATCTCAGGCACTTTTTATTACCTTTGTATTTACATTGCGTCATGTCAATCAAATTCATTCGTTCACTTTGTGTACACTTGTTTTTGTTAATATGTCTTTTGATTTAGTGAAGAATGTACTCCTCTGAGGAATCAAAAATGTGTAGAATTAAACTTTTTTTTCTTAACCTGCCTTTGGGTTTACATGACATTAAAAAAATTATTGGTTAAGAAGAAAAAATATGATGGTTCACCCTTTTTTTTTTGCTACAACCCTTTGAAAGTAATCAATTTTGATGATTTTCCGATTTTCATCAATTTTTATCAATTTTTGTGCTATAATCGGGAAAAAATCACAGTTCCATAATTAACAAGACTTTTTGTAATCAGAAAAGGAATTTGAAATCTTTAGCTGTATCTGTAAAGGAGCTGTTCAAATTGAACACAATATTTTTTGGATATGATATTTATACACAATGTTAGTAAGGGATTCTATCATTGATTTATTTTATTGGGAAACTTTTTTTGTATACTTTCAATAAAGATGAAATGGACCAATCTGTATAAATTCAATTAGAAAAAACTATAGGTAGTTGTTAATATAAGAAAGTTTTATCATATTGTGATCCTTTTTGTGTCAAATTTACCATGCTATTTGCAATGCAATTTTGTAAATTTGTTTATTTCATCTGGTTTGTTTTTTTTAAGAACAAAATGCGTATTATTTCAAATGCTTTGTTTTAAATGATAGAAAAAGAATATATCATAAAAAAAAATTAAAAGAACCAAGTGATATGAGATGGACATCTTTCTGGCTAAATCATTTATGTACCCCTCGTCAACTTCTCAAATATTTGACTAAAGCAACTGACTGAATTTTATTACTCAAAAACTACTGATTGCAAATACACATTTTTTTTTTCGCAGAGTTAAATTTGATTATGATGTTTACTAAATCTATTGCTATTTTCCATTTGTATCACATTTTTTAGCTCACCTGGCCCAAATGGCCAAGTTAGATTTTGTCGTCACTTTGTGGCCGTCGTCGTCGTTAACTTTTACAAATCTTCTCCTCTGAAACTACTGAGCCAAATTAAACCAAACTTAGCCACAATCATCATTGTGGTATCTAGTTTTAAAAAACGTGTCCGGTGACCCGGCCAACTAACCAAGATGGCAGCCATGGCTAAATAAACTCATCATAGATACCAGCACTAAATTTTGTATATACGCCAGACGCGCGTTTCGTCTTTAAAAAAAACTCATCAGTGACACTCGAATCCAAAAAGGTTAAAAGGGCCAAATAAAGTACGAACTTGGGGAGCATTAAGGAGCAATATTCCTAAAAGTTTTGCAAAATACAGCTAAGGTAATCTATGCCTGAGGTAGAAAAGCCTTAATATTTCAAAAATTCAGACTTTTGTGAACAGTAAATGTGTTATATTATTCTTTTATTTGTCTTTATTAATATTACTGCCTACCCATGTTAAAATGAGCATAGAGCATGACATGAAGGAATTATTTCGATTCTAATATGACAAAAACAATATATTTACAGGTCGAAGCGTACGAATATATCGTAATAATGTTTTGCTGTTCCCGTTTCCCCCGGAGGAGTCTGTATATTACATTTCATATTTGATAAGTTTAAAAACAACGAGCAGGGTAAATATGTGTTGTTTGATAAAAATATATAATGAAAGTTTAAGTTAGATGCTTAAATGTAAATATTTAGAAAAAATAACGATGGAAATAACGTTAATATAAACAGTAAATTCGTGCGCATGTGTCAAACATATTGTATGTGCTAATAAGAACACGGCTTTGTTACCAAAGCGTAATAAGGACGTCATTTTAGAGTATGTTTTCAACAAGTTGAAGTTACAAACAAGTTCTTAATTCCTACTATTACAGTTATTGAAAGTTTAAATAAATATTGTTTTTTTTATTATGATATAAGTAATGGAAGACAGTTAAACCGTAATCAAGTTATTTTAATTCAGTTATTATTTGAGACGTACATGTACAAAAATGAAAGTTATCATGGGTGAACATGGGGAATGTGTCATAGAGACAATAACCAGAATTTAGAGCAGACAACCGTCGAAGGTTACAATGGATCTTTACTGCAGGGAGAAACTCCTTCACCCAACGGATTGTTTTTGCTGGCCCCTTAACATTATAACAAAAATGTAAACAGTTTCAACTAGTCCCTTATTTCTGTGGAACTTTTAAACCAGAGAAAGAACTAAGTAACTACAATGTAGTAAATAAGTTCCAGAGAACTTTTCGACTAGTTAGTTTTTTCCGCCTGACACTTTCCACCGTCGCATCAAAAGAGCATTTACAAAACTTGGACATCATACTTACTAAAATCAGAAGTATACACAAGAAATTAATAAACTTTAAAAAATGTATAAAACAATTATGAAAAGTAAATATGATATACAGCTACAATCACCACATTAATGGGTCCTCACTATGAACAGGTACATACAGAATGTGGCGGCTTAAACATCTTAACTGGTACGAAACTCTTCCCTAAAATAGTGTATGTGTATAATCTCAGACATAGAATCTTTATAAATATAAATTGGAAATAACTTTTGAAAGTGGAAGGATTGCATAGCATAAACATTCACTGTCACATGACTGTACAAGCATTATTTGATACTTTAGAAATAGCTGAGAACAGTTGATGCCTCAGATAAATATTTTGACTAATACTTTACACTATTTATCTGAACTTGGCCAAGTTTGCCTTTGGGTTTTTGATTAACTGCCTATAGCCCCCTTTGGTGCTTCGATTCCCGCTCGTTAACACTATCACACCAAATTGTATATTTATGTCATTGAATAAGTCTGGCACATGAATATATTTGTTGGTTAACGCAAAAAATGTACTCAATGAAATTTGACTGGTTTTAAGACATGAGCTCAAATCTCGATCACCACCTAAACCATCATCCAGAAACATGATGATTCTTGTGCCTTCAGATCTCAAATGTTTGACTAATTCTCGTAGTGCTTTTGAAAAATGTACCCAGCAGTAGCTAAACTAAAAGGCAGTACATTAAAAACAAAGTATCTAACTTTGCCTTCAAAATCCCATGAAAATCCTAAAAAACTTCTATGTATTTGACAAATCTCAATATGATGATAAGCCGACTTAAGATCAAAGGAGAACAGAAAATCATCCTTCTGAAACATATCTCGGGCTGTTTTTGTGTCTTCATACTTAAATCTAAATTTAAACAAATGTATGTTTATGTGTCTACAATCTAGTACAAGTCTGGGTTTGCTCGATTTGATGTATGCAACCGTTTAAGGGTTAACTACCTGCGGAACCTTTTGTACCTCAGAAATGAATCAGAAATACATTTTTTCTGTAAAATATTGCTGATCTCATCTTGAATAAATTTCTTATTGTTGGATGAGGATCTGTTGTTTTTAATTACAGCGTGTTGAGGTTCAGTTTTGAATGGTATTTTTTTAATGGTATTTTATAACCATTTTCAATAACGGCACTAATGTGTTTGTTTTCGGTAATTAATTTCCATCGACCTTGAGTCTACCAACTGGCGAGACGCATTCATGCTGAACGGTTGTATTCGTATCAATACACATCACCGTGTGAGTATTTTTAACAGTATCTACTTTTGTAGTTACAGACTTATAGCTTGAATCATTGACTAGAGGCGCAAAGCGGCCTTGTATTACATTAATACTTTCAAAAATTAAAATTTGTGAATAAGAATTACTTATCTTATTTGTCATGTCTGGACATTCGTCTCCCAAATGACCCTTATTTCCACACTTAAAACATCTTCCAGGCTTAACAGATTTGGTTTCTTTCTCTGGAATTCTGCTATAACGTGCTGGTCTTGGTTAGCCTTTCTTAACTTTTTCTGCCTTACTCTTTCTTTCTGCTCTAGATTGAGCCCTCATCATCTTCTTTTCGTCTTCTGAGTCGTCAGCGATGGGATAAGCTACGTACTCACTGACGACGATCCATCCAAGCTGGGAAGAGTCGGCAAGTTTTATTAGCTTTTGCCTTTCACGCACTAAGTCAATACCTTCAACAAACTTCATCTTTGCTGTCTGCATTTCCTATTTCTGGAGCCTCCAGGCAAGCTTTAGCTTACTTCAGCTTGGTTAGCATTTTCACCTCATGGCGATACTGGTTTTCATTTCCATTACGCTGAAAACTATAATTGTCAGTCATGGTTTCTTCAAGTTTGGCTATCTGAGTTTGGGAAATCTCCTGCTGTGACTGTTGCAGATTTGACTGGAAAGATGAAAGCCTACTATGCATCACTGTATTTATGCTGTTTAGAAGATCTTGCTTTGAAGAAGAAACTGCTTTTTTCACCTCGCGTAGAATAACTGCGTTAATTGAATCGTCTAAATCGGTGTCCATCTTGACCAGTTCGAAGTTGGCGAGAGAATGGTCTGATAGGGAAATTAACCCGCCAAAAATGACCATTCACGTGATTCTACAATTAATATCACGTGTCCATACATATATTGAAAGAACCGTTAGTACAATAATTTTCCTCTATACTTCGAAACGCGGAAAATTATAATTATATGCATTAAACGAACATTTAAACGCTAGATGCATTAGCGTAGAAAATATATCATTGGCGATAAAACTTGTCCAGGTTCAATGCTGGTCAATAGAAAACAACTTTGCTTTTTAGAATTGAAATTGTTAATCTTATATTATACATTTTATTTATTTTAAATTATTTCCACCAGCTGATTTCCACAGTGCAGCATTCATTTGTTTTCAGTTAAGATTCGTTATTTAGATGCGTTGCCCAAGATTTTTTTCCGATTTTAACTTACCAAAAAGCGTTTAAGTTATCAAAAAGTGTTTCCTCCCTGCACATTGCTGGATGTATATACTCGGTTTATACCATGTTGCATTCAAATCTAATAGATCATGTAAATTCGAAGAAGACCCCAAGCTAAGAAAACAATCTAAAAACAATGCCATAATAGCAGGTGCAAAACTTCAGCATAAGCGTATTTGTCCTGTGGAGTTTCAGGAACCTTATATGAAAAATGTAGATGGATTTTTTTTCGCAAATTATGTAACAATTTATCGTCCGGTTGCACACCCGCACGCTCTCCCATTTAACATTGTTTAAATGATTATCCGACAAAAAAGAGAGGACTTGATCTTTCTAAAATGTGGACCTCATTTCCTGTTTCTAGACTGTGGCATTTCTTGAAATTTTACCGTATTTGATAAGAAATGTAAAAATATTCGCTCTTCGTTTAAAGAGAACAGTATTTCTTTTTGTAGCTCCCCTAGGACCTTCCATTATTGATAGGTATCTTGTAGTTTCGTGTTTGGTCGTTTGGACTTTTGGCTAGAAGTGTCATGGTAAGCCTTAAATTGGTAAAGCTAGACATTATATGCTCTAATTTATCAAGGCTGCCACTTAAATTCTCACAATATTTGGGAAATTAGGTTTGAAGGCAAAACTTTCATTGTTAACAGTTAATTATTAACACTTTTTTTAAAGCTTGGCATATAGTACAAATACCTTTTGTGATTTGTGATTTGTGATTTGTTAAAAATTTATCTCGTCCTTTAGATGCCCCTGGTTATTGTAGAGTGGAAAATTGATTGTACAAACAACTAGAGGCTCTAAAGAGCATGTGTCGCTCACCTTGGTATATGTGAATTAAACAAAGGAAGCAGACAGTTCATGACAAAATTGTGTTTAGGTGATTTTGATGTGTTTGTACATCTTACTTTACTGGACATTCTTGCTGCTTACAATTATCGTTATCTATAATGAACTTGTCCGTGTAGTTTCAGTGGAAAATGTTAGTAAAAATTCACAAATTTTATGAAAATTGTTAAAAATTGATTATAAAGGACAATAACTTCTTAGGGGGTCAATTGACCATTTTGGTAATTTTGACTTATTTTTGAGTCTTGAATTGCTGCATTATTGCTGTTTACAGTTTATCTCTATCTATAATAAATTCAAGATAATAACCCAAAACAGCAAATTTCCTTAAAATTACCAATTTAGGGGCAGCAACCTAACAACAAGTTGTCCGATTCATCTAAAAATTGCAGGGCAGATATATCTTGACCAGATAAACAATTCAACCCCCCGTCAGTTTTGATCTAAATGATTTGGTTTTTGAATTATAAGCCAAAAACTGCATTTTACCCCTATGTTCTATTTTTAGCCGTTGCGGCCATCTTGGTTGGTTTGCCCGGTCAAAAAACACAATTCTTAAACTAGCTAGCCTAATAATGATTCTGGCTATGTTTGGTAAAATTTGGCCCAGTAGTTTCAAAGGATAAGATTTTTGTAAAAGTTAACTAAGATTTACGAAAAAATGGTTAAAAATTGACTATAAAGGGCAATAACTCCTAAAGGGGTCAACTGACCATTTTGGTCATGTTGACTTATTTTTGAGTCTTAAACTGCTGTACATTATTGTTTACAGTTTATCTCCATCTATAAAAATATTCAAGATAATAACCAAAAACAGTAAAATTTCCTAAAAATTGCCAATTTAGGGGCAGCAACCCGTTAATGGGTTGTCCGATTCATCTGAAAATTTCAGGGCAGATAGATCTTGACCTGATAAACAATTTACCACCCCCCCCCCCCCCCCCCCCCCATGTCAGATTTGCTCTAAATGCTTTGGTTTTTGAGTAAGAACCAACACTGCATTTAACCTCTATGTTCTATTTTTAGCCGTGGCGGCCATCTTGGTTGGTTGGCCGGGTAAAAAAACACAATTTTTAAACTAGATACATTAATGATGATTGTCGCCAGGTTTGGATTAATTTGGCCCGGTAGTTTCAGAGGAGAAGATTTTTGTAAAAGATCATGGATATTTACGAAAAATGGTTAAACATTGACTATAAAGGGCAATAACTGCTAAAGGGGTCAACTGACCATTTCGGTCATGTTGACTTATTTGTAAATCTTACTTTGCTGAACATTATTGCTGTTTACAGTTTATCTCTATCTATAATAATATTCAAGATAATAACCAAAAACGGGAAAATTTCCTTAAAATTACCAATTTAGGGACAGCAACCCAACAACTGGTTGTCTGATTCATCTGAAAATTTCAGGGCAGATAGATCTTGACCTGATGAACATTTATACCTCATGTCAGATTTGCTCTAAATGTTTTGGTTTTTGAGTTATAAGCCAAAAACTGCATTTTACCCCTATGTTCTATTTTTAGCCGTGGCGGCCATCTTGGTTGGTTGGCGGGGTCACGCCACACAATTTTTAAACTAGATACCCCAATGATGATTATGGCCAAGTTTGGATTAATTTGGCCCAGCAGTTTCAGAGGAGAAGATTTTTGTAAAAGTTAACGACGACGACGGACGACGACGGACGACGACGGACGCCGGACGCCAAGTGATGAGAAAAGCTCACTTGGCCCTTTGGGCCAGGTGAGCTAAAAACAGCATATTTATACATTCCTCTATATAATTTTACAGTAAATTCACTCGAAGCTTATTATGAAAAAGTTGGTATTCATGTTACATTCAATTTTATAAACTTTAAGATAAAAGTCTATATAATTATTTGATGGCGATAGTCTCTTTTTCTGTGTGAAGGTCGTATACAGTTCACTGTGCTTAGGGTGAAGGCTCTGCTGATAATTTAAGCGCATTAACATATTTTTCTATGTGGAGCATCGTAGAAAGATTCTCCTTGGTTGAGGTGTCAGTTTGCGAAGAATTCCAATCACACAAGTACTAGGGTCGTCTTCACTTTGAAGTGAGGTTATAATGTAATGGTCCATGTTGAAGAATGCACTGTAAGTTTGAGATGGCAAAAAGCAATAAAAATTTAGGCCTTCTGAAAAATAAAATTCAATTCAAATATCTATAATAGTATGAAGGGTAATCAGGATGAGTGATTCCAAACGATTTCACAAAACAAACACAACGATGCCCTTTGATATATAAGCTAGGAGTGATATCTCTAAATCGACTGGCATCTGCATACGTATATTTATATTCGTAAAGTGTTCTACCACGTACCCGTTTTACACTTTGACACGTATACTGCATCATAATTTTGGTATTTTGCAGCCATAGTGGAGATGGTTTAGGGATCGACAACATCCACTCCATATGACAGTCAGAATTGTCTATATTACTCAATGATATGGAAACAAACGAGTTTAATTGTCCGCAAACTGTTTCATTTTTTGCTTTACCACATTTTCCAATTCCTGCATTTATATAATCATTCCATCTGAAACACAATCCAAAATTTCTAAACCAGATTTCGTACCCAAAAGAAAAAAATCCCCATTGTACAGGGCAAGTAAGATCTTGGTTATCTTTATCAGTTACTTTATGAGCAGATAGATATAAATATCTATTTGGACTATACCCGGGTTTTTCGCAACTCTGTCTTATTTGTCCTTCGTTACATTTCTGTGATTTCTGGTAAAGGTATGTCCATTGAAAACACAATCGTATATCTTTGTACCAATCAGGAGCAGGTGAAATCATTCTTACTAGCGTTATTACTTTACTGTGTATAGGTATAGGCTTTTGCAACAATTCCATCGCTCTATGAATAAATGGCAAGATGTTAACTTTTCTCCAATTTTGTTTTGTAAAACGAGCTTTAAATTCCGGCAACAGTTCTTTAAGATATGCTTTGTCGGTATAAATCTGAAAAGAAAAACAATACAATCTTAACAATAATCTATAAAACGAATAAAAATATAAAGATCGACGGTAAATAAGAGTTGTGAGTTTTCATCTTATTTATTTTTAACTTCATCTGTGGACCACAAACAGTACAGATTTAAAGACCCAACGAAATCGCTCATGGATGCTGTGAATGATCTGTCGTTCCAGTTTCTGGAATATTTGAAACTTATATAAAATAGTTCAAAATGATTTGTACATTTACCGCGAGTAAGTTGATTTTGGTGTCTTTCGCCGTCTTGGATTGTAAAAAACATAGAATCTAAGGTCCAGATTTTCTATCAAGTTAACAACATTTTATGCTGGAATGCAGATATTTAGAAGACTATAAGTGTAGATTATTTTTGTAAGTTTTTAAATGTTTTTAAATAGACATTTTAAGGGGAGGTAACTCTAAAACATTGTATTTTCTGAAGGACATGGAATTTTCCTATTTTGCATTTTATCCGGAAAAAATGAACGGTGATCCTTCCCTTTCTTTTGATATTATCAAAGCATTGCCTGAAAGCTATCTTTTCATTATATATTTTACAATTCTATCATTTTGTTTTGTTTCTAATCACAAAACCGTATTTTTCCTGTATTATCCATGTGTCATTTTGTCACAACCTGTAGCTTGAGAAAATGCGCGATGACCTATCATTTTTATTATATTTTAAAACATATATCAATAGATACTATGTTTTGGCAAAGTATGAACACATTTTATAAATTTTATTTTAGACTCCCATACCACCTTAACTTCATAGTCACATGGAATAGTCTCAACAAACCAAATGTTAATTTCGCTGTCAACATTTAATGATAAAACCAGTATACATAGTTAATTTCTATCTTGTATAGTTATTTTCTATCTTGCATCTTTCGGAAAAGTCTTTGGTTTGTTTTCTCTCAATTGAAATGATGTGTTTGATCAATACTCCTCATAAATGTAATGGTTAAAAGTTAAGTCCTGGATAATTATATTTTATTTTGACCATATTCTGAGGGTTTATGTGTTTGTAAAGCCTTTCAGTGCACATTATGTTTTAAACTGAAAAGAAACGACGAGCAATTGATTTTTTTTTATTTTCTCTTTGATTGCTTTTTTTTTTTAATTATTCATGTACCGTTTTATCAAAGTTGTCATCTTTAAATAAAGGCAACAGTAGTATACCGCTGTTCAAAAGTCATCAATCAATTGATGTTTTTATGCCATAACTTGATTTTTCCGTTACATTTGCACCGGAAAAGATTAAAAGACTTTATTGTAGGTTAATGCTCCTTTGGAAATTAAGCTATATTGACTGGCCATTAAAACTTAGACACCGTAAGTCGCACAGTTAGTTCTCGCAGCAATGCCGAAAAATTGTTGAAAAAGTCTACCTCCAAATTCAAAAAATATGTTGTCAATAAGAAACTCATGCATATTGATCATTTAGCCTGTTCCTATAAATACCGGTAGCATGTTTTATCTTTGTGTTTAATATTAACAAAGTATGCCGTGTGCAACCCCAAAGTAATAAATCTATATAGTATGCTACCATTTTTTTGTTGAAAAGCATTGTGAATTATTTCTTTAAAACGAATTCTAAATTGACATGGGGAATGGTGGTATACAGGGTTGAAAAATTAAAAGTTTTGAAGAAACTGATTTTTGAAAAAAATGAGATTTGAAATTATATAGTTAATACCACTACGTTAGTAAACAGTTTTAAAGTATCTCTTTCACCTCGGACAGATATGTTGTCAATCTAAATGACAATTCTTTAGTCGAACATGCAGATGAGTCGGCAATGTACTGTTGTTTGTTCGGAATTTTGTGAAATTAACGTATCCAATACAAACAAGGTAAGTCTTACTATTTGTAATTCAGTGTAATGGAAATAAATCTAGGAAAGGACATTTATAACTATGATTATATGATTTATTGAAAGTAAGTTTCTCTGGGTAAATTTCATTTTTATAGTTAGAGAATTCTTGATCATTTTAAAAATATCATCAAGATAACGGTAAGTGTAATTTATTAACTAATGGAATTTAGACGTTTTTGATTTTTTGAGTTTCTATAAACTGTGATTCATAACAAGTCTGCTATTGAAGGGGCACAATTGGTGTCCATATGAATACCTTTTTGTCTATAAAAATTATTGCCGAAACGTACATGTTTTTTTTTGTTCCGGCTGATAAAGCTGCTAATAATATCATTATTATTTGGCGAAAATTTTATATTGAGGTTCTGCGAAAGGAAATCATGAATTCACCAACATTCCAAATGACTCCATTTTCGGAAAACGTAACAAACATAAACTTTAAGCTCTTGATTTACAATTAAAACCAAATACAATGAAAGCTCCAACTGTGTACTGGCTTCAGAAGCTTAACAAAACACCGATGTATTTCGTCTTCAAGCCATTGTTCCACTACTACATTGTCCATTCTACTTAATAGAACACTTGGTACAATCAAAATCCTGATAATAAATTGTTCAAATAAGGCCTTTGAAAGTCGTTGAATTAATTACTTTTGAAGCCTCAAAAAGTCGTTGGCAGTAATTTATAAATTGCATGCTTATATTGGTGATTTTGAATTTGTTTAAAGTTTTGATTTTCTACCCTACATATCACTTTGTCTCGTATTCTTATTAAGAAAAAATTAACACACATAATTAAATGTGCATTTAAAAAGTCAGAATGCGAATTCATTTTTGCAAACTCTTTTAGGTAGTTTTTAGTAACAAAAACACAAGAGCTATGTATACAATGATATTATAACTGCCTTTGAATTTTTATTAGATAACATTTTTGTTCGCTTTGGAGATTCCGTATATCGTCAGGTTTTCGGAATTCCAATTGGGACTAACTGTGCACCACTTATTGCGGACCTGTTTCTGTATTGTAATGACTAAAGTCCGAAAAGACTAATCGAAACAGCATCTGATACAAAAATTTAACAATAATTTTAGATATTTGGATGGTATATTGGCTCTCAATAATATGACGACTTCAGTACTAGTATGTATACTGAAGAATTTTATCCTTTTGAACTTACTTTAAATAAAGCTAAGACTCATAATGAGCACTGTCATTTCCTCGATCTTGATATCTATATCATTAACGGGAAACATAATACCAACAGTTGTGATAAAAGAGATGATTTTTCATTTTCTATCGTTATAATTATCCATTTTAGATGGTGACGTTCCCTTGTCACCATCTTATGGTGTTTATGTATCTCAACCTGTACGATTAAATCTTGTATGTAACAACGTATTAGATTTTAGAGAGAGAAATTTGTGTATTACTGAACAAATTGTTACACCAGGGTTTTCGATATCACAATCTAGTCAAAACATTTACTTAATTGTGTAATCTGTACAAGGAAATAATTTCTAAGTATGATTTAACATGCAGTCGTCGTATACGTTCGTGTATTTCACATCCATTGGTATTTTCACTTATAGGGTATTTGCTTCGGAACTAAGCACGTTTATTTTAAAACGTGGCGTTGTCAGTTTATTTATTTTTTCAATCTCATTAAAATATTGATCTCCGATTAACGTAATCGGAGTTCAATACTTTAATTAGATGGATTTTTTTTATCTATGAGTTTGAATGTCCCTCTGGTAATTTTTATCCCTCTCATCACACTTCCAGATATAATATATAGCATATTCTAACATGACGTCCTTCAAACGCTTTGAGTACACACCCGTGGTAAAATTTGAGTATATTGCATGGGCTGTTCCGATCGTACTCCCACGTCATATGCTTTTTTATGAATGAGTTTCGCGACGTCATAAATCGATGACGTTAGAACATGAGCATTTTACGGGAAAATACACGCTTTTAAATCCGAAAATCATCACAACATGGTAATGTAAACAAACGATGCTAAAATGTGTTATAAGCCACATTTGTTTAAAAATTTAAGACATATAAGTGAATTATGATTTAGAATAATTAAAAACTATCTATATACGTTATTTTAGATATTTTACGCGTGTCACTAATTCAGTTTAATCCGTTCGTTTACGTCAATTTAAAAGTGCGTTTATTTATTGGAATGGAAAATATTTGCCTCCACCTAGAGCGCTTCGATCCAAAAGAATTGCCGTATTTGACATATTAGAATCGAAATAATTCATGGGGGCTTGAATATATCTAGATTTTACCACGGGTTGTCCCTTTATGCCGATATTTTACCCCTCGCTATCGCTCAGGGTAAAATATTTGTCATAAAGGGCCAACCCGTGGTAAAATCACGATATATTCAAGCCCCCATGAATTATTTCTTAATTTACCTTTCTCATTAGAGAAAATGGCTGTATATGAGTTGCAGCAAAACAAGATTTATAAAACAACCAATTTTTGCAATAGGACAACTGATAAAATTGTAAAAGAGTAGTATCAAAAGTGGAAAAGTCAAAACGGTGAACCGAATCAAAGGAAGGAGCATTTTTTTTTACATCGACGTCGTTCTCTATAATTCTACCTACTTGGGGATGATGCATGTACTGCAGGAGACGCTTACCTTGTGGATGCATCATGTTTCCTTCCTTTTTAGCTCACCTGGCGTCCGGCGTCAGTCGTCATCCGTCGTCGTCCTGCGTCCGTCGTTAACTTTTACAAAAATCTTCTCCTCTGAAACTCATAAGCCAAATAAAACCAAACCTAGCCACAATCATCATTGGGGACTCTTGTTTAATAAAATGTGTCTGGTGATCCGGTCAACCAACCAAGATGGCCGCCATGGTTAAAAATAGAACATAGGGGTAAAATGTAGATTTTGACTTATAACTCTAAAACAAAAGCATTTAGAGCAAATATGACATGGAGTAAAATGTTTATCAAGAAAAGATTTATCTGCTTTGAATTTTTTAGATGAATTGGACAACCGGTTGTTGGGTTGCTGCCCCTGAGTTGATAATTTTGAAGATTTTTTTTTTCATTTTGGGTTATTATCTTGAAAACTATTATAGATAAACTGTAATCAGCAATAAGGTTTCGCAACGTTAGATCTACAAATAAGTCAACATGACCAAAATGGTCAGTTGATCTCTTAATGAGTCACTGCCCTTTATAGTCATTGTTTTGTCAATTTTTCCTACATTTTTGTTACCTTTTACAAAAATCCTTTCCTCTGAAACTACAGGGCCAAATTTAACCAAACTTGGCCACAATCATAATTGGGGTATCTAGTTTAAAAAATGTGTCAGATTAACCAGCCCTTGAACCAAGATGGCCGACATGGCTAAAGATAGAGCATATGAATAAAATGTTGATTTTGGCTTATAACTCCGAAACCGAAGCATTTAGAGCAAGGGGTTAAACTGTTAATATAGTCAATATCTGTATGCCCTGCAATTTTTAAAAGATTTGGACAACCGGTTGTTGGGTTGCTGCCTTCCCCTCCCCCGGAGAGATACCTTTTACAAAAATCTTCTCCTCTGAAACTACATAGCCAAATTTAACCAAACTTAGCCACAATCATCATTGAGGACTCTTGTTTTATAAAATGTGTCTGGTGATCAAGTCAAACAACCAAGATGGCCGCCATGGCTAAAAATAGAACATAGGGGTAAAAAATGTAGATTTTGGCTTATAACTCTAAAACAAAAGCATTAAGAGCAAATCTGACGTAGTAAATTGTTTATCATTTTTTTGCCAATTTTTTCTACATTTTTTATTTCTTTTACAAAAATCCTCTCCTCTGAAACTACAGGGCCAAATTTAACCAAACTTGTCCACAATCGTTATTTGGGTATCTAGTTTAAAAAATGTGTCAGATTAACCCGCACTTGAACCAAGATGGACGACATGGCTAAAAATAGAGCATATGAATAAAATGTTGATTTTGACTTATAACTCTGAAACCGAAGCAAGGGGTTAAAATGTTAATATAGTCAATATCTTTATGCCCTGCAATTTTTAAATGAATTGGACAACCGGTTGTTGGGTTGCTGCTTCCCCCTCCCCCAAAAAGATAAACTGTAAACAGCAATAATGTTCAGCAAAGTAAGATCTACAAATAAGTCAACATGACCAAAATGATCAATTGACCCCTTATAGAGTTATTGCCCTTTATACACAATTTTTAACAATTTTCATTAATTTTGTAAATTTTTGTAAATTTTTTACAAAATATATTTCCTCTGTTACTGTTGGGCAGTGTTCATTATAGATAGAGATAATTGTAGGTAGCAAGAACGTTCAGTAAAGTAAGAACATATCACCATCACCAAAACACGATTTTGTCATGAATCCATCAGTGTCCTTTGTTTAATATGCACATAGACCAAGGTGAGTGACACAGGCTTTTAAGATTCTATAGTTGGAATTCTTATGACTACCTTACTTTTCGTTTATTGCCTTGAAATGTTCCTTCTCGATTAATGATATTTGATTAATTACTGTTACACAAATTGGATCAGTTTTTGGCGTGAATCCAGCATGCATATATTATAGGCGAGCGCCGATTTGAGAAAAAGCCTCTCGTTAAGGTTTTTAATGCACCTATCGAACACACAGCTAATTTTGGTATCAATCGAAAGAAAAACTTCTAGAGCATACGATTTGGGTGGTCGTCAAAGTTCCCTATGGTCACGTTTCTTGCAAATCTCACGAGAACACAGACATGTCGAATTACTTTGGATTATACGGTGATACTTAACATTGCATATATCGTCATTGTTGTAAATATATTATTCGTTTTTATCTAGGATAGCTTGGAATACATTCTAAAAAGACATGTAATCCAATAAAAAGAAGATTTTATGAAAAATTAGTTGATTCTGAGGCATCTGTAAGACCAACCCTAAAATGTAAAAAAATACCATATTTTTTTTAGATTGTCAGTGTAAATGACTTATTAAAACTCTTATATGTTTTGTTTTTATAAATTCCATATACCCTGAAAAGATTGCGACACACATCAAAGCTCAATGATGGATAATAAACGTTTGACGACTTTTCTAAAATCTGCATTATTAAACGGTATTCCGGATCTGTATCGTGTTTATCCCACACGCTAAACATTTATATAAATCTAGTATCTAATATGCATAGGTAACACTCGAGTTTCCAAAACACAAGTCGTGTGTCAACATATTACTAGATAAATATTCGTATATGTGTTACCAAAAGACCACTTTAACCATTACTAATGATATTAGCATGTGCTATGTAAGCAGCAGACTGCATTTTGTATAATAGTTTATTCTTGAATATTATTATAATTACTCATCATTGATGAGTGTCCAAGTCCTGTGAAATGTGCGCCACTTCCAATGAAGCGCTGCCGCATGTCCATAATTAGCAATGCTGTACAATATGTCAAAATATCACACAAGAGACTCTTAGTATGACAACTAATAGAGGTTTCACAACCTTAATGAATGCTGTTAGCTTAAGACAAAGACATGATGATGTGTTAAGGTTGTTAGAGGCATTGTTGGTTTAACAAAGAGGAAGGCCTCATTGATAAAATGGAATCTTACAAGGCATGTGATTAGTCAGATAACATCGGCAATGAGAGCACGTGCGTGTCTTGTCCAGGTTGGTGACCAATGTCACGATGAAGCAAAACCAGCTGCAATGAAAAGGGATAAAAAAATTCTAGACGATCTAAATGTTTATATAACAGAAAATGTGACAAATCCATTTGACGTTGATAATCTCCCCCGTCAGCATATGAACATTTCAACTGGTCTCCATGCAAGTCACGACATTGAAGATTCACTGTTAAAATCAGTTGAAACTTGAAAAACAAAAACGTCAAAAAGGAAGATATTTGTTGAGGCATCACTATCAACGATCAGGACTGAAGACATTTGAGGATATGAAACCCAAAGTACAACTAAAATGCAAATCTGGGCAAGTTGTAAAAGTTCATTTGATTCCCGAGCTTGTGTTTAATACCCGTGCACTATCTCTAACTAAATGTAGAGATGCCGTTTCTGTGGAAACTGTTTCGTCCTATCTAATTTGTCCCATTCCCACTGCATATATTATGACGATGGGATTATGAGGAAGACAAATAAGTCTGATCTTCCCATGAATTTGAAAATTAAGGTAGGATCAGTCCCTAACATTCTTCCAATCAATCACAGTGCTACCGTACCAATAAGAAATGGCATGATTTCAGTCATTTGGTGTTAAAAGGATGTCAACAATTGGAGACTTGACCAAATCTTACATTATGCAGGCACTCATTTTTAGCCATGGCATTGTCAGTTTATTTTTGATTTATGAGTTTGACTGTCCCTTTTGGTATCTTTCGTCCATCTTTTACTATCATGCTTCCGATTCACAGACAAGGTTGTTGATGTCTTCGATCGCTATGACACTAGTACTGAACATTCCATAAAATCAGCAGAGCGACATAGACGATCGGCAACAACTACGAAAGAGTTTCATATCGCTGAAGGCCGAACTATTCCAGACTGGAATAAATGTCTATCAAGCAACAAAAACAAGCAAGCTCTGATAACTTTCCTTTGAGATTATCTGAGCAGCAATTTGTCTGATATGTTCCAGGATGAAAACAAATGTTTAGTTCTTGACGGCGCATTTTCCAATCCAGAATAGAGCGACAACACTCAATGAGAGCATGTAATCGATCTTCAGATCTGTCCTGTTCGTATGAAGACACAGAGACCAGAATCTTGCTTCATGTTATACTCTCATAAAATCTTTAAGCAGTTGAATATAAGGCGACCAATCATAGTCAAGTGTTCCGATACAGATGTTCTTGTGCTCTGTGTTCATTATTTCAAGATTCTTGTGTCGACTGAACAAATGTGGTTTTTGACGGGGTCAACTAATTGTCTCAGGGACTGTAGAAGGTACATACCAATCCATGAGTAAATCTTTTTCACCTTTACTAGCTAACATTCTCCCTGTAGTTCATGCTTGAACTGGTTGTGATACCACTTCTGCTATAATTGGGATTGGCAAAAAGACTATTTTCAATTTGATAAGAAAATCTCCGAGTAAGTTTACAAATCTCCAAAACTTTGACAAGATTGCTTTTTCCACATCGTTGTCAGCTGTCATAGAGCTTATTTCAAGCTTGTATGACTTAAAGGAAAAATTCGCTTCATCACATGTTGACTTAAACAAGTAACATGCAAAGACTCAACTGAACCTGCATTCAAAGAACATATTTTGCGGTAATTTCAACAAACGACAATTTGGATGTCTTCACATCTTGATCATCCAAATCCTTTGTCTCCTTATGAATACGGATGGAAAAGAGTTTACATGGCCCAGATCCATTCTACTTTTTAGGCATGATGAAGTCCAAATTTCTTGCAAGATCTAGTATGTTCTTGCAAGAGGGAATAAATACGTAGCAAGAAAGGTATTTGCCGAGAGCAGTAAATGTCTTGCACGGAGCTTTGTCCATGTCAGGGCAGTGATACTTGCCAAAATATTTATTCTAAAGAGAACATCAACCTCTAAAAAAGATCAAATGATTGACGAGGATGAAGATGAAAACGATACCATTGACTAATAGCGAAAGAGCATTTGAGCAATGGGGCAATATAAAGTTTAAGTTGCCTCACTGTTATTCAATGTAAATATGTATATTATTATTAATTTTGTGTTTGTAATAACTCTACCAAATAGTTGTGTACTTAAGTTCCGTATGCGATGATGGTGGTAGTTAAGAGAAAACCCAAAAAGAAAGAACACCTTGCAAGTGATCTAAACAAAACAAAAAACAACAAAAAAACAACACCTTGCTAGTGATTTTCGGCCTTGACGTGGTTGGCAAGCTTTAGACAATTAAATCATATTGTATTTATAACTGTCGAACAAACAGGAGACCAAAATAACATTTATTTTTAACTGTGTTGTAAACATGGTAAATATGCGCTTTAGAGCAGTTTTAAGATATGTTTTAATATAGTTTTATCAATATTTTGTCGGTATAAAAACAAGCTAGGCGAGACATTAGAACTTAAAAAACTAGTTATATATGTTACTAATATAAAACCAATAGAATTTGTGTGTTTTTAGATGCAAAATTAAATATTACCGAGAGTTTTGCGTCAATATCCGTAAAAATTATGATTTTCACAAAAATACGAGATTTTTTTCATTTTAAACACTTTTTAACAAGAATTTATTTCAGAAACAAAAATTAGATAGACTCTAGTTTGTCAAATGATATATTTCATATTATATTGCAGATGAATTTGTTCTTAAACTGCATTTTTCGAACAATATCGTCAAATTATGACTTATATTTTTTCCTCCTTTTTTGCCGTTTTTTGAAAAATGTGACCATTTCCCAGTTTGACGACCAGGCAATTCTGAATGTACGATAAAAGACCTTTCAAATGATATATCATATAGCCGTGTGTTAGGTAGGTGCATTAAAAACCTCCGAATCCTTGTTTCGGCGCTCGCCTATTAAAAAACAACACTGAATACCATAAAAGTCTTATTAGATACTGTAGGTGATGTTAACCGGACAAGCTTTGAACCTCGTGTCACTGTGTATAACTTCACAAAAAGGCAATATATAATCACTTCTAGAAAATTAGACAAAAATCACAATCAATGTGGTTTGTTTTTCTTTTAAAGCTGAAAACACATTAACAGATATGTATTTAAGACTAGTTGAAAAAATATATAAGATAGTGAAACATCACTAAACGGGATGAAAATATATATTCAGAAATGACAAAAATAATTAATCAACAAGACAAGATACATCTGTCTTAGGTTAGACTTGGTATGTGGAAGTATCATTACCACTGTAATACAAAAAGAAGCAGTATGGTTTTTACCTGAACGGCCTTTTGCATGGACAGCCGCTTGGTATCATCTTCAACCATTCCAGATATTTCTACCAAACCCCCTCCGTAAAGCCAAGGATTTTTTAATACTGTTGGTTGCCATGTAGAAATACCATCTTCTGCTAGTAAATTAGTCTTCCCTCCATAATATCTGAAATGCAATTTTAGTAAATTAGTCGTTCCTCCATAATATCTGAAATGCAATTTAACAACTATCAACATATCCAATCGCTGATGGTTTTAATTACTTTAACCGGACTTAAGGGTTGACAGTTGTTATTTACTATACAACTTAAATTTCAAGACTTTTAGCATTATCAAACATTGATGGGGAAAACAGAGCCTGCTAATTAGCTTTAAGGTAACACAAAGAAAAGTAAGCAGTACAGTGGTTGTCGTCGGTTTATGTTTGTCATGTTTGTTTTTCGAAAAATGTTTTGTTATAAATTTAGTCATTAGTTTTTTATTACTTGAATTGTTTTCTATTTTTCTTGTCAGGGCCTTTTATATCCAACTAATTGGTATCGGTTTTTTTATTATTGAAGGTTGTATGGTTTTGCCTTTAAATGCTTAAACCCACGTGCAACTTATTTGAACTTTAGTTCATGGATAGCATATTTATGACAGATCTGACACCATCAACAACAACTGAATTACCAGCTCCTGAGTTGGGACTTGCACATACATGTCAAAAATGAACGGGTGCAAACATGTTTGTAAGCGTTCAACCCCTTCCCTCACCTAGAAGAGAGATGTTAAAGCACAACATAAAAAAACAACTATAAAAAACATTAGCAAATGGCCTTAATCACTAGGTCAGTACAAAGCAAACATAAAAAGAAAAGAAAAGGAACAGATAAGCTAGTCCTCAATGCCAATTAAAATGATAAAGAAATTATGTTCTCCAAAACTACTACTTATCAATCAGTGAAAATCTTAAACAAGACTATACAGACGAGTGTAAATATTCAAAATTAGTGAAGCACACACACCATGGTACGGGATCAAAGACATTCCCTCCTTAAAGGGAAAATTAACGATTGGGAACGAAAACTCATCTTTAAATTCATAAGTTTTAATACACAGTTAGCCTCGTGAAACTGAAATGTCCAAATTTAAAAAAATGACAATTGCTGTATCGATTAGATTTATTTAAAGTATGTTTCCTTGTATGAATTTCGCATTGAAATTCGAAAATCTTTAATATTCATAGCAAAAATGTCAATAAGGTGGCGTAAGTTTCTTTCGTCTAAAGTTTAACTGTGATTGATAAAAATACAGGTAAAAGTCAACTACTACTTTAAGAGCAGTAAACTTATTGCCAATATAAATGTCAATAAACTTCATTGCCGAAACTTCAATAGATGCTGTCAAGGAAAAATGTTACAGCTTTAATCATCTCATTAACTTTTAGATATAACTAGTACATTTGCTTGTCAGTTGGACCTGGTGAAAAATAAATTCAAGGGGGATTGGCATTAGTTAAGTGTCATGAAAATTCCCAACACACATGAAATTATAACTAGAATTATATTATCACAAAGTTGTGTTCCTCATTCGATTTATTTTAGTGAAACGCCACAAATGAAGATCTTAGCCAGTAATTTAAATTGGCTTAAGAAGAATTTTTAAAATGTGTTACCTTTAAATATTCTTCAATCCTAAATTATCTAAGGAAATGACCTACCTTACAATCTTCCTTGAAGCCTCCGCAAATTTCGAATCATCACTTTTTGTACTCATAGAAAACTTTCCACCAATGTTTAGAATCTTTTTGAATATTGATTTCGCCTCTATCTCGACCTTCTTTTCCGAGCCTTTCCTGAAGTAACTTTTATCGGTGGCTAGGAACAGTCGCAGTATACCTCCAAATCGGCCTTGTTTAAAGTAATGTGTTCCAAAGGTTTCAATGAATCTCATGTACTTCGTAATAGTAGTATCATTCAAATGTTGTGGCAAGAATTTTTCGATATAAATTTTAGCAAATTGACCGAATTCAAGTCCCCATTCCGGCATCATGTTCACTTTATACCCAGCTGTATGGGAAGTCAAATCTTCAACATACTTTGACCCACTGCTGAAATAGCTTTGTACTTTCTTGTATGTCAAGCTTGAAGAAAATAATCCTCCAAAAACTTTGATATCAACTTTTACTGCCAGGGAATTTTTAAAGCTATGACTGTTCTTGTGTATTTCAACGTGGGTATCTAGTAATCCATTCGGAATATTTACAATACTCCAAACTTGGTCTGGTATGCTGTATAAAATCTAAAAACATTTGTAACACATTTGTATGACATTCAATTGTAAGAAAAGTTTCTACCGTATACAAATAAAAGAGCTTTGATTGATAAATTGTAATAATCAATTGAAATTGTAGTATTAAATCTAAGTTTTCTTTAGATATTTTAATGAAATAAATTGCTTTAAACGTGTGTTAAAAGGCGTGTTTATGGAAAACTTACAAACATCTTATTTTGATCAGTTTACAGAGGTAAATTTAAGGATCCAGTGTTCCCTTCCTTCCACCCACCCCAACCCGTTGTTGTGGTAAACATTTGGTTGATTATATAGGGAATCAATAAGGCCTTGCTGAAGCCCATTATGGAAATTTCTGGATCCGCCACTGGCCAGAAACCTTATATTTTTTTGGACTTGTAAAAAAAATCATCTATTTCACCTGTCAAAATTTATTATAATATATTTTAGTAATATACATGACTGACTATATTTTCTGTATTGTGCAAATTCGTATGTTAGTTATACATGAAAATTCTTTTGTCATTATGTGTGAATTGTTGATGATTTATAAGTGTTTGTGAATTTCTTTGCTTTGACTGCGTATATAGTTAATACTCGGTGTGCTTTAGATGGGTTACTTTACATATTTTTGCATGTGTTTTTTACCTTTATAAAATACGTGTTTTGAATAGTTTAAATGTAATGTGCAAAATTCAAACTATCCAGTTTGACTGATATCGATTGCCAGGAATAGGTTGTAGAGTATTTATCGCACTCCATCCGGTCAGATATACTTATACAAGTCTAAATCAAAAATAAGATTCAAACCTATGATTGCGTTGGATAATAACCTCAATTTTTATACGTGTGGACGGAAAACGAATGTATTGGTCGAGGGGTCTAATTACAGCACAAACAACATTTTTCTAAAATTTAGAACTGATGCTGATATGAAACTTTCATAATCTGAATCTGTGATATGCAAAAACGTTCACAAGTATATCATTCAGATACATTTTCGTAATACATCACGGGGTCATTATGCATGTACACGAATATTAAAATGTTATGATATTGTAATCTGCAATAGGATGACATATACGTGTACACATCTAACAGGAATTCCTGGCTATACATACTTAAGTAAATCCTATGACTACTTACCCCATCCAAGTTTCTTGTGATATTGAAGTCACAGGTATAATCAATCACAGGATTTCTGAATCCGTCGTTGCTGACCAAACCTAATGGTAGTAGGTCAAGTTTGGTTATATCAACACCATCTCGTAAACGGTTGAGAAATGGTGGAATATTTGTACACGGTTTTGCTGCAAAGATCACATCTAAAAGAAGACAAAGGAAAAGTATCTTTAGATGAAGAAATTTCATCATTGCTTGTTTTGATTTCTTCCCTATTGCTACGCGTTCATACAGTCCTTCAAGCTGTTACTTTGTCTGAGAAATTTAAAACTATAGATTTGGTGTTTTTTGTTGGCGTGCTTGCACGCTAAGTTTTTAGGAAAAAATCTACTATACTAAAAAGTTATACTGTTTTATATACTTTATTTGTATTGATTGAATTGAAAAGCAACCACAGATTAAAATTAAAATAAATCTGTTTATATACTTGATAATGCTATAAATAAAACATATAGCTTATAAACCGGTAAATATATTATTATTTTGTCTCTCCTCTCTCTAGTTTTAATATTTCTTTCTTTTATTTATGTAATGTTGTGATGTACTGTACATTCTCTCTTTCATAATTTTCTATTCTGTACACTCTTTACTCTCATCAAAGTTGAGACTATTATACTTATGAGTATGATAGTTCCCGCAGATATATAGACTTTCCTGAACTTTTGTGATTTATGAATGTGAATGTTACCTTTTTTCGGAACATTTACATATTTCTCAGATACATGAACCATAATTATGATAAAAAGAGTTGATCACATTTTTCTATCAACCTGACTTCTGAGTTATGAGCAAACCACAGAATAAACATGTAAAATGTTAAGGTTTATGTACCCTTCTGTAGCCATTTTTATACGAACTTTTCAAACTGCAATTGTATCAAAACTACAGATATAATGAATAATGGAGATATACCATTTTTAACATAATCCAAGGGGAAACTTGATGCAAAGCATTATTTTTTACTGTTTCATTGCATTTAATTGAAAAAGAGGCAAATAAATCAAGATTTTTATAGAAAATCCACAGCCTTTATCCTTTTACTCTCATATTTGGCAACTTGATGACTGATAGATATAGGATTATTGCATGCAGTGCTAGCATTGATTTCCTTCAAACAAGTTTATAAATGTAGATAAATGTTTATAAAAAGTACACCTTTTAGGGTGCGCTCGACTTTAGTGACTCAACACGAGGTGTTTTGGAATTTACAGGTTGCTTAGAACTTTTTGTAAAAAATAAACACTAGCACATCATAGAAAATCAAGTGAGTAATTTATGTTTCAAATTTTAAAACAAAAATCTCTGTATTAAAGGCTGTGGATTTTCTACAAAAATCTTGATTTATTTGCCACAAAGTCCTCTTTTGCTATCAAATGCAATGAAACAGTAAAAAAAAATGCTTTGCATCAAGTTTCCCCTTGGAATGTGTACTAAATGGCCTATCTCTATTATACATTATATCTGTAGTTTTGATACAATTGAAGTTTGAAAAATTCGTATCAAAATGGCTACAGAAGGGTACATAAACCTTAATTGAAAATTAGATTATATATGTTCCTAATTTTGCCAGTCATTTTTTTAAAAGGGAGACGGATTTATATAAGTTTTTCATGTTTCCGAATCCCTGTATTTATATTGTATAATTATATTTCATGCACTTTTTGAATAAATATTGTTTAAACTAACTGATAATACAAATCCTTGATTATACTGTAATTGTTGCGCAAGAATTTTTTTTTTTAGAGAATTGAGATTAGGAAGACTACCAAGGCATACCGAATGACCGGAAAAAGTAATCCTCGGAATTCCCGCCGTTTTTCTGCAAGCCAAGCAATGAATGAAATGTTGCGTAGTTTAAATTGATAAAATCATTAATATAGGTAATATTCATGTAAATGAAAGTGATGTTATGTCCCTGATGTAAGAGAGAAGGGATGGAGTATAATTGTTTCGTGAATTAATACTATATAACCCCCCGAAATTTTAACGTACGCCCAGTAAGGCCTAGTTAAAATATTGTTTGTTTGACCTTTTCCGACCCTATGTTTTGAAACAAGGTAGGTAGGTAGGTAAAATATTTTATTTTTTTCCCCAAAAAAATATCTTGACTCTGTATATTATTTGTCATGGGTAGGCAGGTAGGTATAATATTTTATTTTATAGATACAAACTCTGCATAATGTCATTTGTGTCCGTTTTGTTTTTGCAAATAAATTTTCTGGGACTATTAGTTTAAAAAAATATATCACGTAGAATGTGAAGCTAATTCATATGCACTACTATTTTGTTTTCAAATATCAAAATATAGAGCTGTGCCGCATATCTTCAACGTTTATATGCCTGGAACTTTGAATAGTTTGAACTTGCACTTATATTCTGTACTACGTACCTTGTATGCTTACCTTAAGATTTTCTGTAAAAGATAACTTTGTACTGATAAGATATGTCCAGGCAGACATACATTACTAGTTGAAAAAGTCCCTGGAGTGTTAAAAACATTGTGTGTGCCTTTGTTTCCAATAAAAATGCTACAAGACTTAAAACTCTGACAATTGTCACGACTCGCGTATTTTACATCGCATTTATAAATGACCTGTATGGAAAACTTGGCGATTTTACTGCCAGATATTCTCCACTTTACAGGGTTTTGTCACTTTTGGTTCATGTCAGATATAAATAACAAAGCGACATTGTTAACATAATCATCCTGATCTGCGGGTCACAAAAGGCCATCCCTACATAGAATACAATGTCTGTTTACAAATTAGTTTGTACACACGCTGATAATTTTGTATCAAACGAACTTTTTTGTAAATGAACCCTGCTCTTTAAGTATAAAGGTACAGAGTAGCGTGCGTCATATCATGATTTCAGGAAGCGTTCACATGCTGAACATCGATTTCAAACAAATGCTTTGAAACTTTAATTGCAAGTGTTCATGTCAAACGCTCAGGTGATACCAAACGGACTGGACCTTATACGTTAAAGATAAAACTTGAGAATTCCGGATAAAATAGTTTTGAGCGGGAAATACAAATATAAGATTTTTGGTAGGAACGAAAAAATAAAATAAAATAAAATCTTGCTGGTACATGTAAATACAAATAAAATATTTTTAGGCGCAACAAATTTATAGGGTCAGTCGGTAAAGGGCAAACAATCAATATTTTAATTTAACACTTTGCCACGCATTTATTTTTTGATGTTTTTTACTTACCAGGCAACAGTAACGTCATGTAACAGTCGTTTTCCCGCAGAGCATAAATACGCGACGTTGTTCACTTGGAAATGCACTAGCACGTATGTAAATGTGTGCGTTACGGGCCGAAACAGACAATTAAAGCTTTGCTTAAATATTGATTTGTTAATTAGAAACTGTACCTTTTCATATTATAATGATGCTGTCCTCCCATCAAAGGATTTAATCGTGTATTTTTGTTTAATCAAATATTAATTGCACCAAAGTTGATGTGAATTTTTTCATTAACAAATCAATATTGCGTATTTATGCCGTAGAAGTATGTATGGAAGTCCTGCTTTCTTTCTTGTGAATACATTCCTCCACTGTCTGGAGCACCTTTTGCTTATAATATAATCAACAAACGGAAATGGCGATTAATGCATGGAATCAGACAACTTATAAATTTAAAGGAATTCTACAAATTTTGGAAAAAAATAGAATTCTCACTTAACAAAAGCTGTTATTTCATCTAAAATCGATTTTTTTTTCAAAAAATATTGTGAAGTAACTACATGATCGATTTTTATGAAACAAACACCACAAGATGTAGAAATGTTTAAACTTTTATTGTTTATTTGGAATCGGCCATATGATATAATTCAGGCTTATTTTTTGTTTTTGATAGTTGAATACAAAGAAAAATATTTCTTGAAAATTTTGCTATGCATTTTAATCAAAATTAAATCGTAAATATTTTTGATTGTGTTTACCTCATCAAAAAAGGAAAAGGATCCTCACGAAATAAAGGCCAAATGAACAAAACCAAATTAAACATTTCTTCATCTTATGGTTTTTATTTGGTAAATATCGGTTGTGTGGTTACTACGCAATATTGTTTTGAAAAATATCAATAGGACTTTTTTTTTTCAACTCAAATTTGAGTTTTGTAAGTAATAAGTACCATTTTTTTCCAGTCAAAATTGAATTTTGTAAATAATAAGTATCATATGTAGTGAAGTTTAATAGTCATATAAATAAAGTACAGAATCAATCATCACGGAGTGACAATCACAGAGGTACAGAGGGTAGCCTAGTTACCGGGCATTTATAAAGTATGTAATTTGTTTTCTTTTTCAGCCTGTATTTAAGATGATCAACTGTACATTCATTTTAGTGTACTGATAGCTATCAAGATCACATGGTTCTCTTGTAGAATGGAGCTAATGCACTGTCTTATAAAGAAGAAGATGATTAATTTATAATAACTTTGAATCAAATAAAAATTACGGGAGCCAAAACTTAACAGACGAACGACGACAAAGTCATATATACCAAAATACGATAGCATTGATTATTAAACACCAGTCCATGCATGTCAGGTCTGAACACAGAGTAGAGAAGAAGGATTACTCATTACATATTTATTGACACAATTTGGCAGCACCAAATTAAGCCCATGTATTCTGTCTTTTTTCTGAATTCTATAAGAAGTATATGTTAATGGTATTTATAACAAATTTTGGCAAGTTTGATATGTGTTTTCAAATGCACAACATGAATTGCTCTATAATTTCAAATCATTCTGACTCATTATTCTTCCGTGACAACTCCGATCCCAATATTAACATGGAATGTGTTGTGACATTCAGCTGAACATAAATGTTTATCACATTTTTCACATCCCACTTGTGTTGTTTTACGCTTCTTCTCTCCTGTTTTTGTGCAAAGTTTGCATGTGGAACGTTTGCGGCCCAATTTCAAATGAGCGTGTGTTGCTCGCAGTCTCATTGGTGGTGCTGGTGTCCTCAATCGTGCGAAATTCCCTATAAGTTGTGTTGACAAATTTATAAGAGGGCGTATCTTGTGGAGCTTATCGTGCCCAGGTTGGTCTACAGGGACATCAGTTTCTATATTATTACAATGGATATATTGGTTGAGCTTTTCATACCGTTTTACTGACATGACTTCTTTGAACCCCTGATTCCCTAAATACTTATTATTGGACCAGTAAAAGGAATAATCAGGAAGCTGGTTTATTCCCATTAATATCTGCATCCCTGAAAAAATATACGTGAAATACTAATTCCAGTTTCAACATAAATTACCAAATAAAGTACATGTTGCGTATTAATAATACAGCATTTACTTTTCTTTTCAGAATTTTTCAGATCTTTATTTACCGTGACAACAATGTACAGTTAAAACAAAATGCGCACTATGTGACCTTTCTTATTTTAGGAATTTTGAATTGGTATTGACAGGTGCCCGTCATGTGACACACATTTTTTTGACGTCATTTTACGTCCTTGACATTTTTGTTTTGTTTTTTTAACGTGTACATGTTGACGTTTTGTTTTAGTGTAATTGCATTAAAAACCGCATGTAAATGATTTTTATATTTCGCTAGTTTATTATCTTTGGAATGTATATGTTCTTCTTTAATTATGGTAAGTCTATTCAACTTTGCAAAGGTTTATGATGGCAAATTGAGACACTATTATTCAACCTTCTTTGTTGAAGTGAATTTGAAATTTTTGCCTGTGTTTTTATGTACATAGTATGTGCAAATATTTAACAAGATATATATCTGGCAAACAGGATTTTCTGGTAAATTTTAACTCTGAAAGGTGTGGAATATAGTTTTAATTATTTTGAATAATATTAACTTATGAAAAAAGCACCTATAAAAGCCGAAATCTCATCCCAGGTGGTATCACTCCAGAATGGGTCGGGCCATTTTGAGCTGCATATTGATTTGTTTGGCTCACAATTTTCTCAAGCATATTATCGTCGAAGAAAAGCTTGAAATACTCAAGCTCACTGGCATTAGGGTTCAGATTGTGTGATGGACCAGTGAACTGAATAAAGGGGTCTATGTCAAGTTCTTCGTATGTTTCTCTCCAAACAAGTTCTGCATTTTCGGGAGCTGCATCGTCCTCGTCATTGGCCTCTTCATCTGATACCACGGGTGTAATGTCAGGGGAACCATGATCGACTTCAGCATTATAATTCTATAGCCATTCATCCCCACTTGATAATTCATTGTCGTCACTGCCCTCATCAGAGTATAAGCTGTTTTGCTCAGACATGTCAGCGTCAGTGAAAAACGGCGGACATTTTGTTTCCGAAATATCTGCTACAGCTGTCGTCTGCTCCAAAAATATCGTGCACTGAACATTATTCGATCATAAAATTTTATTAAAAACAAAGGGGAAGTTTTCAGCAACTCGTTTCTTTTTACAATTTCATTATTTTCGCCTTTAAATTAGAGTAATACCGATTTTACTGTGATGTGTAGAAATGTGTAATTGCGGGGCAAAGGGGTATGTGTAAAAATGTGTAATCGCGTGGGAAAGGGGTATGTGTAAAATGTGTAATTGCGTGGCAAGGTATTAAGCATAACCAGGATATACACGGCTGTCAGCTGGTTAGTGTTACTGGATGTTTGATCATCAGGTCATACATGTATGATCTCATATGATTCAGAAAAATCTCGAATGACTAAGAAACTGATAGGGATACAACTTGTTTTCAGTCATTGTTTTAAAATTTTACAAAAAAAAACAAACAAAAAAAGACTATACATGCACAGTACGAGATTACTCTGAAACTGTGGCCATGGGATATCACAGAGCACATGGGTCTGTTACAATAGACAACTTTCAAGTTCGATGCATTTCCGTCAAAAACTCTGGTTTAAGTGAACATCATTTGTGCGTAATAGGGGCGTTGTCACTTCCATTCCAATGTTGAGCGAGTTGTTGGAAAATTATAACAGTATAATTCTATATTGTTCGAATTATTTGTCAAATTTAATTCAAAAATTGACAATCAACACTGTTGTCATTAGGGAATTGTTATTAAGTACGTACAGAACAACCAGTAATTTTGAGTTTATCCTGCACAATGACGATCACTAATTAAGACACTTGATGATTGTAAATAGTGCAGGGATACAGGCGACCCCCTCTATCTGGTAAATGATGTCATAAAGGCGTTCATAATTGAAGAGTTTTTTCCTGTAACAAAATGAACTAGAAAGTGGTCTATTTGCTCTCCTTACGAACCATGAAAAAATCGCATGATTTTCTCTGGTTTCTAATGGATAGTAATCCCATCAAATTGTAACAAACTCCTGTGTTTAACTTGCCACCATTTATTTTCTCATATATATAATTACATGTACATGTATGTGGACAGTTTTCAGTGACCCATCAATTCCTACATTTTAACTTTTATTTTCTGCCTCACCCTATTTTCTACAAGAAGATTAGAAGATGTGACACCAACATTGACCTGCAAAGTGAAACAAACTCAAGGTTCAGCAATGTTGACAACCAGATGCTTTTTGAAATATGACGAACCCGGACCTCAATGAAAACACCCATAAAAATTGTCATCTGACACACTGTACTATTTTAATGAACAAGGAAGTAGATCACCAAGTTTAGAAATAAGTTTTAGATTCTGCTTTTATAAAAGTTTGAAGCAAAAAAAAAAAAAAAAAAATTAGTTATAATTATGTTTAGTAAATTTTGAAGTTAATGCCTCTTTAAAGTTCAATCTCAAATATATCCTTTTATTAACATCAAGTGTATTTACATATACATGTATCATAAAAATTGGGTTTTTGTACATATTTATTCTTGCATGACACATCTAAATTTCAACACATCTGATCAATGCATTTTATATTTCTAAAAGCTTAGAGTTTAACAGATGGCAGGGAGGTCTCGCAGAGGAAGAGGAAGGAGGATGGGTAGTGGATGGGAAGAGTGGGTAAGTATAGTAAACTGTAAGGTGTCCAAAATGGTCATGTTTGCCGGATAAATGTAGATTTGTCAGACATTGTCCCACTTGGCCATGCAGGAAACAGACACCCTACATGAGTTTGCAATTTTAGGGTTCATATAATTTAGAAAAATCAATCATTTTGACTTTACCCTGTGACCTAAAAAGGCACACTGTTCTGGTTAAATAGTATGATCCCTCTCATTACAAGCATGGTAAATTAGGTGTCTAACAGGTGAGATTTACATGCAATCCCTCTCATTACAAGCACGGTTAATAAGGGGTCTAACAGATGAGATTTACATGCAGTCACCTGTGTCAGGTAAACTTTTTGTACTTTCGCTCATTTTGGAAGTTGTTATTTATTCAGATTAAAAACATTCCTGGTTGAAATATAAGTACTTTTTAGCAAAACAAATTAAGACTTAAATCAGAAAAATTTATTGAAAACATTAAGATCATAATTTACAATCAGAAAAATTTATTGAAAACATTAAGATCATAATTTACAAAGGTCAGAATTGGAATCTATATAAGCTGGAAAAAAATTGTCTGAAAATATGTTTTGCCGCCTCAAATAGTTTTTGGAAGCATTGGTCATCTGAGGTCATCACTGTATTTTATTGTTGCTAATGATAATTTCCGGTCTAAGTTACACACTGAACAAAACATCAGCTGTGTATACAGGAAAGATAACTATTTTTGAAATTATAATTTCCATGGAATGAAAGGTCTGACTCAGAAGACTAGAACAATTACACCTTGGGCAATCAAAACTTGTAATTCTATATGCCAGACAGAGTATCTACTACCTATTAGTTTATTTCTTTTAATTATCAATCTTAAGGGGGCTCCTGGGTATAAATGATTTTTTTTTCCTAATATAGGATTTCGCTATATTTTTTCATAAATGAACTTTATCATATACTTAAAAGAAAAATGAAATAAAAAAATGGGGTCACCGTTCTTTAAGCTAAAATCTGCCTCTGGAAGAAGCATACATTTTTGTTAATGTCCTTTTTTTCTGTTGAACTAATAGGAGAAAAAGAGGAAATATCGAAATAAAAAAATAACCTAATAGAAATCGCTTAAATTTTACAATTATTTAGTTTATGTACAGCTTATTTGAAAACAATAATAAAAAATATAGGTCACCGATGAGTTAAAAAAGATATTTCAAATTTAAGGCCAAAAAATGGCATTTTTGCACCAAAGGGAGATAATTTGGAGCTTTTTCAATTTTTAAAGTCATCTGGGGCCAAACCAAATCATTTTTTGGGGTTGTTTTTTGTACCATATCATAAAGTATCAACTAATAGTGTAATAAATAAAATTTGTACTGAAAAAATAAAGGTTTAATTTTTTGCTAATTTTTTTGTACCCACGAGCCACCTTAATTGGTGAAATTGGTATAAATTTCAGGGAGGCTACATGGAAGCTAAAAGACAAAAGTTAGGTGAACAGTTTGCTAAGAATGCTGATGAAAGTATATCTGGTCCTTTGTCGGACATCTTTAAAGGTGTTGCTATACATGTAGATGGTTATACAAGTAAGTATATATAAAAAGATGTGGTATGAGTGCCAATCCAAGTCACAATTTATAAAAGTCAACCATCAAAGGTCAAAGTACAGTCTTCAACTCAGAGCCTTGGCTCACACCAAACAGCATGCTTTAAAGGACCCTGAAAATGACTAGTTTGTAGTTTCCTGTTTTTGGTATATTTTATATTATGATAAAAGAACCAGAACTTGCTGAAATGGTTTTATTGCTTATGCTGATGTCTTTTAATCACCGGTTGGTAGTACTAGTTGTCTCATATTTGCAATTCTATAACATCTCCATATTATTATAATGACAATTTATGTCTTCATGATAACGTTTTCTTTTTCTTTGTATTCACATTAAGGGTTCTCATGTATTTATGGTAAACAACATGAACAATATCCTTACAGTTCCACCATGTAATTAAGGCGAGGATTACCTTTATTTCCTTATATAATATAGTGATAGGGAGGTTTAACTTATATTTGAAGTCTATGGAATGTATGTGAAAACTGTCCAAAATTATTTGCTGTAATGTTACAGCACATGTACCAAGTAAGTATAGTGTCACCTGTGTTTTCCAACACATTGGGGGGGGGGCCAGAAAAAAATTTCTGATTAAGCAGAGTGTTGGAATACTCAGGGTTTTTTCTGCAAGGATAGTTACATTTTGGGACCATGAAAATGTGTTGGTTAAAGCAGGATGTTGGAATACTCAGGTGTCAGATTAGACTTGTTACACTGCATGAACAATTTTTTATGCATTTTCAGAGCCATCATCAGATGAACTGAAGACGATAATGAGACAACATGGAGGGAAATATGAACATTACATGATGAAAACTCGTGTAACACATGTTATAGCAACCAATCTTCCCGACAGTAAAATACGCAAAGACTTCAAACATTGTAAAGTTGTCAAACCGGAATGGATCATTGAATGGTAAAGATAGCGTAAAATTTAAGGAAAAAATGTTGTAAATACCTTTTAGTTTTGATATATTACTTTGAAATACCTTTTAGTTTTGATATATTACTATTGACATGGATGAATATTTATCTACCCTAAAGGATATTTTCAAGATATTTTAGCTACTGGCAGTTTGTCTATTTCATTGTTATTGAATATAGAGAAAACCAGATAAGCAAATCTATTCATGCAGTTGTCTAAAAATCTCAATGAAACTAAAAAAAAATCCAAATTTGAATTTTTACTTTTTTTTTCTCAAAAATGAGCACTGTGAATATCTTATTTTAAAAAAATTATGATTTCGTTTAAATAAAATCATCTACAAAAAGAACATCCCAATTAATAAGATAATTCAATGGCATAGAATTTATAAATGGCAATTCATTATGTAGCTATATCCACAACCCTTAAAATTAGTACATGTGGCATAGTAAACAATTTTAGCAAATCTTAGAATTATAAATGATTGTTTTTTGCCAAAAGAGCATTATTTCAAGTTTGTCTGTGTTTCAGTGTGAAGGCTGGACGTCTGCTCTCTTACATTCCATTCCAGTTATATACCAGTCTGTCTAAGAATCAACCAGGGATGGCGACGTATTCAGCTTTTGCTGTGGCAAGACAGACAAGTACAACTTCTACATTGGCTAGGATGGCAACCATGAATGAAAGTTCAGTCAGCTTTGATACAGATGATTTATTTTCTCCTGAAAAAAGAAAAGACAGTGTTGGAAATCATGCAAATGATAAGGAAGACTTTTCTACACCAAAAACACCCACACTAGATTTTAGTGATTCTGATTCCAGTGATAATGAATTTGGTCGTCTGCTGGCTAAAGCTAAAAAGACTCAGGTAGAAAGTACAAGTGGAAAGAAAATAGATATCTCTAAAGACCAAAATTCAAGTAGAAATGAAATGAATACTGATGTCCTCATGTCTGATGATGATATAAGTTTCCTTACTCAAATATTAGAGGAAACTAGAAATACAAATAATATCACACCAATGGAAAATGATTATGAAAAAAGTAAGACTGAAAGCACTACATGTAATATAGTTACTGAAGCTGAGAATAAACAATCTCCTTCAAAAAGAGGCATGGCAATGGCAGGAGAACCAGAATTCATCAGTGAATTTTATAACAACTCACGACTCCACCATTTGTCTACTTGGAAATCTGAATTTAAATCTTATGTCAATGAGTTACAGAAGCAAGGGACTAATTTTGTTGGACGACAGAAATTAAAAGAACTTTTACAAAAGAAATGTGATACCATATCAGATAGGGGGATTATCAATGTACCTAACGTAGGAAAACCAGAGAAGATTATCATGCATGTTGACATGGATTGTTTCTTTGTGTCTGTAGGGCTACGAAAAAGACCTGATTTGAAAGGTATTTATATGCTTCAGAGCAAGAGATTTTATTAGTTTAGTCCAGGGTTTCCCCTGGGTCAATTATTTTTTTCGCCCACCTCTTTCGCCAAAACAATATATTTTTCGCCACTTTATTATTTTTTTCGCCAAGTAACATAAATATATTTTTTGTTTAAAATTAACCTTTTTTTCTAACCCCCCCCCCCCCCTCCCTTAAATAAGATGTTTTTTTCCCATTGTGTCTATGATTATTCTCTCAAACTCAAAAGGTGCCACTGTTCTTTTATCAATAAAGAAGATGTAAGTCCTGGAATATAACAAGTTAATGGACATGTTTTTATCATATAATACCAGTATAGTTTGTAGGGCAAGTTTCTTTAAAAGAAAAATACTGATGTGCCCCTTTGTACTAAGAAGTGGTTTTTACAACAAAACAAAAGCTTTCATCACATGAAATTGATCCCTCATTTCATGTGTAATCATTACATTGAAGCGTTACTCTCATTCGAGGGGTTGTTCCCAACCTTTTTGATAAATTTCTTCATAACGAAAGTTTTCTTTTCTTGACCATCGTAAGTGAAAAAGGTGAGACGTAAAAAAAAAACTATGCTTGAATCACGTGTGTCACTCAAATGACTTGAGAATAGTATTAAAGTCACAGGATAATTAAGTTATTAATCGGAGATTTTTCTTGCTTTTGAACATTTTTCGTCACAACAACATCTTTCTTTTCTTAACTATCTTTGAAAGGAGAGGAGACGTCAAAAGTTTGCTTCAAACACGTGCGTCGCAAAGCTGTAAATAAATTCTGTATGTGACAGTTAACGGAAGCCATTTAACCATATCATTTTGTCAAACAATTCAATCAACACCTTTATTAATTAGTCCTTTGTTATCGATAGCTATAAAATGCAATCAGCTTATTATTGATTTTCTGTCAAAATCTTAATGAGGTCAAGGTGAATTCCGAGTATTGTCTGATCGGGTAAAGTCCGAGAAACTCCGAAAAAGTAAATAAACAAGATGGAGGGAAATAAATCGTTGTATATATTTCTTTCGCCAAATTCTTTCGCAAATGACGAATTTTTATCGCCACAATTATTATTTTTTCGCAAATTGCGAAAATGGCGACCGCCAGCGGAAACCCTGGTTTAGTCCATGATTGTTGATATGAACATTAGATGTGTGAACCAAATAAGGCAAAATCCTACAAGTTTTTCTTTCATCATAAGACTTACACCAACATACTAGTAAAATTGTGTAAAGGTTTCGGTTTCAATACTTATACAAAGAAAATGGATATCTATATGCAATTTTTAGCTGTAAGTAATTTCTAATGTTTATTTGTATTTTCCTTAATTTGAGATCATATCAAAAACGAAAAATCTCTAAAAACACCCTAGAATTTATGTGTTTGTCATATATGTGTGAATAAAAAATATGATGCAAATTCCAAATAAATATTAAAACAAGTTCATATAAACAAATATAAAAATTCAATTCTTGGTGCTTCCATGTGCTCTATATTTGCATGTTAAATAAAATTGGTAGAAAATTTACTAAAGATCGCTAAAATCTTTTTATTTTTTGCCAAAAAATAGAAGAAACTTATCAATGCCGTTGTCACTGAAACTTTGTGATCCCTGTGCTCCGTAGTAAATCCGCCACTGTTCCTTATTTATATGACTGCTTCTATATTTTGTTTGGATTTGAAATATTGATTTAGACACAGTCCCAAATTACTCAGTTGTTAAAAAAATCAATGATAGATTCATAAAATTTGGTATATACATGTACATGTGGAAGGTGAATCTGGAAAATTTATATAAAAAGTATTGATATGAAATTTTTGTATTGTTAAAGGAAAGCCCATTGCAGTGACTCATTCAAAAGGAAAAGGAGTGAAATCTCAGGTTGATGGATCTGACCCACAGTATGAGTTTGAGCAATGGAAGCAAAGGAAGTTACAGAAAGGGAACCAGAAACAATCAGACAACCAGCTGACTGATGATTTAGGAGATTCTTGGAATGTGATCAGTAAATCTTCAGATAGCTTCCATTCTATGTCTGAGATAGCTTCTTGTAGTTATGAAGCTAGACAGGTAATAACAGTATATGACTTGAATGATTAATAGGTTTTTCTAAAATTACAAACATAGAAGTGATTAATTCCTTGAAAAAATATTATTTTATTGCTCATTTAAAATAGGATGATGTCAAACGGTTTTTTGAAGGAAATAGATCTATGAAATCTTGCACATGAATAAAAATTAATGTAAAAATATTAGTTTATATTGAACATTCAAACACACTCAATGTTCGGCCAAGTTTTACAGATATTTTTTTTTTGGATAACAAGATTTCAATATTGCCTTGACCAAAACTAGATATTCTTATTTCTAAAAATGACCCATGCAAAAACAGTTATCTTTAAAAGGCTACTTATAAAAACCTCCTGTATTTCTTTTGTTATAGGCAGGAGTAAAGAATGGAATGTTTATGGGTAAAGCTAAATCCTTATGTCCTGATCTCATCACAATACCATATGATTTTGAGGGATATAATGAGGTTTCCAGGATGTTGTATGACATTGTAGCCAGGTAGGTTTTTATTAAGTAAGAGACATTATTAAGCAATCCTACATTTGGTAGGTGTTGATGGTGTCAACATTCAAGGTTCAGTAATTGGACAGAAGCTTATTCATGATCAAATGACTGCTAGTATTCAGAGTAAATTTTTAAAAATACATGTATTATGTTAATATCTCTGTATTTTACTGATTAGTGGACTCATAGTTACTATTTAAACTCAGTCTAAGGTTAAAGTTTATAGACATTGAATAACTTTGACCAATTTCCATATAATTCTGTAAAAAAATTCAAACAAGAAAACCAAAGTCTTAATCTTTGTACAAAACAACTAAAGAAAAAAAGGAACATGAAATAAGTATGTTTACAGCAGCAAACTAAAACCACTAAGTTGCAAACTCCTGTCTTTTTGACAGACTAATACAGAATGTGACCTGGTTTGCCTAAACCTGGTTTATTATTAGTCATTTGACTGTTGACTTTTGACTATATCTTTCAGCTACACACATGACATAGAAGCAGTAAGCTGTGATGAGATGTTAGTAGATTGTACAGACTTATTATCAGACACAGGAGCTGAGCCTCTGGATTTTGTCACCATGTTAAGACAGGAAATCTATCAGAAGACCAAATGTGCAGCATCTGCTGGCCTGGGTTTGTATATAGTGGACCTTAATTATTTCTGCAATATCACACAATTATGAAAATTTTGTTTCTGTATGAAATTCTACTTCATGGTATTATTATTTATTTATGGAAACATAAAGAAATTTTTAAATTGTTGGAAATTAACATTTCTTGGTTATATTTTTTTTTAAAATAGCCCAAGACATGTTGAAAAATATTGAATGACATTTTTTTGAAAACTGCATATCATCTAATTGTACCTTCTTTTGGCAGAAAAAATCCCTGGAGATATCCTGCACATCAAATATAGTGTGATTTTGATTTGATATGAGAACTTTTTGCATTGTAGGTGGGAACATCCTTCAGGCAAAAATGGCAACCAGAAAAGCTAAACCAAATGGGCAGTACCATTTAAAGCCAGAAGATGTAGTAGAATTCATGAAAGAACAATCTGTTAAAGATATTCCAGGTAAAATATTTAATGTTTGATTGGTCATCTATAAATATAAGTGTATGTATGATAGCCTCCTGTAGAAAAGATTTGTGTTTTCCTGTATGTGCCTCTGTCCCTTTGTTTGAATGTCAATCAGGACATCTATCCCATATTAGGTTAACATTTTGGATTGATGTGGTTAACCATGAAGTTGTGATCACAGCTTGTTTAAACATAGGAGACATGTTCATTATAATGTTAAATATATGCAAATAAATTGCTTTGCTGAGGGCATCCTGATACCACTGCAGAGGTCGAACCCTGCACAGTTGTGGCAAATATGGACACAATAGTCAAGCTTGATATTGTCTGAATTTGGATTGTGATAAAAAAATTTAACATAATATAGGTTTCTGACAACAACAAAAAAATGTGTTCAAAGATTTTACAAATCTATTGTGCAATACTATGCAATTAGAGATTTCTTCTTTCTTCTTGAAACTTTTCAAAAAATTCAACACTTTTTTAATCCCTCCTTGGAGCAATTACCCCCAAACTCAATTCAAGCCTTTGTAGTATGGAACCATGTAGAACCATTTCAAAGAGATCCATTCACTTAAACACAAGTTATTGTCAGGAAAGTTAAAATACTTGTTTTTGACCCTATTTTGGCCCCTTATTCCTACATGTTTGGGGCAATTACCCCCAAACCAATCCCAGACTTCCCTTTGTGATTTGGAACCTTGTGGTACAATATCAGAGAGATCCATCCAAGCACACACAAGTAATTGTCCAGAAACTACAAAAAATGCTTGTTTTTAGCCTTGTTTTGGCCCTTAATTCCTTAACTGTAGGCACCATAAACCCCAAAATGGTTCTCCACCTTCTACTTTTGGTATTCAACATTGTAGTATGATTTCAGAGCAATCAAAATACTTATACACATGTTATTCAATATTGTCCTGAAACTAGAAAAAGCCCCTAATTTCTAAACAGTTGGGACCATCATCTCCAAAATCAATCACAACCTTCCTTTCATGGTATTGAACCTTCTTAAAAAAAATCATAGAGATCCAATCACTTAAACTACAGTTAATGGTCCGGAAACCAAATTTGTCTTCAGATGATGAATCAGATAACATCATACCATTATACGATAAAAGACAAATTTTGCAGTCGTATAAAAAGCTTTTGACCAAGATTTGACTGTTCACTTAACATGAAAATGTGATAGTGCAGGCAGGCTGGCAGAGTACCATTTATATTTCCATCTGTCTGCTGTCAGGTCTTGTTAGCTCTCTCATGTGTACAATTCTTACCATATTTTTATGAGACATTTGAACTCTGTACTTTTATTGATATCTGGTTTACCATAAAAATGATTGTGACAACAAAAATATCATACATCTAAATACTTTTTAGGAGTTGGCTGGTCAATGTCTCATAGATTACAGTCCATGTCTGTTTCCACATGTGGGGATCTACAGGGCCTGTCATTGGAAGCCTTGCAGAAGGAGTTTGGTCCCAAAACTGGACAGTCTTTACATAAGTACTGTAGGGGGCAGGATGACCGACAGATTAAGTTAGAACAAGAGAGGAAATCTGTGTCTGCAGAAATTAATTACGGCATCAGGTTTAAAAATGTAAATTCTTTACTGATGCTAATATAAAAGTAGGATTTAAAGTATGTTAAAAATATTTAAAAAAATGTTGTGAAAATTAATACTTATGATATTTTGTAGCAGTTGTATTTGCATTAGCACATCTAATAAATATTGAGATTATAAGCCCATTCCCTCTTTGGTAAATGTAAATGAAGCAGCAACATAGTATAAAAAGAAGGAGCTGTAAATTAGACAACTTTCATCAACTCTCACTAGAGTTTATACGAGGTAAATGTAAGCAATTATAGGCCATTGCATGAAAACTGACAATATAATTTATATTCAAATTACAAAAATACGATTTTCAGGTATGAACAAACAGCTTTTACCAAAGACACACATTTAAATATAAAGTTCACTTCTATTTGCATAATTAAGAAATCATTATGAGCTTCTTTCTTATCATAATCTGTTTTGTAAAGAAGATGTTTTAACTTTATTTCAACTTTATTTTTATATTTCAAAATTTCAGGATTACGATGCTGATAAGTTTTTAACGGAGCTTGCAGAGGAAGTTTGTACTAGATTAAAGAAAATAAACATGAAAGGGAAGACAGTCACTCTTAAACTGATGATCAGGAGAGAAGATGCACCTAAAGAAACAGCTAAATTTATGGGTATAGTATTTTTAAGTAAAATATTTATAATACCAGTAATCAGAATTCAGTAGTGAATGTGATCATCAGTTCGTAATTTTTTTAATAAAACATGTGAATTACTGTCTTTACACTTTAAAAATTTGCATATTAGATTTTTTGTTTTTTACCAAAAAAGGTAAAGACACTTAGAAAAAATTGAATAACAATTAGAAAAACTGCAAAATAATAAACTGTTTGAAAACAATTACACTAAGTAAAGTTAAGAATAAACGATTAGTGGCATTGGTACATCAATTTCTGTTTCAATGAAATTCATTCTTAGTTATTGAATATATATTTCAGGACATGGACTGTGCAATCATATTTCTAAGTCATCTACCTTACCTTTAGCTACTGATGATCCTAAAATTATAGCTAAAGAATGTCTTACGATACTACGGAATCAACATCTTAAGGTCCAGGATCTTAGAGGAGTGGGTATACAGATTCAGCGGCTAGAATCAGCTGTAGCGGGATTTAAAACTGCCAAAGGACCAGCTAGTAGTATTCTTAAGTTTACTGTAGCAAAACTAGGTAACCAAATTTTAGAATTTACATATTACTGTAAATTTAGGAATCAAAGTTTTTGTGAATGACAAGTATATGAAGATGATCATCAAAATAATTAAATTTGTTATAGAAAAAATTATACAGGAAGAAATTGATAAAACTCACACTATTATTGCTTGCTAAAATATTTGAAACAATAGCTGTATGAATTAAATTCTAAATTTACAACACTCTCATACCCATTCTAATGCAACAACGTTTGTGACGTTCATTTCGATTGGATAACGTCACTTTCTTACATGGCATCAATTGACAACTGATGCTATGGGACGTACGCGCAAGGGCAGACGGCATATGACAGATTTTAAATCCATGTTTTAACGTTATTTCTGTCAGTTTCATTAGAATGTAGATAACAATATTGTATTTTAAGCTCCGACGGCATCAATTTGGAATTTGATGGTTGCAAATACCCGTTTACTGTCTCCACTAACGCGTTGCCAGTAAACTTAATTTGCGACCATCAAATTCCCAATTGATGCATCGGAGCTTAAAATACAATACTATATTAAGTTATCTCCTAATTCTATACAGTGCTGTTCAGACCTTGTCTTTCAGCTGTTAAGTGTGCTTTATTTTGCCCTCCTTCGAAAACAAGGGGTTGTAATGGTTACTTCTGTCATGACAATATAATTATATTTTTCTCAGGAAATCCCAATCAGAGGATCCTGAATATAGGTAGGAAACATCACCTGAGCATGCTTATGCCTGTTGACCAACTACTTGTATGTTCTTAAACTTAATGGTCATTTCTGAAATATTTGTTGTTTTTTATTAAGAATTATGTTTCAAAGCTCAACAAATATTTGATATATCAAACTTTATATGAGCATGTTAAAGGGTGTTTTCACATTCCCTTTTCCTGAATACTTATAGTTATAGCAGAATAATTTAATTTTGGATGTAACACGTCTTCTGATTGGCTGACGTTATTTTGTTATCAGCCCATAGACATAATTCAGTCATGTGACCATGACGTCATGAATGTTTTTTCATGGTTTTCTACGGTTTAAAATGGAATTTAGAATTAAATTATAAGAAATGACTAATATTTTTTTCTGTCTATTCGTAATAACAAAATAAATGTGGTGCACATTGTTAAATAACCCGCTACGTGCGTTATTCAGTGTGCACCAAATTTTTTATGTTATTTCTCCACAGACAGTGAACACTAGCTTACAGATCATTTTGTAATAACACTGTATTTACACTAATAACTGGATCAAAACTCTACTTTATCAGAGATAAAGTTCTAACAGATTTAACTCCATAATTTGATAAGACAAACAGCAATCCTGGAAACTTTATTTTTATTAAAAACAAGGGAAGGAAATGTGAAGTCGTGTGACAGTGTATAATAATCATAATAAAGTTAACTATAAGAATTTTTGAAAAAGCTCGGTCGCCATAAATTTTGTGCTGTTAAAATTTTGAGTTTAATGAAAACAAACTAAATATTGTTTACAAATATACAAAACACTTGCACTTTTATTTTATTACAGACATTCCAAAAAACCCAGAAACAAGAAATAGTACATTACCATCCAGTACAAGTAAGAGTTCTGTTGAAACAGCATTTAGTATAAAGCCACAAACAGAAAAGAAATCAAGTGAAAATATGATGAAAAACTTCTTAACAAACAGTAAAACTACCATGGAAAATTTGGAAAATTCAGGACTTGAAAAACAAAAAGTGGGGATGGACAAGAATTTGTTAAACACTCAAATTATGACAAAAGACAGCCCTTGTCAGAGTAACATGTCATGTTCAAGAACAACACAGAATCTAGCAGAGGATTTAACTAGGTAAATCATTCAACTCTTCTTTATAAAAGTGTTGGTATTCAAGCAACAAGATATTAACTCTTTTATTTTCATAGGGAGTATTTCAGCTGTTGAACATTTAATCACCTCTTAACAAAGCTGTCAAACTGTTTTCTACTTTAAAGGAAGAAAATGTCAAAGTTCAATAATCAGAATTTTCTGGGATTTTTTGTAAATAGCTTATCTATTGTTGTCATATCAATTCATTTTTTATTAAGTAATAAAATTTTAAAAACATTTATATGAATATCAGAATATGACAGACATTATCTTATTGTGTTATGTTACATATTATGATATAATATCAGATCTGCAGGTGAGATAAAGTGGACAGATATTTATAGATTATCGTTTATCATCTCAACGAGATTGATTTTCTAGCTTGATCCGCTACGGCGAAAGCAAGAAAAGCAATCGAGTTGAAATGACCAATGATAATCTGTTTATCACTATTTTACCTATGTCAACATTGTCAATTTTATTAGCAACACCACATGCCTCCTTGGTTTTTAACGGTAATTTTCCATCTGAAGCAAGTAGCATGATGTGAAAAATTATCACAGAAAAAGATCAAGGAAAATGAACAAAATAGAGATAATGTGTTTTATTTCTCACTGTTTAATACTGTCAGCTCTGATCTCAATTTTTACAAATTTGTTTTGTAGGAGAAGTAATACTTTGATAGTACCACCACTACCAACTCTTAACTTGGAAAGATCCCCTACTGAACTATTCGATAATCCAGAATTTCCCTCTGTTAATATTGAGATAAGCCCATTTGTAAGAAATAAGGTACCAGCTACTCCTGAACTGACCAGGAACAGGACAGGTGTACCTACTGATTACTTCCCTTCACCATCACAGGTAAATGGTAGTTTTTAGAAAGAAATTTTTAAAACCAAAAAAGATCAACAAAATAGTTAAATCATAATAGCCAAATTGTCACACTAGTAACATGATTTATTTCCATTTTATTATTTTTTTCTCTCTTGATAACGTTTATTGAATAGGTATTAATTGTAAACAGAATAAAACATAAGACTTACAAAAATGAAAAAAGATAAGATCAAAAATAAGAAAATATAACTGACTAGTGTGTTGAAAAATTCAAAATCAAGATAGCATATTATTTTACAAGGTCAATGATTTAGGCTATAAGGAGACTCTTTCAATGCATTTTCAGATAGACCCAGAAGTTTTACAAGAGCTTCCACCTGACATTAGAAAACAAATTGAAGCAGAAATGAATAGTAGAAAGAAATCAAAACGTGTTCCAAATAATAATCAAAACCTCCCCAGCAGTGATGAGCCTGGCTGTTCCCACTGGACCAATCCTCCACAAGCCTATAACAGGACACTTCATCAAGACTCAGCGATTGGTTTGCCTTCAATGTCACAGGTTAATATAAAAATGGTATTATAGGTTAAAGATACTAACAGTTGTGTTTTTAATTAAGTTGCTAGTTCCTTACTAAAAGACATGCATTCTTGTTTATTATACTTCAGATTAGTTTTTATTCCTTGAACAAATTTCATGAATTTCAGGAGTTCATGTTCACTATTAATTAAATGTTTACCCAAATGCAGCTTATTTCATATAAAATGGTATGCAAACTTTGAAGAAAACAACATGAAATCTAATATGCATGAAAATTATTGAATTCTCAATCCAAGAATATTGGTATCCATGAAAATGAATGAATCCATGATACTATTTCCCAATTTTTAGTTCTCAGTGTATTCTAATATTTGTGTACATATTCCATTAGAGTTTTTAAGGTTGATGTATTTTTGCATGTTCACCAATTAAGAAAATAGTGAAAGTGAAGTATAACAAAAGAATCACTTTTTTATGCCCCACCTACGATAGTAGAGGGGCATTATATTTTCTGGTCTGTGCGTCCGTCCGTCCATTTGTCGTACCATCCATCCGTCTGTCCTGCTTCAGTTTAAAGTTTTTGGCCAAGTTAGTTTTTAATGAATCTTAGTACACATGTTCCTTATGATATGACCTTTCTAAATTTAAAGCCAAATTATATTTTTTACCAAATTTCACGGTAAATGATTGTGCGAGTGGGGCTTCCATGTACTTTGGACACATTCTTGTTTAAAACATGATGAAGTGCAAGTTTATGAGATTTACATTTCAGATAGATCCAGATGTTTTACCAGAACTACCTCCATTTCAGATAGATCCAGATGTTTTACCAGAACTACCTCCATTTCAGATAGATCCAGATGTTTTACCAGAACTACCTCCATTTCAGATAGATCCAGATGTTTTACCAGAACTACCTCTGGAGTATAAGATTTACATTTCAGATAGATCCAGATGTTTTACCAGAATTATCTCCATTTCAGATAGATCCAGATGTTTTACCAGAACTACCTCCATTTCAGATAGATCCAGATGTTTTACCAGAACTACCTCCATTTCAGATAGATCCAGATGTTTTACCAGAACTACCTCTGGAGTATAAGATTTACATTTCAGATAGATCCAGATGTTTTACCAGAATTATCTCCATTTCAGATAGATCCAGATGTTTTACCAGAACTACCTCCATTTCAGATAGATCCAGATGTTTTACCAGAACTACCTCCATTTCAGATAGATCCAGATGTTTTACCAGAATTATCTCCATTTCAGATAGATCCAGATGTTTTACCAGAACTAACTCCATTTCAGATAGATCCAGATGTTTTACCAGAATTATCTCCATTTCAGATAGATCCAGATGTTTTACCAGAATTACCTCCAGATATTAGACAGCAGATTGAAGCTGAAATGAAAACTGGACATCAGCCAAATAATATGCCTGTTACTTATCAACATCAAACAATCTCCCGAAATCTGCAGGGCAGTGATCAGCCAGCCGACTGCTCTAATTGGACAAACCAACCAAAAGTTAATACAAGACCTGTCCGAAGTAGTCCAATTGTTGCTTTGCCGTCTTTCTCCCAGGTAGGTATAAGTAGTTTCTGTTACATGAAATTGGTGTCAGAACTCTAATTTGACATTAAAATTAGAAAGATCATATCATAAGGAACATATATACTAAGTTTCAGGTTGATTGGACTTCAACTTTAGCAAAAACTACCTCGACCAAAAACTTTAACCTGGCTCTGGACAAATGAACGAACAAACAGATGGAAAAATGGATGAACAGACGCACAGACCAGAAAACATAATGCCCTCTACTATCGTAGGTGGGGCTTAAAAATAAGAAGATGTGGTATGATTGGCATGGAGACAACTCTCCACCAAATGACATAAAAGTAAACAACTATAGGTCACTGTTTGGCCTACAATAATGAGCAAAACTTCAAAAAACTATACATTGAAGTATTCTTTGAGATAAATTGTTTTTCATAGCCACAGCACCAGTAATGTCAGAAAGAATAAATTAGATTAATCTATATTATTGACAACATTTCACACATGTATGAGATGAAAATACATATTAAACTGATAGGTGTTGTTCATTTAGGGTATCATCCCTGTTAATTATGTATATTTGCATGTTTTATATATTCTTCAGTCAAATTTTCAAGAAATATTTGCCACTGAACATGAGTAATCAACAATTAACAACCTCCAACTTGTTTTCTTACTCTTTCAAAGCATGTTTAAGGAATTTCCTTTTCACAAAACTAAAAACTACCTTTGTATTATCATTATAACAGTTGTATATTTTGCAAAGTGCTTAACCAGCAAACCGCAAACCAAAAACTAACCTCATAATATACAGACTCAATTTCATACTTACATTTTTCTTGTCCTTGATTATGATCAGCTTTAAAGATCATATTTATGAGTGAAATATTTCCTACTTTAATCAATGAATAAACAACAGCTTTAAAAAAACTCCTCAAGAAATTTTCCCACTTGACAGTAATGTTTTGAATACTTTGATTTACAGTTAGATGAAAGCTGTTTTAATGCTTTACCACTAGATATCCAAAGAGAAATAAAAGGTGCTTATGGCAATCAAAGTAAAGGGATGCAGATAAACAATAGATCTCTAAATGCCAAGAATAATCGTGTTAATCTCGCATCACCTAGTAAAGATCAGTCACCAGGTCATGGAAAGAAAAACAGTCCAGTGTTTAAAGTGCCTAAACAACCAAAAGGAAAATCTGGAAGAGGGAGACCAAAGAAACTTAACTTTGTATCAAAGAAACAACCAAAAATTAATGCTGCTGTTTCAGGGAAGAAATCTACAGAGGTAGATCTTCAGTTGAATATTCCTTAAAAAATTATAATTGAAAATTCCTTTGGGTTTATACTAAGAATGAAATTAAATGCTTATTAATCGTTTGTTAATCTTTGGTTTCATGTAAAAACAAATCTTATTTGACAAGTTTAGTAGGTTCTTTATCAAAGGAATTTAGAAAAAATAGTCGAAATAAGTAAAGAAACTTTAGCATATTATTGTGTCATATTTGAATTGAAATAGTCCATTGAATTGGAGATAAAAAAAAGATATATGAGAAATGATATATTTTACATGGTAATTTTTTTACTTTTACATTTAGTTGTTAAAACTGTTGTTCTGTTTATATTACAGTTACATCCTACAGATTTATTCAGAATATCAGATGATCCAATTATAATTGATAATGAACCACCTTCTATCACAACTTATCATGGAAAAACTGCCCCTCAGGAACATGGAACAACCTCAAATACAAATCAGGACAGCATTAAAGTCCAGGTTAACCTGTGTGGGGCTGTTACTATAACAGAAGTCAGAGCTTTGTTAAAGGAGTGGATCCAGACATCAAATGGTAAGAACAAAAACCTAAATACCTCAACCATGTGTGTAGACATTGACAAATACTAGTATATTTGACCTTGCTTTCAGAAAACTGACCTTTCAATGTGGATCTCATTGGGGTCTAAGCATGACGCGGGATTGTCGATTTTATGGTAAGCGTGACACGTGAAAGTCAAATTATTGTGCTGTGAAAACGGGAAATGAGGTCTAGCATGACACAGAAATTACAAAAAAAATTGAGAATTGCTTACGTACATTAGTGTAAGTGGGATACGGGAATCTGACTAAACAGTAAGCAGGATCCGGGATCAGAACCCCCCAATAAGACCACTTTCAATGGCTATTTCCAAACTTTGATAAAACATTGGGACATTCCATTAAATGTCGATATATCTGAATCCCATTTTGCTATTCAATAAGATAGGCATTAAACATTTTATTATTAAAAACAACTTTGGCAAAAAAATCATTTTTGTCTTTAAATACTCATTTGTTAACATTTTAATTTCAACAGATATCAATTTAAAATAAATTTTTGTATCTTTTTTTAAATTATTATTTTTGATTTACAGATCCAGAGAAAGACGATGAGGAAATAATGACTAGTTATCTCACAAATCTGGTACTAGATCGTAATTTAGAGCAAGTTGATTTGGTGGTCAAGTTTTTGAACAGGTAAGAAGGTTTACCGTAGCTTAGTTTGATACACATGCAAAGAAAAATTAATTGTGTCAGAATTTTTTATTCTGTATTTCGATTACCATTTCATACAAAGAAGATCACCTCATGCAAAGATAAAACAATGCATACTTGCCAAACTTGAAAAACTGCAAAAGAGGTCAATTTCATTTAAAACATTGCTTTTTTTATGCCCCACCTACAATAGTAGAGGGGCATAATGTTTCCTGGTCTGTACGTCCCTCTGCGTGTCCATACGTCAGTTTGTCCCGCTTCAGGTTAAAGTTTTTGGTCAAGGTAGTTTTTGATGAAGTTGAAGTCAAATCAACTTAAAAAAATTATAAAAACAGGAAGCAACCAAAATTCAAATTGTTAAAAGTGTGTGCATAATCACCAAAAAACACCTAGATATTAAACAAACAATTACTTTAAAGCTTATAGTAACCAAAAGAACAAGAATCAAGACATCAATTTCAACTGAAATTTAAATATTGCAATAAGACAAACATTGAATTCAGCTTTTTAAATAAAAATAATTATTGTATTGATTTTTTTTCAGGCACATTAAAAGATTAGAGAATGCCGCTTGGATATCTACTTTTGACAGAATATTAGACTCTGTACAAAATGTTGTGAAAGGCCTTTATGGAAGTAGATTAAAGATATGAATAATAAACACATTTCCTGTAGTTTATTTTTAAAAAAATGATAAAAGAAGATGTGGTATGAGTGCCCATTAGTCAAATCATTAGCCACAATTTGTAAAATTAACCATTATAGGTAAAAGGTCTTTAACACAGAGCCTTGGCCCACACTGAACAGCAAGCTATAAAGGGCCCCAACCATTTAAACAAGAAAAATGAACAGTCCTATCTATATAAAAAAAGTATAAAAGTTATCAGAATATCTGTTGGGCCATCATTTGATTTCAAATCAGCTTTTATATGACTTGTAATAAAATTATCGGTACCTATTTTCTTGCACCAAAGCTTATATAAAAGATGAAGAGCTATAATCCAAAAGGTCCAAAAAGTATAGCCAAATCTGTGAAAGGAATCAGAGCTTTGCACGAGGGAGATGCATTCCTTAATTTATAATGATTTCTATATTTTGTAAGAGCAAATTTTGATAACACAAAAAATCCGTATTTTCATGCCAGAACCGAAGTACTGGCTACTGGACTGGTGATACCCTCGGGGACTAATAGTCCACCAGCAGAGGCATCGACCCAGTGGTAGTAATAAAATTAACGGTACCAATTTTCTTGCACCAGATGCGCATTTCGACAATACATGTCTCTTCAGTGATGCTCGTGGCCAAAATATTTGAAATCCAAAGCTTATATAAAAGATGACGAGCTATAATCCAAAAAGTCCAAAAAGTATAGCCAAATCCGTGAAAGGAATCAGAGCTTTGCATGAGGGAGTAAGTGAACTGACATATACAGGAAATAGTTTCTCTTTTTTATACACAAAAGTTTATTCCCAAAATAAAAAGGATTTTTTCTTAATTACTAATGTTTTAATTGGCAGTTGATTAGACATCCTAAATTTTGATTTTTTATGCATCAGTGTTATTTCTTATCATTAATCGGCTGGGTTTGTATGTTTTTATCAGCCTTTCCAAAGGCTAAATTCAGAAGACCTTGTTTAGAAAACTTTAATCAGAGCTATCTTGGAAGGGAATGATTTAATATTTTGTCTGCAGCTTGATAATGTTGAGTTGAAGCGAGGAAGCACTTTTGACATCCACAGTGAAGCCATGTCCTGTTTGTCCTTAGCAGTCATTGTACAAGGAGGTACTTTTTTGCTGTTGTAGAAATGATGATCTTGTATGGTTTGAAATTGGTTTCTATGCCTCCAAGGAGTCTAAACACAATAGTTCAGTTTTAAATGACATGGATTTTTTGGAGTAAGATTGCATGAAATGCAATTCAAATCCCATTGTCACTGACTTGATACCTCATCTATACTTTTATATTACAGGCAACAGGACAGTAAAGCAATATTCTTTAGAGAAAGTCGTGTATCAATTTATAAATGATATAAATGATTTATACTCATTTATATTTATAAATGATATATACTCATATTAACGTTACAAAGTGATGTGTATTATTTTACTTTTCAAGAAACTATTTTAATGAAAATTTCACAAGTTAAACGTGTTGCATGAATCTACTTGTTCTAATATTAATGTATCACAATTTAAAATTCTATGTCGAATTGGTGCTAAGAGTTTGCACTGCAAAATGAATGCTCCCAATACCAGTCAGTGCTAAAAAGTACTTTGACTGTGGTTGTGATCTCAGTAGTATTTACTCCACAACTGTTTGTATCCTTAACATAATTTCATGAGGAAGTATTTATTTAGCCTTCAGACGACGTTTATTTTACACCTGGTATTCGACCTTTATTAGTGTAGTGAGAACAGCTTACCATTCTGAATCAACCAAGTTCACCTGCCATGCTGTTTGTCGAAAGACTTGTAGATGTAAGTGTTCTGCATTCCTGTCATGTAATGCTGTCATTTTAGGAATATATTTAACATTGCCATAAAGAGCAGAGGTTTGGCTAGCCATAAAACCTGGTTCAACCCACATTTTTTTCTTTAAATGTCCTGTACCAAGTCAGGAGTATGGCAGTTATTATCTAAAAGTTCGTTTCTATGTCTGTAGCATTGTCTTTTGTTTTTGTTGTGCTTCAGTGTTCCGTTGTTTTGTTGTTTTCCTCTATAATGGTTGATGTGTCTCCCTTGGTTTTAGTTTGTAACCTGGATTTGTTTTCTCTCTATTGATTTGTGACTTTTGAATAGGGGTATACTAATGTTGCCTATAATAATCCGGCGGTGCTGTTTGTTTAAAACTTCATATTTCAGAAGATAGACTAGCTGGAAAAACCAAGCTTGTCTTTTGTGCCTCATCATCGGCCTCTGTCTTGTAAATGATAGTTGTGGGATTATAACATCGAAAATTACTTCAAATATAAGTTATTCATCCTGTATCTTTAATTTTTTGTCAGACAAGGGCCAAGTGATCTTTTCTCATCACTTTGTATCTGGTGTCCGGTGCGTCGTCTGTCTTTAGCTTTTACAAAAATCTTCTCCTCTACAATTACTGGGCCAAATAAAACCAAACTTGGCCACAATCATCATTGGGGTATCTAGTTTAAACAAGAGGCTCTTAAGAGCCTGTGTCGCCCAATTGTTAATTTTTAAAGAAGTTTTGCCACTTTTGGTTATTATCTTGAATACTATTATAGATAGAGATAAACTGTAAACAGCAATAATGTTCAGCAAAGTAATATCTACAAATAAGTCATCATGACTAAAATGGTCAGTTGACTCCTTAAGGAGTTATTTCCCTTTATAGTAGTCATATCATACGTTACAGTTGCATCTGAAGTTGATACTGAAACAAATTCAAATAATACATAAATATAAGTCTATTTCTTCTTGCAAAATCTCTCGATAAAAGTATTCCCCATTCCAAATTAAAGACAAATTAAAAGAATTAATCCTGTTTTGATTCATATAAACGAATAGTTAACGTAGCTACACGCATCTAATCTTAGAAAGGGGTGCAAAAATCACTTTCATACAAACAAGAAATACTCGGATGAAAACAACAACATGCTTAATTTCTTGATTGACAGCATGTGTGTCACGTTTGAAGGACGTTTTTTTCAAAGAAGAATCTGCACTCCAATGGGAACAAATTGTGCTCCTCTTCTTGTCGAATTTTCCTTTATTCATGAGTTACTTCATACAGGAGCTTCTAAGGAAGAATGAAAAGAGATTAGAATAATCTTTTGACTTTGTGTTGAGCTTTATAGATAAGATCGGTTCACTGAGGAATTCAAAGCCTCAGTCATCAATTGATTTATAACTCTTAAACACCGGTATACTACTTTTATTATCCCATCCTACTTGAAATTAAGGATACAACCGATACAGTTGAGTATGTCTCATATCTTGACACCATCTAGATGATAACGAATGAGAGTCGGCCTAGAACAATACTTTATGACAAAAGAGATTATTCTAGTTTCCCTAATTGTCATTTCGCATTTGTATGTAGTTGCATTCCAGCAGTGACTGCATATGAAGTATATACCTCCAAACTGATACGATTTTCAGAGCTTGGATTTTTTAACATGATGTTCTTGATATAGGGTTACTGCTTACAAAGGCTATAAAACCAATCATCTGTCTCACAGATGACAGACTGTGCGAGGGCTGTACAGCCAGTCAAGGTCGTTAAAAACTCCCATCATCAGATGACCACGGATATGAAAAAAAATGGTAACCATAAAATAAAGGCAACAGTATATCGCTGCTCAAAATTCATAAATCGATTGAGGGAAAAGCAAATCCGGGTTGCAAACGGAAATTGAGAGAAACTCATCAAATATAAGAGTACTACAACACAATAGAAACACAAGTTACACAACATTAAAAGGTAACACGCATAGAAACGAACTATAATATAACAATAATATCGTTATCTTTTTCTCGAATGTGAGGTACTAGTACTTGATTAGACTTATCATTGAGTTTGTACTTCCATGTCACGGCAGCACGACATGTGCCAGATGTAAACCAGGATATGTAATTTCTTGATTACCTGATGTCATTCTCTGGTGTTTGCTCAGTCTTTAGTTTCCTATGTTGTGTTGTGTTGTGTTGTGTAAACTATATGTCTTATGTTGATCGAGCAGAAGTTGTGCTTCTTCGTTAATATTGCAAATGTTTGCTAGGCGAATGATACAAGCAACTAGATGTAGATTTTATTTTCTTGAAGAGATGGCTTGTATGCCATCTTATGACCTAAACTTTTGGTCAGACATATTGTTATACTTTTCTAGTCTTGTGTAGACGAAATGCGCGTCTAACGTATTCAATAATTAGTCTAGTATCTTTGATGATGTTTAATTTGCAGACTCTCAAGTCGATCCAAAGGTCAATTTATTTACAATGTTAAATTTGTGATTTACATTAGAGAACCTGTAACAAGTTAACAAATGCAACATAACAACTGAACATTTCTTGTCTATTTGTCTACAGCTCAGTCCTAAAATACGATTTGAAACATTCAGAAATGGGGTAGGATCTACTACATTTTCAAACAAATTATTCTAATATTGTGACGGAAACCAGCGGCGTTGTGCTGAAGTTCTACACTTTCATCATGTAAACCAAGCTACCATCCTGAATAAGCAGTTTCAATCTGCAGTCTTTTCAAGGAAAGTTGTAGTTCAAATAAATTCAAATCTCATCATATGCTAGGCCAATACCCATCAGCGGAATAGCTCAATATCACAGAAAATGTAATGCTGAATATTTTCCAAAAATGTATCCAAATTTAGCATCAGGTTCATAACCTCTGAAACCATTAAAAGAACTAGCAAACGAGATAGCACCAAGTATAACTATTATCTTTACAAAATCACTTAAAACCGGGGAAGTAAAATATGATTGTAGGAATGTAGAAAAGAAAAACAAATACTGAACTCAACTGAATTTCAAAACGGAAAGTCTGTAAACAAAAGGCAAAATCAAAAGCTCAACACATCTCACGAATAGATAACAGACTTGGAACAGGCATTTTCTTATGCAGAAAATGGTGGATTAAACCTGGTTTTATAGAAATCTAAACCTCTCACCATGACATTCGTATAACATTTCCGTTTTCAATAAAGGTGAGAGATATCTCACACCCATCTGCTACAATTTCATGGAATATATCATGAATAACAAGCCAGATTTTGAAACTTGTAAAACTCCACATCATTTTATACCCTTTACAATAATGTACGGTTTTCGCAGAAAAAAATTCATGTAACTTTTGATACTTTTAATTTAAAATATCACATAAATAGTATCCAACAAAGAATCTATGACCAGGCTTATCAAATTATAAATTGTTCTATCAATAAATGTGAAAAATTAAATTTCTTTTGTCATACGAAAAGAATTAGGAAAAGGCCCCCATATATTGATATATGTAAATTCAAAACTGACCGATCAGTTTTCAGTAAATTTAAACTAAGTGCACATTCCCTAGCAATTGAAAGAGGGCGTTATACCAACATTGAAAGAAGTAAACGCATTTGCTTATCCTGTAACAGACAAGAAATTGAGGATGAATACCATTTCTTCTCAATCTGTCCATGTTATTCATCATTAAGGGATACCTATATACAAAATATTAATAAAAATCTTAATTTCAATTTTATTAAATTACAGTCCACTATAACACTTAAGCATTTGACTGTACTTTTAAATAGCAGTCTACCAGTCATTATAAAAATCACCATAAAGTATATTAATGATTGTCTTTTATTAAGAACATCTGTATAACTTGTATTTCTTTTAATATGCAATGCCAACCTAATTTTTGTTTGTGCTCTTTTTTCAATTGTTCATGAACATTAATAATGTGTTAACTGTTGATATTTATAGCCTTTTTTCTTCTTTGTTATGAATACCACTGTCACTCTAATATAATTGTAATCAATTTAACTATTGTACGTTTATTGTCTTAATTTTGTATGCCATAACCATTTAATGTAAATGTGTTTGTGCGAATAAAATATTGTCTTATTGTCTTATTGTCTTATTGTAAACCCAGTTGATTGAATTTATTGACGATATAACCAACAACATGAGCATAGGATATCAAACAGCCGTACTCACTTTGTCAATAAGTGGATCGCTCTCCTTCTGTCTTGTCGGACAGTGGATGGATAAAGCTCAACTCATTCTCATTCTGATGTAGAGTCTGCAGTACCCTAAGGAACCTGTCAATATTTATTTGGGGTTGGGACCTGTGCAATTCATATTTCTCCCTTAAAAGAAATCTTTGTCCTACCCTCTGAATATACCAAAAATGTTTCTGTCCTATATTAAATGTCTACTAAATAAGTATATGTCCTATCTAATCTATGAATAAATCAAACAGATTGTAACTTCATTTTTTTTTATCAGATTAACATAGATCATATATAGTAGTCTTTGAATTTGTCTGGAATTTTAACTTATTTCCTATTTACTATTTACATTTACTATTATTACTACTGTATTCATCATTAGTATTATTATCATCATTGCTATTATCACTGTCAGAACTGTAAAAGGCACTTATTACAAGGTCATCTTTGACTGGTTTTTTTTCCGAAGTTAATTTTCTACTCATAATGTTTTATTGTTAAATAGTTTTCCTTATTTTTAAAGATGTTTATTTTATTAAATCCTACCTTTATTTAATGATTTGCATTTGGTTATTTGTACCACACTGATGGCAGTATATCATATCAATTATTAAAATCGCGCCCCATCACTGTTCTCTTTTTACTCCATAGTGACTTCATACACCAAGGAGGTTAACTTCTATCCCATATGGTTTGCATTATACATATTGCGCCAGAATCGGTAATTTGGTAACTACTACTACTACTCGTACTCCATAGTGACTTCATACACCAATGAGGTTAACTTCTCTCCCATATGGTTTGCATTGTAAATATTGCGCCAGAATCGGTATTTGGTAACATTTGTTTTTTGTGTTTTTTTGTTATTACCGTGATGTATTATTTTTTTTTAATGTACACGTATATTTTTTTTCAACCTTTTTAAAAGCATTACGTGATTATTAATGTCTAGACTTAAGATTGTATTTCCTTTGTTTTTACTTGTTTGTCTCTCAATTAATCTTGTTTATTTTGTTGAAGTTAGGTTTGTGTAGCCTATTTTCTACATTCATACATATGTTATAAAAGTATTGCTGTCCTAACAGTGCTTAAAACTAAAAAAGTAGAATTCCTATCAAAAACTAAGTAAAAAAAATGTGTGTCCTACTGCGTTTTGCACCGGTCCTAACCCCAATAAAATATTGACCGGTCCATAAGGTTTTGTAATCGGGCCTACATTATTTCTATTCTACACCAACGACATCTCAGATGGGATTAAAACCAACGTCCGAATATTTGCAGACGATACAATAGCGTACCTCACAATATCATCAGATAAAGATTCCGAAATGATTTACAAAAAGATCATATGGCTAATTTTGTATATCTTTTGTATAATCTTCTGGCCAAAAACCATCAGTAATAAAGATCTATACACCCTAACCTTACAACGAGACATCAGAGTTGAAATTAAAGAAAGGCGATGGAAATGGATAGGCCATGTTCTACGGAAAGACAAACATGACATCACAAGGATAGCTCTTCTTTGGACACCAGCAGAGGGGAAAAGAAAGAGAGGAAGACCTTAAGAGACATGGCGACGTACAATAGAAAGCGAACTAAGAGCCATGGGAATGACATGGGGAGAAGCCGAAAGAAAGGCACAAGACAGGCAACAGTGGAGGGCGTTGGTAGTGGCCTCATGTGCAAGTATGCACGAAGAGGATTAAGTAAGTAAGTAATTTTGTATATAGGAAAATTAAATTGATGAATGATAGGAAAAACAGCCTCAGGAATATTGGACCTAACTGTGAAATGTATATACTCAGTCTCTATATCATCGTGACAGGCCGGATGTTGGAATGTTGCTACATATAGATTGAAATGAAGTTCTGAAATCCTCTCTTTTCTCGTAAAGTTTCGCTCGACCGGCCATCATCCACAAATTTGTTTGTTGTGGTTCTCCTGCTTGCCATTTTACAGAAGACGACAGGCCTTTCTCATATGTTTTCAGAAAAAGTTTTTATATCCAAAAATTGTCAAATATAAGATAAAAATAGGTAGACTAAATAAAAAAAAAAAAAATAGATTTTTAAATGATATGCCAAAGCGTAGTTCACATAGTGGTCTTTTTCAAATATAAAATTTAAAAAAAAATGGGTTTCTGGTTTTTTTTTCAAGCTACAAGTTGTGCAAAATTATTAGATTTTGTATAGATTGTTCATTGAAAACACGACTTTGCGTGATAAAAAGAAAACTTAACTACTTGGTAAAATATGAGAAGATGGTCAGCTTTCGAAAATAAAAATCACAATGAGGGTCGCAGGACTCATTGTCTTTTTATAATTAAAAATAGATGAGTTTGTAACACATTCCAGTACAAAAGCTACATTATCTGAGTTATCTCCCCTCATTTGAGAATGATAAAGCGTAACTGTATGATGACACACATAATTTCCTTCATTTAGACGAAAAGTCTAACATGTTAACTTTACAATATTCTCACATAATTTGCACATTTCAGTAAAAAGCTAGTCCAGTAACACCTTAACAAGGACATATGTTAGCAGAAGTCCATTAGAAAATCATGACTTCTGATGTTAGTTTATTGTAAAGCACACCAAACCATACAGTATTTGAGTTTTATTTTTATCAAAGCTTCTGAATCTGATTGAGATACAGAAAAAAGTACGAAATAACGAATCAAGAGGCTATCACCTTTTTATTTCAAAATTTGTATTATGGTAAGTCAAGCTTTTATGAAAGCTTATACTTGAAATCACAAAGTTTTGTCACATGATCATGATCGTCATTAAGCTTCTGAGTGTGATTGATTCACAGAAAAAAGTATGAAATAACGAATTTTAGGCTTTCACCTTTTTCTTCCAAATTTGTGTTTATGGTAAAGCAAGCTTTTGTGAAAGCTTGTACTTGAAAATCCAAACTCCATACAGCGTTATCGTTCGGGTCATACTTCCCTTTCTCTGTAAAGAAGCGTAGCCAGATGTCACCACTGTTTCGGAGTTTGCTTGAAAATCATAAAGTTTTGTCACATGATCATGATCGTCATAGTGATTGGGTTGTATCAGCCGCCATGATTGTTATGATTTTCGATATACCATGTGGAAAATGTCTCCTTTTGTAATTGGATATTAAAATTAAGTTCTGAATGATACGAACAAGAATATGATGCATATAAAACAGCAGCTCGAAGACAGATACGTAGATGACAATGAGGAGGAGGAGTCTGGTTCGGAAGAATCAGAATCAAGCGAAATCGAAAGACTTGACACTGCAACTCCAGTCGAATCCTATGACAATGTTCCTACAGAAACGCCCACTGAAAGAGGAATAGCAAAAACAAAAAAGGCCGAAGAGTTGATTTTAAAGATTATCGGTCAAACTAAAGCCCTAGGCTCAAACACTTTAGATCTAGGATCAAAGGGTGTGCGACAAATACCCAGTGAACTCTTAGAACTATCTCAATTAGAGGTAATGAATTAGTAAATTACCTCTCCTCTAGCAATACACAAATTCTCTACACTTCTTCTAAATATTGCCAACATTCAACATGATGTTTATAAGTTGTGCATGATTAAACACTGGTTAAGATCCCCAGCATGCCTTGTGTGAGTTCCTAATAATCATTGAAAATTTACTTAATTTTCATGCTAAAAATTACAGAAGTAAAGATACAGATTCTTTATTTGTTAAATTTTTTGGAAAGTGTTAAACACAGTTTTCATGCATCCTGAGCGTTTTAAGTAGGCATCTTTATCTTAAACATTTGTACCTACATGTATGTCTCATGATCGTTCACATACATGACATGTGACTAATAAGTTGACATACATTGTACTGGTAATCTACAAATTTACTAATTTTTTAAACAAGATGAAAACCTAACATGGTCTTGCACAAAAAGTTATCAATCAGATACATGAGGCAAACAAGAAAAAAACACTTGCCCCAATTTTGCACATGAATAAAGAATAAAGCAAATGTACTTCAGAAAATATTTAAAATTTCTTTGATCTAGCCGCAGATTATAAGCTTCTTGGGTAAACCGTCAATAACATTAAATATATTTACATTTTGTAAGTTCACAATTTTTGCTAGGGCCATGAAAAAAAACATGCTTGTTTGCCCCAACCCTACAGATAGGCATGAAGACTGAAAAGCATATGTCACTTCAAATTCAATTTGGCTTTGCCAAAGAAAAAAACCCAACCCAATGTACATTTTACTTCTACATGTACCTACCCACTGTCCCTGTCTTAAGATAAAACAAGATATTTTTTAAGTGTGACCTACATGTAGGTTGTTGTGACAAAAGTCTTTATAGCATACATGTAACTGTGAAAAAATTAAAGCTTATGGTTAGCCATCTTTATAATATTATATATAATATTATTAATAACATGGTGACAAGATAGAAATTTGATGTTTAAATTAAAATATAAGATATATATATAAGGGGTAAAAAATCTTGCATATATATGGTTTGTACATGTATGTTACAATGTTGACAATTTTTCTTGTATATTTCAGTACCTGTATTTGGAAGGGAATGAGTTATGCAGTCTGCCTGATGATTTCTTTGATAAACTTCCTAACCTTGTGTGGTTGGACATAAGAAGAAATGGATTGCTACGTTTACCAAGTGTTTACACTGGAAGACATCAAAATCTTAGAAATCTTCTGCTGGAAGGAAACAATTTACGTAGTTTGCCATTAGAATTGGGTAAGCAAGTACAGTACAATGAAGTGCAGATTCATCTTTTCAAAAACAATCTTGAATGCCGATATTGAATTTTTTGTTTCTTTTTAGTCATAAGGGATAAATCATTGTAATGACATGCAAACATTTAAAACAGCAACATGGATTAGATACCTTAGCTTCTTACATGTATGTTCTTTGACACACTGCATTAACTACATCTAAGAAAACAATTACTGTACACATCTACATTATTGTTGAATATTTTTGATACAGTGTAATTCAAAAAAAAAAAATCAGCTGTTTTCTGCTCTTTGGTCGGGTTGTTGTCTCTTCAACACATTCCCCATTTCCATTCTCCATTTTATTTATACTGTTTAAACAACTTTGTGTCAAATAATTTTATCCATGAAACCTTATAATTGACAGTTTAGCAAAATGTTCATGAATGTTATAGTATGAGATTTTTATATCTTTGCAGGTTTGATCAAATCATTAAATGGACTAAACATCAGTGGCAATCCAATAGAATTTCCTCCAGGGGAGATAATAGAGAAAGGAACCAATGAAATTCTCAAATTCCTCAGAGAAATGCTTCTTGCCAAGTCTCAAGGACGTCTCACAACTAGTCTAAATGGGGGCACCGGTATGTATTTTTTCACCTACAAGTAGGTTTTTTTATGGTATGTATAAATGTAGCATTAACTTAAATATGTATTAATGTTCACATTGCTGATCACTAGGAGAACATTGATTGTACAAATTTGAAAAAGACTATGAATATATGACATATAAGCATTTCTTATAATCTTTTGTACACTAGTTTCTTACAACTGCTTGTCATTTTTGATTAGAGCGTCACTGATGAGTCTTTTGTATACAAAACATGCATCTAGTACAAATTTAAAAATTCAATTAGGACTGGTATCTATGTCAGATGAGTTTATTTACACTCACTCACTGTACTAACACAGTGAACTATTGTATCATCATTATGACAGTTTAATCCTTTCACTATTTGCCAGGGTACATAAAATGGCACCTGACAGGGTCTTCCTATCTGTAATTTAATTAACCTTAAATGAGGTGACATTTAAAATTGAAATTACCTGCATTCTACATAGGCAGTATTGGTTTTAAACCCTGTGTTTTATAGAAACTCTTTGTGAGATTAAAAACAAAACTTACCAATTGCAGGTAATTTAAAACAAAACACTACTTGTAATTGCAGAAAATTAAGTTTATGTATAAAGCATCATGATTCTTTTATAGGAGAAAATGGGGAGGATAGTAGTAGTAGCTCAGAGGACTGGCAGGATGAGAGAGATTTACGAGACTGGGCTAAGATACAACATAGATCTTTGTCCATGGAAGACAATAAGAGTACTACAACAAAATCTTCAGAATTTGGACTGATACCTCATTCTGCAGAGCTACATAGACCAGTTAGTTATACAGAAATAAAACAAGAAAAAACTGATAAAATAATAAAAGCAGGTGCCATGGGAACAGTAGAAAGGTAAGACTTCTTGACTTGTTTAAACCAAAAAAAAACAAACATGCATTTTTATATATCAGAAATTATTCTAATCACATGAACTTCGATAAGTTTATATAGGGCTCATGCTACTGGACCGTTGGGGTAAATCACTTTTCTGTTGTTCTCTTTACTTTTCTTCTCATCCAAAAGCAATATCTAGTTTCCAGGGGGGTAGATTGAGAGTATGTCAAAGATATTTCAAAGAAACTTTTTTTACGCCAATAAATTGAACTTTATTGGAGATTAAAGCTCCTGTGATAAAAAGTATTATGGTTTTGTAGAATTTAAGGTGTATAATGTTATTCAAAAATTAAAATTGCTAATAAAGTTTCCTTTTGTTGAATAAAATAGGATAAAAGGTGACTTTTGGCTGCCATAATGATACAGCAACCAGTTTTAGAGTCAATAAAATTTACTATTGTATTTAATGGGAATGGTTTCATAAAAAATGTGTATGTATTCTTATGTTTGAATAATGAAAAACTGTTTATAATAATTTTTTTCCCTTAAAATATTTTTTTTTCAATGGTCATCTTATTGTGAAAACTACATGTATACAATTTATTCAAGGAGGCCTAAAAGTGGTAAAATTAGACCTAAGAGTAGTCCACAAAGGTATTTTTATCAAAGTAACATGGCTTATAGCATATCCAGAATGCTTGGAGGAAAATGCATGACCGTAAATATCCATGCTTGCTTTTGAATAATCCTAAGAAAGAATGGTCGTTAGAAATTAGATTAAATATGTAAATTTTCACAGATATATTGCATGCTCTATTCTTAGTGGCTTAAAGATTGCTTATCTTTTATGCATGCCTAAATAATGAATGATGCATGTTACCAAACATTAATTAGTCTTTGAAATACTATATTTTGTACTGATAATTGATAAACATTTTGGCTCCATGTGATTTTCAGACTTAATACGTTAACACAAAGTGTTGATAGGTAAGAACAGAGTGGTTTATTACTAATGTTTTCAACACACAACATTTAACACAAATCTGTTTCCAACACACAACAATTAACACAAATCTGTTTTCAACACACAACATTTAACACAAATCTGTTTTCAACACGCAATGTTAAACACAAATATTTATAGTATAACTAGTCGCTGTATTCGAATATCAAATATTAGACAACGTGTGACTGAACAACGGCGTTCGGTCACAAATTGTCTTATTTTTTATATTCAAATACGGCGATTAGTTATACTTTTTATTACATTGGCTAATGTTTTTTTTTATGACATTAATGTAGAAAATGTAAGGAACTATATGTTTTTCCTATGCATTCACAATTTGTTTTGATCCGCCGTTATCGACGTCTTGACAACGCCTATTGTTGTATGACATCAGAGAGTGAAATAACCACGTTTATTTCATATTTGTAATTATCGGTTTTTATTTAAATGGGAAATCAATGTAATGTATTGCAACCAATATAATTACAACATTTATAAGGATTTTATTTCTAACACACAACATTGAACACAAATCAACATGGATAAGGATTTTTTAACATTCACAATATTTGAGTACAATTTCAATAACACAATATAGCACTTTCTTTCCTTCATTCTCATTGGTCAGTGCATATTTGTTTCTCACTTTATTTTGAATATATATATATATAAATCTCGTCAATTCTTTGAAAGATTGAGACATTTTTTTTTAAATGGGAACATTTAAGCAGTTATTTTGCATTTGGGTTGTAAACTTCTTGTAATGGAATTATAAAGATATTATTTTCAGCATTGAACAATGCTTATCAAATTAGATTAAACTTTTTTTTAAAAGCTTGAACCATAGAAAAACAACTCACAAACATTCAATATCATTGATCAGAAAAGAGGGGAAATTATGATTTTTTTGTTTTCAAAAGAAATGGTTTTGATTTTGATATCATCAGACTTATCTTTGGAGAAGCTTTCATTTCTTTTAATCAAGTGAATCTTCAAAAGTGATAACCATCATACATATAATAAAATTGAGAATTGAAATGGTGAATGTGTCAAAGAGACAACAACCCGACCATAGAGCAGACAACAGCAGAAGGTCACCAACAGGTCTTCAAGGCAACAAGAAATTCCCGCACCCGGAGGCGTCCTTCAGCTGACCCCTAAACAAATATATATACTAGTTCAGTGATAATGAACGCCATACTAAACACCAAATTGTACACAAGAAACTAAAAGTAAAAATAATACTAGACTAACAAAGGCCAGAGGCTCCTGACTTGGGACAGGCTCAAAAATGCGGCGGGGTTAAACATGTATATGAGATCTCAACCTTCCCCTATACCTCTAGCCAATGCATAAAAAAATGAATAGTTTTCTCTACCAAGAGTATTTTACATGTACATATATTTATACAATACTCAGGGAAGATACATGCATGTTTTTTTGCAATTACTATATATACTAAGCTACAACTCAGCTTGAGTATCTTCTTCTGTTCTGTTTATTTTATCACATTTACAGAAATTCTCTATGCGTACAGTTACACACAGTATTTATGCATGTTAAGTTGCATGTTATTTGATATTGTAAGAAATGATTTTCATTAGTGTTTAAAATGTATGTGATAAGCAAATAGGAATGGGGCTTTAGTATTCTTGACACAATTATAATCGAAATAGACTATGATTTCTGTTTGATTAATTGTCAGGCCTAGTGGGTTTTTTTTTAGAAAAAAAATGTAATCTTATTGTATTATATGTTTTTTAAAGTAATTTTATAAATGACAAATTATTTTTAAAAAGTTCTGTTTTGTTAAAAAAAAGATATATTAATGTTACTCATCTTTGTGCATTGTTTTCTGGGTCATGCCAAGTTGTAAGGAACAAATAAAGCACCTTTTTTTTCAAACTTCAAACCACTATTGTAATCATGATGACATTTTATGATGTCTGAATAGAAATTTGACTTCTTTAACAAATTTTATAAATACATTTGTATGTGGTTTGATAAAACAATACAGATTGGGGAACAAGGCAAACTTTTTCTTCAAAGAGATTGGGGAACAAGGCAAACTTTTTCTTCAAAGATTTCCAATGTTCAAAGTTTTTAATACTTCAAAAAATGTTTTAGTAGAATGCTTCTTTAACTAAGTAAAATATTTTATTAACATTTTCCATTAAAAAATCTTCCAAAGTTATTAGATTGATTTGTATTTTATTCATAAATACATTTCTACGTAGGGGTCTTATTTCCAACAGAAGAAATGATTCTAGTAGGTACTTACTCACGAGACAGAGTACATTTACTAGTAGACAAAACACTGTCAGGTAAAGTGTGAAATTATAGTGTGAAATCATAGAGTGTGAAATGCTGCAGTGTGCATTTATTAAGTGTGAACTGCTGGCAAAAGGTATATAACTTCTGCTGAATGATGTATAATATTGTGTAAAGTAACGCAGTGTGAAGAATGGTGGTACATGTATTGCAGAACTAGATTCTGTATTGTAATACCTGGTGTGAATAACTGTTGTTGGAATTCTTTTTATTACTGCATTATGATGTGGTGTGAAACTTATATGCTGCTACAGTGGGAATTTTTATAAAGTTCCATTTAAAGTGCCTAAAAGTAGAATTAATGTAAAATGTAAGTGGTTATGGTATATTTAGCAGTTTGTATAGTCATGGTACAAAAAATGTATATTAAGCAGTTTGTAGGATTCTAATGCTAGCTTGGTTGATAGGTACTGAGAATTTTGCAGGAACATATATATAATTTATCGTTCCGTGTAGAACTTAAGCATTTTAGCCTAAATATACACAACCAAGCTTAATGTTGATTCAGTCAAACTCACTCTTATAAATGACTATTTCCTTCTGTTTACTGCTTTCTTTTTATATCTTCTTTCTTTGTTCCTTCTTACTTTCTTTCTCTACTCTTGTTTCTTAGCTTTCACTGCCTCAATGAAAGAAACAAAGTAAGGACTCACTTTCCAACCATCCGTGTTAGTATCTCGCGCCGAAATCATCAGAGTGGTGACTACAGGTTTGCATTTCATTTATTTATAAATTTTAATCTAACTAGGACTGTTTCCTTTTTTTTTCTTCTATTTTTTAATTACCTTTTAAATTTAATTTTAGGGTTGAATTAATATGATTCTCTGAGATTTAAGCACCATGATCTTTATTTTGACCTCATTTTTCATAATTTCATAAACGTAATAGTCTAGAGGACCTATCATTCATTATTTTTCTTTTTATGTCATCTTTCTTTTTTATATATCTTTTACACATCTTTTCTCTTTGATTTCCTATATACTCTTTCTTCTCTGTTTTTCTTACTCTATCTTCTTTGTTTTTCTTTCTATATCTTCTCTGTTTTTCTCCTCTGTCTTTGTTCAGCTTCCACCAGGTTAATAAAAAACATGAGGAACAAAATCCAATTTTTCCACTGATAGAAATAAAGATCACCAAGAAAAGACTTACAAAGCCATATGTTCCAGATCACACGAGGTTTGACTTATACTTCTATTCTTACTGTGAGAGGATTGAGCAACTATTTCTTTTTTACTTTCATAAATCTTTATTCTAAACCACATATCTTTTTACAAGGATCTGTCATTTTCAATGACTTCTTAATTCTTTAAATGAAAAACAGCATTTGAATTTGGTAGATTAGGAAATAACAGAATAGTAAAAATTATCTTTTTCTTAATAAGGAATGTTTTAAGATTTTGCTGAAATGTGCCACTGTGGATTTATTTAATTTTTGTGGGGATTCAAATTTCGAGGATAGAGGATAAATCGCCTGTACCCACTTAATCTGCCAAAATGTATATCAAATGACTTATACCAGTAATGAATCCACAGTAAATTATATGATTAAACTAAGAAGTTAAAACATTTACAAATAAAAAGAATTGTTAAATTTAAAAGAGGAACATTCACCTCATGGAAAAAAAATAGTTGAATTTTTTATTGATATTATATTGTAACATTGTTATGAATGATTGAATGAATACATGTGTAAAACTCCTTTATGTGGTAATGGTAACTCCTTTTTGAACTTGCATGTGTTGTGTATGAAAACACCTTACTAAAAGATGTGTATTAAACATCAATGACACAGCAGTCCATTGACGCATCATTTTTATTATTCTATTGCATATTTTTTTCAGGCAACAACGTGAAAGTGAAAATGGTAATATAATTGGAATTACATGTAATTGAAATGTATTTCTATTTGATTTTGCAGACGACAGTCAGCCAATAACAGTGTGTTATCATGGAAAGTTAACCCCTATCCAGAGCCCCCTCCAGCAGATTATGTACATTTTAAAATGAACGAAGAAAGACAGCTCGCCAAGGTCAAAGATTTCAAAGAAAAAACAGATGCCATATTGCAGAGAAGAAAGTTTGTACATTTTAAAAGCTTAGATAAATGTTTATGATTTGAATTAAAAAAATTAGGAAAAAAGAGAGAAATTATTCTGTTCATAATTGTTTTTTTTTTTTTTTTATACACAGAGATGTTTCTCTAACCTCCTGTTCACTAATATATGTACAAAACAATCAACAAAAAACTGTGACAAAAAAAACCCAACCAAATAAACAAACTAGATATATATTTTTTTATCTAAATGTGAATATTTATTTACAGAGATGAAAATGTTCTCAAAGAATGGAGACATGAAACAAAAATTAAACAACAGAAACGTCAAATTGAGATCATGAGATCAGGGAAAAAAGGTATGAAAATTACTTATATGAAGTATGAAATGTTTTTATTAATGAAATCAATCTTCCTTATGATGTTTGACTATAATATATATACAGCTAATGAAAATGTAAAATGGCATAAAAATGGCTGAAAACATCAAAATCTAGTATTTTTAAAAGCAGTCTATGGTAATCAAGCCAATTTCCAAGGTTCAAGTGAAGAATCTGTTGTGATGTAAGAGTGAAAGTTCTTTTTTTAATGGAGTACCAATTTCAAAGAATTTTTGTGTTTAATCAAACCCCAAATTAGAATGCCAAACATTAAATTCAAATTTCCCATTGATGTATGATGTATAATCTACAAAGTATTACCAAAGAATTAAAAACAAACAAGCCAATGATTTTCATACAAACCAAGACATATGGAATCCAAAGATAACTTTCTAGGGTATAAGGCATCCTTTCTTGATTATCATTATTGTATTCTATCTTTTAGACTATACAGATCCTGTAGAAAAGGCACCATTTGATATTGATGAGAATCATATTAAAGTTATGTCCAACGAAGAAAGGATTAAGGTTGGTAATTTTTACAAATAAGGCCTGCTTAAATGTGTATCTCCGTATGTGAGAGTTGATTTTTCTGTGTAATTAGAAGATCTATCCTCTGTATGTTCAGTAATAAGTTTAATTTTTATTTCATTCTAAAAAAAAATAAAAAATGAAAGTAAAATTGGTACATATATATAGAAACATGTGAATGCAAAAATGTGTCTTCTTTGGATAGAGTAGTTTGTCTATAAAAAAAAAACTGTTTTGTTAGTTTTCAAATAAATTAAGCGTTTGATTTAGGAGGGGAAAAAAACATTTAATTGGGTATATCACAAGATATAACATTATTGAAAAAAACACAAGGAAAAATAATGTATGCAATGGTCAATGTACTTTTATTTTTTATGAAATTTCAATATCTGTGCAAGTTATTGTTTGGTAGTTTAAGGAATCTTTGGTTTGAGATTTTGCAATTAAATATGATTGCATTTTGATAAAAAAATAATTGTGGTTTCTGTCTATGAAAAAAGTTGTGCCAGAAATATAATAATTTACAATATATATTTTTAGTTTAACCAAATATATATATTTTACAGCAAGATGTAAAGACTGCCCACGAAAGGTTAAGACGTCAATTGTCTCCAGCAAGCAGACAGAAAGTAGAGGAAGAAAAGTAGGTCTATCTTTTGTAAAGGTCATTTTTGTCTTGTAACAAAAATTGAAGGATAAATAATTATTGTGTGTCTACTTGTGTCAATTATATAAATTAGCCAGTAGGTCAGTTTTAAAGTCTGATACATTGAGTGTTTTATATGTTGCCTCAATGACAGGAATAGATCATGACAATTGTTTTGTTTGAGACTTAGATTTCATTTACAAAAGAAGTTACAAAATGGTATTTTATAAAGAATTTTGATATTATTTTTTAAAGCTTTTTCATGAAACTTTGATTAAGTTATATTTTAATAGATGTCCATACAATTTAATGATGTTTTTGATTGATTTTGATATAGTGGTACTAACAAATGCCTAACTCCTCCCCATTTGTACACCATAAAGACCCATTTTACAGAATACTTTCTTCATGGTAGGACCGGAATAGCTAGCAGTGCACTGACATATTACCATTTTAAAGACATCAGCAGTGAATGTTTTGAAGATTAATTATTTTACATTGTTATTAATTTCCAATGACTTTCAGGGTAATGATGAATCAAGAATTTAACCGTATACAATTTACTCAAATTATGAAAATTAATTTCCACAAAAATTCTCCTTATTATAGTTGCACTAAAATAAACACAAATACCAATCCTACACCCTCTGGAATTGTATTATTTAGCTTTTGATCTGTATGTTTTTGAAAAGTCGTATATATCAGAAAATCTATGTTGAAAGAACAGCTTTCCCATGACATTAACATTTCTTGTGTGACAATTAATGTAGAATATTGTACTTAAGTTAGTGTAACATACATGTATTTTACAACTTGTAGTGGTGCAGAAATAAAGTAAGAAATGTGTAGATGTAATACAATAGCTTAATCCCCCAGAAACCTCTGTATATATTTAGTCAATCCTGCTTTAACAGATTACTTTTAGTTTACTTTGATGTATTTGATTTTTAATTATGACCTTTCTTTAAAAACCATGTTTCTATCCAACATGGTTTCGAAGGAATATGAAACAGTTATTAAACAGAAACATTTATAAATAATTATTTTCTGATCTTTGAATGTTTCTTCTTTTAGTTTGGGAAATGGTGAATTACTGAACATTTCAATACATCTGCCAGTTAATACGAATCTTTCATTTCATTTTCATTATGTTGCAGAATATATCATGTTTAAGTGTTGTAATAAAAATCATTTATTTTCTGCTTTAACCATTTATTGAATAACATTATTGTCATCCTTTCACAATTTTCTTTTAGAATAAGTGTTAAATATGAATTAGTGTAGTAATGAGTATTGTTGATATTCTATGCATAGAAATTGGTTCTAAAAATACTTTATGGGATATGGTTGTCAATGAGACAACTCTCCATCTGAGACCAAATACCTTCTCTTTTTCTTTTCAAACTCATCAGTTTCATACATCTGAAAATATAAAGAAGAAATGGAATGTTATATTAAATACAAGGAGATGTGGTATGATTGTCAACAAGACCATTATCTTATAAACAAATCTCTGTTTAATTGCATCTTAAGGTTTGATTCTTATTTATTAAAAGTCGATTTTTTATAAATAAAATGCATAAAACATGCAAGAAACAGCATCAATTTGATTACATAGTTTACAAAATTTCATGTTTTTATTAACACCTACCGTAGTTGTCTATCAGTAAGCAGGAGTTGTATTGGTGTGAAAACAAGGGATATAGGTTATAACTTATTTTACTTTTCTTCAGAGCTGCAAGAATAAAAGAATTAGAAAAGAAGATAAAACTACATACATCATCGATGCATGCTAGAAGGAAACAGCAAAAGGGTACACCACAGGAAGAAATGGAAGCTGCTAGGAGAGATTTGGAAATTGTAAGCCATTATAACATAGCCGTATTATCTCCCCTATGTATACATGAGTGTATTACACATATATGGTCACTGCTTGAAAATAGACATGAGTGTTTGAAATTTGAGCACTCATGCACTTCATGAATCATATAAACTGGGAAGTCCTTTGCTTAAAATTTATTTATTACTTCTAATAGACAACTCCAAAGTAATTGTAATTTAGACATAGATTCCTATGTATAAATGTTTACCTGTCAGTTGAGATGTGATTCATCTTATGAAAACCTTATCCACCATAGTAGTTCCCTTTATTTGTTATGTATTAGAAGTGGCCAACCTTTTCCTCCCCCTTCAGATAGATTTGTAGAAAGATTGATACTGCTGCTTTGTGTTGAAATTTCACCTTTCCTCCCTTTTTACCCCTCTTTAGCATGGTTTAAAATAATTAAAAACATTGTAATAGACTATAGTTACATTGAGTTCTTTTTTCTTTTTTTTTTGTATATATTAATAAATGCAACCAAAAAATATTAATTATATTTAACAACACAGCTTACATATATTTGTATCCACATGCTTTGCATGTCACTGCCTTAGATATATAATCACTGTTTTTGCAGTCCCTTCCAGATATTTACCTTTTCACTATCACCTTTATGTCAATCGTATTTCTGATCAAAAGGAAATCTTCTTATTGATATGAATATATTGTATAAATATGGTGAACATTTGCTTGATGAAAATTTTTTTAATAGTATTTTCAATAAATTTCCAAGATGACATTGAGTTTTGATGTCATGAAATATTGTCTTTTCTTTTACAAATATTATTGAAAAAAATAGAAAAGTTAAAGGTTAAAGGTTAAGAGAAACAGCTGTCATGAGGACTATCCTTCGGCACAGCTTTGATTTTAACATATGCTTATTAAACAATTTATTTGTCCAGGTGAAAAATCTTCAGAAAGATTTGCTGAAACGGTATCAGGAACTGAAGGCCTGGACTACAGGTTATATCATTGTTACATTGTAGATTGCTAAATATTTTGCTTTTCTTACAATCAGTGCATGCTTTATGAGGAAAACTAATTCTCACTCTACTTTTAACTTTTATAATTAATGATTTTTTTAATACATTAATTTACTTGTATACTCATTTTAACTTTTAATAAAGTAGAATAAGTTTTAACTATGTTATTTTCTAATAGAAGTCTTTTTTATTAATTTTAATTTGTTTTCCATATAAGCAGAAAAGCTATACTTTTTGTAGAGCCTGCAACTTTTGTTGCAGAAAGCTCGACATAGGGATAGTGATCCGGGGGCGGCGGCTACGGGGGCGGCAGCGTTAGCTAACTTCTTAAAAGCTTTATATTTTAGAAGGTAGAAGACCTGGATGCTTCATACTTTGTATATAAATGCCTCATGTTACGAACTTTCCACCAGTCACATGTCCAATGTCCTTGACCTCATTTTCATGGTTCAGTGACTACTTGAAAAAAAGTTAAGATTTTTTGTAATGTTAAATTCTCTCTTATTATAAGTAATTGGATAACTATATTAGTTATGTGCGTACCTTGCAAGGTCCTCATGCCCGTCAGACAGTTTTCACTTGACCTCGACCTCATTTCATGGATCAGTGAACAAGGTTAAGTTTTGGTGGTTAAGTCCATATCTCAGATACTATAAGCAATAGGTCTAGTATATTCGGTGTATGGAAGGACTGTAAGGTGTACATGTCCAACTGGCAGGTGTCACCTGACCTTGACCTCATTTTCATGGTTCAGTAGTTATAGTTAAGTTTTTGTGTTTTGGTCTGTTTTTCTTATACTATATGCAATAGGTCTACTATATTTGGTGTATGGAATGATTGTAAGGTGTACATGTCTACCTGACAGGTGTCATCTGACCTTGACCTCATTTTCATGGTTCAGTGGTTATAGTTAAGTTTTTGTGTTTTGGTCTGTTTTTCTTATACTATATGCAATAGGTCTGCTATATTTGGCGTATGGAATGATTGTAAGGTGTACATGTCTAGCTGACAGGTGTCATCTGACCTTGACCTCATTTTCATTGTTCAGTGGTCAAAGTTAAGTTTTTGAGTTTTGGACTATTTTTCTAATACTTTATGCAAATAGGTCAACTATATTTGGTGTATGAAAATATTTTATGATCTATATGTCTGTTACGCAGGTTTTATTTGACCTTGACCTCATTTTCACGACCCATTACTAAGTGTTAAGTGTTTGTGTTTTGGTCTGTTTTTCCTAATTTATTAGCAATAAGTCAACTATATTTGTTGTTTTGAAGAATTGTTAGCTGTACATGTCTGCCTGGCATGGTTCATCTGACCTTGACCTCATTTTCATGGTTTATTGATCAATGTTGAGTTTATGTGACAGTTGTAGTAAAGCTTTATATTTAGGTCTATCAACATAATATCAATGATTAGTAAAGAAGGCTAGACATTTCAGCGTGTGCACTCTTGTTTATTTAGGTGGTACCTAACACTACAGGGAGATAACTCTGTAAATCAGCAGATTGCTTTAATGACGTTGTGTTCTTAAGGGAATATTAAGCTTCTCAATGATCAAAATAAGTGTTTGTCAAACTGCTATATAACCAGTGTAATTTTTCTGATTAAACGGTTAGTTCAATTTTTTTTTTTTTTTTATATTTTTGTCAAAGGGTCAAAGTAAATACTTTGTCAAAATTTTAAGAAAATTAAACGAGCCAAATTAATTTTAGTTAAGGTGTTAGGTACCACCTTAACTTTTATATCACCTGTGAAGAAAGTGTGATACAATGTAAAGAAGGATATTTTTGTGAGATAAGTATCTTCACTTATTTGCAAGATTAAGAATCAGTTAATATATTCCAATCCCAAGGTTTCTTATAATAAAGCAAGGACAGTTTTTCACATGTCTACAGAAGTCATAAAAACTTTCTGGGAATAAAAATAAAAAGACATTTCTTTTTTAATTTAAAATCTGGACTGATGTTTCATTTTGATAATCAGAAATAGTTTGATTTAATGACAATTTTCTCCCCCAAATGATACAATGGTATGCAAAACACAGATGCAACAGAAGCCCATATAACTCACATATTAAAATTGATCATTGACTGAGCTTTCACAAATTCTTTCTCTAGAATTGTTAGTCATATTATAAATAGAATTATATATAATCTTCTGATGCCCAAAATGAAAAATTCCCGAAATATTTTTAATATAATACCGGCAGTAAGTTCATATCTAGAAAAGTCGTATTTATTTCTTTTAAATTTAAAATAGTTTTAGCTTTTTGACATATTATGTTTGTTTATTCGAAATTTATATTTTATTATTCCATAGAGCTTTATATATATATATATGGATAGAAATATGGATAGAAATATATTCAGATATCAGGTTTTTGTCTCACCTTCAAAGTTTAAAAAAAAGGTGTGCTGTTCTCGGCTTTGATGATGGCTGCATCAGTAATGAACTAGTTTGTTATTATGTCAGTTTATGGTGGGTCAATAACATCTTGGTATGAAGTTAGTACATTTATGTACATCTCATTTCCATGGAGTTAATTTTGAATGCCACCTCTGTTATGTTTTTTGACTGAATTTTTTCATTCTTCATATCATCAGTGAATTATTTCTTTGCCTTTTTCTACGCATTTGAAACGCAAAATTCTTGATCTACCTGGAATAAGAATTAGAGAAACTTTTATAATATTTTCTATGGAAAGTTGCTTACTTTTGGAATGAGCCAATATGTTCAAGAAATTATGATCCAGCAGTTGTTTTTAAATTTGCAGTTTTATCAGCTAACAGAATACTAATACACGTGAATTTAACTCGGAGAAGAAAGAGAGTCATTTAATTTATTAATTTGCATGTTTTCATTCAATTTAATGACATTTTATTTTTAAATCCTATCTTTCAAATTGATGTTAAATATAGTCAAAACATGAAAGAAGAATTAGTATGTAAAACTTTATTATGACACATTAATTTAGATAATCACAAAATTAGATGAAGTGTATATATTTCTGAAGAAAACTTGCCTCATGAATTGTTTTAGATAACTTGAAGACAAAAAATGTTAACAAAGTTAAATTTTATCTAAAAACTGATCATTTGAGCATGCTTGTCAGGTTGAATCAATTTCCCATTGTAACTGTAACAACTTCTTTTCTCCAGGGTGTGGTGATTTTTTGCCAATGATTGCCACATAGTTAAGGTATCAGGTCATGCAGTTTTGTTTTTTGTCTTTGTTCTGTTTTGTTCTGTTATATGATTTCTCATTTAGATACTTAACAAGGGAGATAAATGTGATTTCTCATTTAGATACTTAACAAGGGAGATAACTGTGATTTCTCATTTAGCTACTTAACAAGGGAGATAATGTAATTTCTCATTTAGATACTTAACAAGGGAGATAATGTAATTTCTCATTTAGATACTTAACAAGGGAGATAACCAAAATTGGGACATATTGATACTTTCAATTCAGAAATTTTTTGTGCATTAATTATTGCGATTTTGTCTTTTTAAACTTAGAAATGTGATTTTAATTATTTTTGTCATATTGATAAAAATCCTGTTCATTCATACAACAAATTTTAAAATGCGAATTTATATATCATTTTTTTTGCAATAATAAAAACTATGCAATAATTTCTGACTTTACAATAGTTTTACTTAAGTTGTCTAACAAAAATTACTTGAATATGGTTAACTTAATGTTAAGGCTGATATTTTTGAAATGATGAATGATCATTTTGCTTATATGAATATTTTTTACGTCCTTAGAAATCAAAACAAGTCGGTATGTAAAATATAAACTTCTGAAAAGGAGAGAGAGTGGATTACAGTGCTTTCTATCTCAAATTCAGCTGAAGGATGAATTTTTTAGCTAGCAGATAGGAATCTTTACCTTATCGTGGCCAGTTTATATTTTTATTTTATTGTTTAGAATGGTGCTATGATGTAACCAACTTTGTTTGTTTCCCATATTCATTGCATATTTTCATTTATTGACACACTTATTTACAGAATAACTATTGATTTTAATTGATATGGACTTGTTTGTCTTGTTACATATTCTGGAGTTTTTAGCTCTTGTCTACAAGTCTGTCCTTAAAAAAATTCTAAAAGATTGTTACTTCACCATTTAAAATTATATATACTATTTAGAAACCAAAATATTACTCTGACCAACCTTGTGAGACTTGTGTGGGTAGGTAAGATGGTTAAACCCCTGTACTGTTGACCAGATTTGGCTCCCATTGAAAATTATCTAAATGAAAAGTCATATTATTTTGAAGTTAACTGCATGCACAAACATTAATCTTAAATGTTACAGTTGTTTGAATATGTTTATTTTTAATATCAAAGAACCACTCGTTTGTACTTCTAATAGCACTTGCTAACACAGGTTAACCAAAATTGCATATTTGTGTTCAGAATTTTAGCCCTGTTACAGATGAAATAGAAATTCGGACATCCAAACTTTTTCCTGTGGAGGTTAAAAATATTAAATAGGGTGCAAAGTTAAGGGGAAAATTGTCTTTAATAGGTCACATGATTTCAGTATAAAATGTCTATACTCAGTATACAGACATTTCCTTGAAATGCTAATGAAATTTGGCAGAGTTTTTATTTCATAACTTTCTACTTTTTACAGTGTCCACACTGGCTAACTTCCCTTCAATTTCTACATTGTGATCAATCAAAATAGTTAATATTTATATGTATATTTTAAAGATGGTGATTTTGAGAACACCCCTACTCGAATTCGAGTGGTGATTCCAACACTTTATTATTTCCCTGAGTATTAAGGTGAGTGGCTACAGCTCATTACATTTGGCTCAAAGTAAAATAAAAATGTGTGAGCTAATGTCAACATGCTAGTCATATCAAACATTCATTATCACTGAACTAGTACACATTTTTGTGAAGGGGCCAGCTGAAACATGCCTTCAGGTGCGACCAGTTTGTGGCCTTTTACTGTTTTCTGCTCTTTGGTCAGGTTGTTGTCTCTTTGACACATTCCCTATTTCTTTTCTCAATTTAATTGTTTCAATTCAGCAAGATAGCATCTCATTTAAAATCCTGAGAACAAATTCATCTTGCAAGTTAGATTTAAAAAAAATATAGTTTCAATTCTAAGGGGGATCAAAGCATAATAAGTTTAAAGATTGATTGTTTTCTTTTAATATGTCCAGTTACAAATATTTCCTGCATTTTCAGGCTGAATGAAACAATAAATGAAGCTGTGGCATATGCTAAACCATAGTTAAAATAAATTTCAATTTTGTTTTACTGTAAATCAAATCATAGAGTTGGTATCAAACCATCGGGAAAATGAAATTTTAAACCATTTTCTGTATAAATCAGTATAAAGAAAGTTTCCTATAATTAAGCATTACATTCTTCCCCATTTTCTAGACTTCAAAGCTCTCTATCATAAAATTTAACTCACTGGTCTAAAAACAAAAATAGTATTTCAATTTGCTAATTTATTTGTCTGAATACATCAATAGGGCTAGAAATTGTTATGATTGCAAGGACTGGTTTAGGGTTTATTTTGATATGAACATGTTCCTCATAGATACACTATTTTACAGATAAAAAAGAGGAAAATCTTGCCTTATTGTAAGGACTCTTGAGAGTGTTAGGTAGATGGGTTATCATTTCATTTCATACTTTCAAGGATTCAGTTGTTTTAGTTCACTCTTTTTAGTTTGATATTTGTTCTTTTGTATGTGTGATGAATTTAATTTTTGCAGTTTGATAAAGAAATTTAATAGTTTGTATTTTAATTTTGGTTACTGTGCTGATTTAATTCTTATGTTTTGAGGTTTTTTTAAAGTCAGTTTGAAAACATTTTTTTGCCTTATAATGAAATGGCCAATTTTTTTTTTTTTATGTTTAAAAAATGAGTTGACTATTATTTTCTTTATTAGATTTGAAATTGTAGGTAAATAATTATTTGGCATTTTTTTAGTATTAACATTGGAGCCCAAAATTATCAATCATTAATAATCAGAAATACCTTAACTTATACATATAAAAAGTATATGGATTTTTAAACAAGGAATTTTAAAACACAATGAAGTAAAATGTCTTGAATTTCTTATAATCAGTTTTTTTCTAAGTTTAAGAATAGCAAATGCTTAAATGTTTTCCACAGATATTGTCTTTTTCATACATAGTCAATGATTTTATGGATCATATACATTACTCAAAATTAGAGAGCTAATTGTGTGTGTGTGTTTTTTTTACTTATGCTTGATTTCTATACAGGGAGGATGACAGCTAAATTGTTTTCTAAAAAATGAGGTTTGTAAGTAAACAGGTGTATATCGTAGCTAGTGTAGTTATAGAATGCCAGGTTGCATTACTTTGTGGTTGTCTCCCCTTAAATGCCATGATGCTTATTATTCATACATACAGAGATTTCTGTTTTAACTGAATGAAACTTACTCAAAGGGCTTAAGAAAATTTATAAAATTTCCATTGAACAAATACTGATCAGTATAAAAAAAAACTGAAATTGAAAATACGTTTTGGGAGTCATGTTATGTTAGAATTTGATTCTCTTCTTCCAGGAAGTGTTTAAATTATGTATCGTTATCTACATTGCTGAAGGTGAAAGAAGGTCTAGTTGCCACTTGACTCCATCTGTCTGTCCATTAGTCCATCCTAAAAGAAGACTTGAGTCATTGTTTTCTTGGCAAATTAAATCTATGAAAAGGATTAAATATTGTGTACGAGCTTGATAGTGTTGACTTGTAGCAAAAAAAGCAATTTTCACATCTGCTGCATAACCACTTCCTGTAAGCAGACACTGAAATTTACAACACTTATTGTTCAAGGAAAATTGTATGCAGCGAAGCAGGACAACTCCTTTTTATTGATCATGTTTTCAAATTTAGGAAAACAATACCTTCTAAAATTGACTCAGATGACATTCTTCTTTGAATAATTTAATAAATATTTATGTTATTGAGTATTCCTGTTTATTCCCCTACCAATTTGCAGATATATTCTTATTTATTTGAAATGACTTCTTTGATTTATCAAGGACTCTAAAATCATATGTATTGATGAAACATTTCCTCATTAATAACTAAAATAGTCACATGGACATCAATAAAATGTTTTGCTTATATGATCTTATATACTGGTAAAACATTGAGTAAATCATTTACAGACAGCTTTATCCAAGCTTTATTTGTTAATGTATCTAGATTATTTTGTTAATGTTTAGATTTGTAAACTTTTTTATATAGCTTAAACATGCCTTATTCAAATCTGCATTTCTAAATCAAAAGATAGAAATACCATTGAAATAAATGTTATTTAGAATGTGGTTTGATGATGTTTGAAATAGTTGCATGCATGTTTTCAAAAGATCTCTTGTACTTGCAAATTAGATATGAGTGTGCAAGACCATCATCAAAATTTGCATGAGTTTGGTAGATTGATCACAGGAAATAGATAAAAAATATAATAAGCTTCACTATCTAATGCATGCATCCACATATACTGCATTAAGATTTTTCCTTTTTAAAGAAAATAAAAATGTAAACATTTTCAAGTTCAAAGATCAAAAGAGACCATGTCATCCCAAATCCTCCTTTGTACCAGAAATCTCTAGTGGGTTAACTGTTGTCAAAACTACTAATGAATTATAAATAAAAGGAAGAAAAGAAAAAATCTGTCAGATTTGTTTATTGAAAGTTTGTATTACAGGACTTCAAATGATAATGTATGTTTGAATTGTGATGCTATTGGTATGTAACCTGGTGAGACAGGGTAACAACCAATACCCACCACTCATGTCTCATGTTTGTTCAAATAATATTTGCTCTTTATTTTTTTGGAATATTTTATAGTTAGGTGATTTATAATGTTAATAATTATCTACGGTTAACTTATACTCATTTATTTTGATATATATTTAACCTTTTGGTATCCATTGTGTCAAGGTTTTACCAGAAACATGGGTCATGTTCTTAGAAACCAGTGCCGTATCTTTCAGCAAGCCATATTTTTATGAACTGACAAAAATTGTAACTCCACATTACAAAAGAATTCACTTCCAAATAGTTAACTGAAAATTTAGTCTAAAATATTAAACAAAACATGAAATTTTGCTTTATTATTAATATTTCTTAATTTTTTTTTACTTTTAGGCTGAAGATCTCCACAAGGAGTTAATGAGCACTCGTAAAAATTTGGAGTACCGATTCCGAGCCTTTACAGCTGAAGTATCGTCATATCCAAGAGCCAAGAAAACTCCAGTGTAGAGAAAAATTAGCAAATGATATTCAGACTATCTTAACTTTGAAATGCCAGTTTATGCCTTGAACTAAGTATTTATGTAGACAATGAAGTTTGAGTTTCTTTTATGTTTTATATGTACATGTGATAAAATATTTGAATACCTAAACTGATATCTGAGCAATGCAAATGAGAAGTATTTTAGTAAATTCATGATTGGATAATTTTATGAATATCAGTTCATTCTGTTGTATATTTCCTTTTTAGTTCACTTGACCTTGATTGCCAGAATGACCATTGTGTCCATCTACTGTCTGGACATTTTTTGAAAAATTTTGAAAGTTTAAATAGAACATAATCACTTTAATCTTGAGCAATTTATGTTTCTAACAAGATTCTTGTAGAACAACTTACAAATTGTTTAATTGCTCCTTGCTAAAAATTTCCTTCTGCTTAAGGTTGGAGTAAAGAAAGTGATGTATAAGATAAAAACAGTCAAAAGGATTGATACTGCTTTAGTCTAATTCTTTAATAAATTTTGTTTACACTACTAGGATCTAGATTTAGTCAATAGTATGCATAGATTGTCGCTTTCTTCACTTTTACAATAAATGCTTTTATTTATGTGTTCACAAAATTCATTACACATTATAACTGATTTGAGCTCACAGAAATTTCAGTTCATACTAAATTTTCAAATAAACATGAAGAATTTCAGTTTTTATACACAAGGGTATGACTTTAAGAGGATATTTTGTGTTCAGTTCTATTTGTTGTCTATTTGTCATTTTAACCAACTTCAAAAGTTGTGTTTTCTGTTTATATTTTTGATTCTCTTAAAGAGGTGTATGGGAAGAATGTGATGAAATGGTGTGTGTGGTGTGACAGTGTGTGTGTTCTTTTTTCTCTCAGTGTTATTTTATGTCAATTTTCATAGACCCAAGTTATTATTGATATTGAACAGTTAGAATTTTATTGCTTGGACTTGAAGGCTTAACTGACTTAATACATACTGCAAAAAACATTTAGATGAACTTAAGTTTATGTATGCAAAGTGTGATATATTATATAGAAAAAAATCCTATTTACATTATTGAATTTGAATACTTATCTTAAACTATCATAAATATTAGTAAATTGAATAAATCTGTTACAGGGAAACAACTCTGTGATATTTACCTATAACTTAACAGTGAAAATGTGTATGCTTATAGTTTATGGGGTTTTCTTTTACATTCCTGCTCTTGTTAAAATCTGTACATTAAAAAGTTTATAAATTATAAGATGAAGTTAAAATACTTCGTCTTACCTCTTCTACATTCTTGTTTAACTCATTTCATTTCAATGTCGTAAATCAACTTTAAAAAATTTGTAACTGCCAGTGCATTTTTAGGTTTTATTCTTGTCACTTAATTTTTGAATGAAAATGTTTTCCTGTAGAAGTTATTGACAGATGTTCATGCTACTGATTTATAGAACTGTATGAAACTGTTCACTGTTGATAGTTGTAAGCAATATTATATGAGAAAAACACAAATATTAGAAATTCTTTGTAGTTTGACAAGTATGATGATTAAATTATTTTAACTATAGATTCATGATTTAGACTTGTTTAGACCTTAGTGTCAAAGAGCTGATAGTAATGTAATTTTCAATTTCTTATTAGATATATGAGTTCCAATAGTTTTTATGTCCTACCTATGATAGTAGAGGGGCATTATGTTTTCTGGTCTGTGCATCCGTTCGTTTGTTTTTCCTTCTGAAACTTAGTACACTTGTTCTCTATGAAATCATCTTTCTAATTTTAATGCCAAATTACAACAGGTTTTTACCCCAATTTCAAGGTCCACTGAACATAGAAAATGATAGTCCGAGTGGGACATCTGTGTACTATGGACACATTCTTGTTTTAAAACTGATTTCTGAAGCGTTTTTTTTTAAGTAAGGTGATGTGGGTTCATTGCTGTCTTGTCTGTATTTGTTCACTGTGTCACTAGCCTGCCACAACTTGAGGTTGTGAGATCAAACACTTGACTTGGCAGATGCGTCTGACTTCTATCTTTATTCTGGTCTATTGTTGTTGGTTTTCTCCTGGCACTTCTTTCTCAGCCAAGAAACGTGGCTGCCATGAAATAGATGATATTGTTGAAAGTGAGGTTAAAAAATAAGACTAAATCAAAATTAGTTGATGACATGCTATTCATGTAGTACTAGCTGAGCAGAAATTCATATAATTTTGATCAACACTTAGGTAGCACTCCACAGTTAGAAAATAAAATTAAAAATGAGCCACAAAATGTTCTATCATCTCCTATTCCTGGATTTCTAATACATTAACCTAACTGTTTGTGTTGTACATGTGCATATGTATGTAATCAGTATCTTCCATAGATTTGATTTTCAAAAGTGAAAAGGGTGAAAATTAATTCCTTTTATGTGTATCCATGGTAACATTCTGCATTTATTTCCCATAAAATATTGCAAAAAGGGGGGTGAACATGTCACATTTCACCCAAAAATTTGGATCAAACTAGAATTTCAATGCCTTTGAGTGATACCTTTTCAGAAACTGTTTCCCGAAATCTTCCTATTGATCAAATAAAAAATGGGTGTCTTTCGCCTCATTTTTTCGTAAAATCCAATCACAGTTTGTGCGATAAAAAGTTGGAAAAAAACATTGCAATAATTGCCGGACCAGTGTATGGTAAGGACATGCAAATACGGACTGTCATACAGAAAACAGCCTATATTACATACATTACATAACCTTGATGTTCATATAAACCCAATACAAAGGTTATTTTAATACTCAGCTATCCAAAAATGAATTTTATTGCACACTAGCTCTCATATTTGAAAAATTCACAGGGCCAAAATGCGAAACTACACATTTAACTGTGGAGTGCTACCTTAATAAAACACTATGCCTATTAATGCGTGAAATTATTCAGTATGAATATTAGTAAAATGGTGCTTTTGATTGGTTCAAATCTTTAAAACAAATTATGGGGTAATAATTTTATGTCAATCAGAACATGTTAAATGAAATAATGGAAGAAAGTAACCTTCTACACATGGCCATGCTTACAGAAAACGAGGTTGCAGACCTATTTGTCAAAGTAAAAACAAGTCAGAATGAATAAAAAGAGATGTGAGGCAGTCCTGAAGGAGACATCAATCTAAAGGCCAAAAACAATGTAGAGGTCTATAGTCTTTAACACTAGGCAGGTGTCTTATACCGTATAATAAAGCTCTAAAGCACACAAAGAGTCTAATAAGATTTGAATGAACTTAACTACCAATGATCTGCCGTCGTCAAACTCACAAAAAATTGCAGGTAATACAGTATAGAAATATCTGTGATTGTCCATCATTTAATTACAGTTGGGATGTCCCACAACTGTCCCAGGTTGTGGAAGAGTTGAGCCCTCATAAGATCGCTTTTTAACTCCACAATGTCATGTTTTTAATCCAAAGCAGGAGCCTGTAAATTGGTTTTTTTGGTTGTTGTCTGTCACAATTGTTTTGTTGTTTTTTAATGTTTCACAGGGATTACTATTGGAAGGCAGCAGTTGCAGAGTAAAAAATATGTAAAAAGCATTGTATATTCAGAAGTTAGCAGATCTAAATGTGTTAGTCTGGTAGGTTTCATCTGATCATGACCTCATTTTTATGATTCATTGATCAATGTTAAGATTTTTTTGTTATGATTTGTGTTTCATTTACTATAAGCAAAAAGGTCAACTATTTTTGAAGTTTGGAATAATTGTATGATGTAATTATTAAAATATGTGGTACAATTGCCAAGGAAACCAACTCTCCATCATCTCTCCATCCAAGTCACAATTTGTACAAGTAAAATATTATAGATCAAGGTATGGTCTTCAACACAGAGCCTTGTCTCTCACCAAACAGCAAGCTAAAAAGGGCCTAAAAATGACAAGTGTATAACATTTTAAACAGGAAAACCAACAGCCTACACTATATAAAAAGCAAAAAACCAGAAAACACTTATGAACCATATGAACTAACAACAACCAATGAAAATCAGGTTCCATGTCTGTCTGACAGGACTTCTCTGACCTTGAACTCTTTGTCAAAGATCCTTAAAAATGATTGATTTCTCACTTAATGCAAGAGTGCACACACTGAAATGTCTCTCCTGTTTTACATTTGAATAAATCAAAATAAATCTTTTTTAAGTTTATGTGATAAAACATAAAATCGATGGTCAGTGAAGCAGGCATGACATTTCAGCTTGTTTTATGTTATAAGCCAAAATCTGGCAGATAGTTTTGACTTTTGAAATGATTCATATTTTATTACCCAAGGGATCTATTCATCTAACTACAGGGTATGGGTATTTATTACTCAATGTTGTAAACTATCATTTTGTCTATATTGTGTCTCATTGGCATTCATCCCATAAAAAACTTTTTATATATCTAGGAGAAAAAAATGTCTTGAGAGCCACACAACTAATATTTTCAAGCCATAATTCTGTTGAAATGAAGGCACTGATTTTTTTTAAATTGTGTGAGACATTTCTTATATAAACCTTTATTTTTTTAATTTGTAGTTTAGCTTTACCAACAAATCCACACAATTGGTTTCTCACTTAATGCAAGAGTGCACACACTGAAATGTCTCGCCTGTTTTACATTTTAATAAATTTAAATAAATCTTTGCATTGCCACTTCAATATCTCTAAATCCTAAGTAAATACCAATATTTTTAAAATATCATTATATATTTATTGTGCAAATATGTATAAAAAAACAATTGACAACATTTATCTAGCATGAAATGAATGTCTAAAAAAATGACTTTGAGTATAGAGATCAATTTTCTATTGATATGATTTCCTCTAGATATGTTATATGTGACCTTAGACCTTAAATCAATATACATAAGTAGTGTTTTTGCCATTTGTGCAATACCAATAAAATCAGAAAAAGACATGTCCTATAACAATTTGATAATAAAAAGATCACAATGATATGACTCATAACAAACAGATACCTTTGAATAAACTTAACTTATTAACAGAAAATTAAATACCTTTAAACAAATTTTTGACAACAAAAACAGAATGCCTCTATACTGTATTGAATAGCTTGAAAAAAACAACATTGATCCCCCCAAAAAGGTTCTATTTTAACCAACTTAATATATATTTTTTGTTCCTCTTTTTCACTCATAAATGCCAGCAGTACAATTATCTATTTTAAAACATTTTAGTATACGTAAAAAGCAGTAAATATAAACACTTATAATTGAATAACAAACCTTGTAGATATAAAACTAAACTGACATGTTACATTTTTAATAAACATACATATGTTACACTGAATAAACATATGTTACATTTAATAAACATACATTACACTGAATAAAGACATGTTACACTGAATAAACATGTTACATTGAATAAACATATGTTACACTGAATAAACATGTTACATTTAATCATCAGATGTAACACCGAATAAACACATGTTACACTGAATAAACATGTTTCACTGAATAAACATATGTTACACTGAATAAACACATGTTACACTGAATAAACACATGTTACACTGAATAAACACATGTTACACTGAATAAACACATGTTACACTGAATAAACATGTTACATTTAATCATCAGATGTAACACTGAATAAACACATGTTACACTGAATAAAAACTATTCTATCTATACATATTTTAACAATTGAACAATTCATCTACTAGTTTCTATAGGTAAAATAAACCAGTGATTTCCAGTTATAAATCTGCATAATGTTATTTAATCTCTATAAGGTAGTAAGTCTAAATAAAATAAATATTCTTCAAATTAAAAAAAATCTTTAAAACTTTATAACATACATGTAATGCTGTTTTCCATTTCTGATTCTTAAGCATGTTAAGTCTGATAAATTGGTCTAATATTTTCTGTGTAATGTTCAACTTCAAACAATTTTTGATTAAAACTGTAAATACTTTGATTTTTTTCAAAATATTTGAAAATCTATATTTCTAATTACTTTTTTCATGCAAAATGTTACCCATAATTGCTTCAAAGCACTTTGATTTTTTCAAATGTCCAATCATGTCTGAAACACATACTGACCAGCAGCTGTTTGAAATGTAAATAAAGAGAGACTAAATGTGAGTTCACAAATGTACATAATTAATAGCAATAAAAATCACAAATTTAATAAAATTGAGAAAGGAAATGGGGAATGTGTCAAATATATATTGTGAATCAGCTAAACATGCCTACCTGATTCTTTAATGTGACCATAAAAGTGAATGAATCCTGACTAGCTAAACTTGAAGCAAAAATTAAGTTATGTGTCCCATACTGTAAATTCAGAAATTAATTAATGCATTTATTATTGGGATTTCATCATTTTGGACTTATATGCAATTTTGAATTTTACGATTTTGAGAAAAATCCTGTTTAATTCATATAAAACATTTCAAAATGCCAGTTTTAATTATTGCGTTTACAAAAAACCTCGCAATAATTTCGGAATTTACAGTATATAGCATGTATACATATCACATTAAAGAAATTTTTATACTTATAAGGACTAGATCAACCTTTTATTTACATGTCATTTTGATTTGGATGATTGTAGAAGTATTTTGAGCAATTTCTAATGAATAAATTATTCTAACAGCGGCTAATTTCGCAGCAAACTCAATATTAATTATGTAGTGGGCACCAGAGCAACAGCTGTTTTGGTTTAACAAATATTGTTACAACGATAAATTTATTGTGGTTTAAGAAATTTTTATGATCCTGATGGTGTTTAAATGTATTTTTGGAGTAAATGGTTGTCTTTTGTTTGTCCTTTTCAACAATCATAATTCGGAACATAATGGTTATTCATTGAAAATTGACAATTATGAATTAACAAGTGAAACTACAAGCTACTGCTCACTGATGATACCCCCGCCGCAAGTGGATAATATTAATAGTGTGAAAATATGCAAGTGTTCGGTAAACAGGAAGTTGTAGAGTGATGAATCTGAAAACGCATCACACGGTATAGGTGACTTATATAAATCCTGAAACCAAATTTCAGAAATCCTTGTATTGTAGTTCCTGAGAAAAATGTGACGAAAATTTTCAACTGGCTATCATGTGTAAAATCATACAAGTGTTCGGTAAACAGGAAGTTGTCGAGTGATGAATCTGAAAACGCATCACATGGTAAAGCTGACTTATATAAATCCTGAAACCAAATTTCAGAAATCCTTGTATTGTAGTTCCTGAGAAAAATGTGACGAAAATTTTCAACTTGGCTATCATGTGTAAAATCATACAAGTGTTCGGTAAACAGGAAGTTGTCAAGTGATGAATCTGAAAACGCATCACACAGTATGGCTGACATATATAAATGTTGATACCAAATTACAGAAAGGGTGGATGTGTAGTTCCTGAGAAAAATGTGACGAAAGTTTTGTGGGACGGACTGACTGACGGACGGACTGACGGACGGACGGACTGACAGACAGAGGTAAAACAGTATACCCCCCCTTTTTTAAAGCAGGGGTATAAATAGCATTTCATTTGACAGTCTAGTTAAAACTGATTGTAAACAAGTATTAAAATCAAATAATACCCCTGTTATAAGAAATCAGAAAATAGTCTGAAGTTGATAAACTTTGAATCAGAAAACTCTATACACAATACATATTCACTTGAAGCTTGTAATACATTTCTGAAGAAATCTTTTAACTGCAATTTCCTTGAAAATTGTAATAAAAATTACATATATAGCATTATAGAATTCAATGGGATGAAAGGACATAAAGATGGATGGACACACAGCCAGAGAAAGTTAAAACAGTTGACCCCTCAACTAGAGCAGGCAAATAAAAAGTGTTTATCAAAAAAATATATATATCAAAATTAAAAATTGCTACATTAATAGATCTTTGTTCATAGTCTTGTATAATGTACAATTTTTTGTTAAGTAGCGTATAAGTTATGATATATAATAACTATAAAAAACAAATCTAATGTATGTGCAAAGTGTAAGTTTGAGACACATTTATATGAAGTTCAATAAATTCTCTTTCTTATTACAAATGCTTATTTCATATAGATATAGATAAAAAGGTATAATTCATTACTAATTTCTCCTATATATTTATGTTTACGTTTAAAAACAATCAATACTTGATTTAGGACTTAAAAAAATATTTAATATACTTTTTTTTTTTTTAATTAAATTCAAAATCAGTCAGTTTGTTACTATGATATTTCTTCTCGTTGCATTCTCACAATTTATTTTCTTCCAAAAATTTTGTGAAGTATTCCTATTTTGCATTTTCTTTCAATTCTAGTATCATCCGCAAACCAAAGTTATCAACCTAATGACAAATCACTGTTTTTGAATATCACAAAACGTACCTCAAACTTACATGTATGGAAATTAACAAAAAATGCATATATACAATGCATCCCTGATTATGAAAGACATGTCAACTAAAGTCCCATTTTGTTCCTCAAACATACTTCATACAGTTATTGTTTTCAAAAATATTGCTGTAATTTCATAGGATACTTTGTCAATGCTACTGACTGGTATCCTTTTCAGTAAACTGTACCAGTACTTCATTTTTAGGTCTGGAAACTGGTAACCATTTATGAGTGAGATCTTGTTCATCAATTAATGATACTTTGAATTTGGTCAACATTTCATCAATAATGGTCTACAATAAAGAAAGAATATTATTTAGTTGATGATCGATTAGATGTTGTACTTTAAAAACAAGAATGTGTCCCAGTACACCAATGTCCAATCCGCACTATCATTTTCTATGTTCAGTGGACCGTGAAAATTGGATAAAATCTCTAATTTGGCATTAAAATTAGAAAGATCATATCATAAAGAACATGTGTACTAAGTTTCAAGTTGATAGGACTTCAACTTCATCAAAAACTTCCTTGACCAAAAACTTTAACTTGAAGCGGGACAGACGGACTAACGAACAGATGGATGAACAAATGGACGAACAAAGGACACACAGACCAGAAAACATAATGCCGATAAATGGGGCTGAAAAGTGTTTTACAGCTATGAATGGCTTTGGTTTAATCAACCATATTTGTTATCAAATTCAGTGATAATAAAGAATAAGAAGTTGTGGTATGATTGCCAATGAGACAACTATCCACCAGAGTTAAATCCTATTTGATAACACAGAATATTTTGATTTTTTTTCTTCATAATTGTATATGTGTTATTGATTTCTTAATGGCTCTGTTGTTCTTTATTCTTTATAAATACCTATAAATATCATCTATACACAATTTACAAATATATTCTCCTAATTATATTTTTTACATGTAAAAACTCACATCAATTATACACCAAACTAACTTCTGTCCTACACAACATCTAGGTCCTGCACCAAAGCAAAATAATTTGTCTTTGTCATTCATATTTCTGAAAAGAAATAAAAATTTATTTTTGACTAAAATTAGTAATTTTCTTTTTAATTTCACATATGTGATAAAAAGATAACAACATAAAATCTTCATTTCTACCATTCTTTCAGCATTCGACCCACACATAAAAATAGAGCCTTGATTCCTCTTTTGCTCTGCATAATAACCTTGAGTTTGGTTTTATCCTTTCAACAATATTTGGACCTTGTAATCATGCCCTTAGTTCCACATGGGAATCTCATGAAGATAGGAAAAAAGCCACCAAATAAATTATAATTCTGATACCTTGTTGGATCATATTTTGGTTAAACTTATATTATGATGTCAAGTTTCGTCCCATTTGTTTGCTGGTAAGTTATTGCCATGAAATTGACATAAATGCAAGCAGGCTAAAGATCTACTGATATTAGAGAAAACATTTTTTTTAGCTAAAGGATTTAATAAAAATTGCCAAAATTACTTTTCTGTCCATCGTTGTGGTTGAAACTGGTGAGGATCATCAAATACCTCAGGATCTCTGTGTGTGGCATATGTAGAAAATACAATGGCATTACCCTTCACAAACTTCTGTTTATTAACCTCAACATCCTGAAAAATAAAACACATCTACATAAATATAGGAAAATTATGTTCATTTTCAATATAAACTGAAAACTTAAATTAAAAAAAAAAATGCTGTTGTTTGGACATTAGAAATTAAACTGGTGTTGTAAACAAATTCAGATGTGAGGAAATAAAAAATGTAAAAACCAATACTGTGGATTCATTATTATTTGTTGGATATCAATTTTCAAGGATTTCGTCAGTTTAGGTGAACCTCGAAATTAAATGTTCAACAAATAACAAATTTTCAATAGGAAAGTGCAGACTTCATAAAAACCATGAATTAAATATCCATTAACATGCAAGATTTCATTAATTCACAAAATTGGTACCCGCGGAAATAAATGAATTCAAAGGAGTAAGATACAATTATACTTTATTGAATGAAAACATTTTTCGGTTGATGAAATGTAAGATCAAAAAATAAATAATTAAGAATTAGGTTGATAATTTGGGAAAACACCTGTTGCCGCGATATAGCCTTTTTGTGCTAATGCGGCGTAAAGCAACCAACAATCAATCAATGGGAAAACACCTTACCTTATTTATAACTCTCCTACCACCAAAGAATGGAGGGTACATTCTCTGGACTTCTAACATATATATCTCTCTTAAACCTCTGTCTGTAAGAATGCTTTCTTGTAGGTCCTGTTTGAAATAAAAGCAATTTTCAGTAGGATCTTTTAATTAATACTTCTTTTCCCCTTCATTGCATAATTGGTGTATGTTGTGTATGAACTTATAATTTACAGTTTTTTGTTTGTGAGTATGCTGTCATCATATTCTCTCTGGTGGAGAGTGGTCTCATTGTCAATTATACCACATCTCCTTATTTGCATATACATTGGACTGGCAGTGCAAATGTATGGATATTGCATTAAAAAAAACACATACTAAGAAGACTTACATTGAACATTGTATAGAAAGAAATGAAAATACCTAATAATAAAATGTCTTCTTTCTATTTTTTTCTTTAATTGCGCATATACTTCATTGCTTATACATCAGAAATCTATAAATTGTGTACCTTTTTTTAAGAGAGGTGTTCTATGAAACTTGGTAAATAAAACATATGGTTACTAGATATTATTAGTTATCTTGGTGCGCCTCAGGGTGTATGAATTTTCAACAACGGTGTAAAATTCTGTACACCCCTGATTACACCAAGATAACGAATTTATTTCTTATGAACAATTCCTTTACTCATTTGAAACCAGGATGTAAAATTGTAAAAATGGTAATGAAAAATTTCCAGCGTAATATTTTTTCAATGTCCATGCTGCTGCACATTGTCAAATACTTTTTACTTTATTTTTGGAAAAATTCAGAAAATTTTTGTGTTCTTTAGAGTTTTCAAATTTATTTTTTTTGGCATTTTGCATTTTCTTCTTATAATTTATTTTCTTAATTTTTTCTTTATTTTGGAAACATTTTATATTATATTTAAATTTTTTATGGCAAAATTTCATTTTATTTTTAAACTTGGCAAAATTTTATTTATCCCCGGGTGAACCAGGGTGGGGTGCTATTTACACTGGGGTAGTCAACCAATCAGATTGCAGTATTTTTGCTGCATAAGAAATAATAAGTTTTATATACCTTTTGCTTGGCAACTTCTATTATGAATGATGTGAGTAATGAAGATAATGCTTTTGGTACAAGGGCAGAGGTAAACAGAAGCAGATGATTGTTCACAAATATTCCATTATCTCCCTTGGGTACTTCCTGTATCTTCTTTGCAAAATGACGACTAGTGCTTGTTTTTTTGTTTTGGATTATATCAAGCAGTTTTGCCTGTAAAAGTAACAAATGTCTTAATTCATTGCTGCTTTATACAACCATGAACACATGATATGCCTGTCACATTTTCAAAGAATAAAGTACAATTACTTCTCAATGTTACATTAGAATTTATGAAAATAAAAAATTATGAATACAACAGTAGATATAAAATAATTCACCCAGTTTCATGAGATTTGGTGAAAACATTTTTGAGATATTGTCTAAAAACTGCAAAATCACCCTTTTTTATGAATAAAACCCCATAGCTTGGAAATGTAAAATCTAAAATTTATAAAAAAAACCAAAAGGGAACTCACTTCAATAGATATAAATAATTAATCAAAGTTTTAGGCAAATTGGTTAAAGCTTTTTGAGTTAATGTCCATTATGTTGATGAAGGATGAACAGACAGACAAACAACAGTATACCATAATAAGTCCTGTAAAAGGGGGTGTATAAAAAACAAAGCTTTGATTCAAGGATTAAAATTTTAAGCACTTAGTGGAAAAGTTGTTAACTCTTGAATTTTCAAATTACAGTGGATAGACTACACAAAACTAATCAGAAGAAAATATCATTTTTTTGGGGATTTAAATAATTGTATAAGGCCATAACAAGACAAATCAAAGAAACCAATAGATATAAGTACAAACCTTTGCATCTAAAGCTTTACTAAAAGTAGAGGCTCCACCAATAGGAAGTTTTAGATTCACTGGAACTGATATTATACCTATTAAAATAAAGCATAATTATACCAGGTTTTGTATATGTAAATTTGAAGTTTTATATGACTTAAATTTATAAGATATATCTACTAAAGGTAAATTGTGCTAGAGGTATAAGGAAGGGTTGAGATTTCAAACCCTATTTAAACCCGCCACATTTTTGCGCCTATCCTAAGTCAGGAGCCTTGTTAGTTATTTAGGTAATTAACATTTTTCAGAGTTTAGTATGAAGTCCATTATCACTGAACTAGTACATTTTTGTTTAGGGTCCAGCTGAAGTATGCCTCCAGGTGCAGGATTTCCTCACTGTTTTGAAGACCTATTGGCGGCCTTAGGCTGTTTTCTGCTCTTTGGTCAAGTTGTTGTTTCTTTCACATATTCCCCATTTCCATTCTCAATTCTATTCCAGTCTGTACTATGTACTTTATTTTCAGAAAAAAACCTCCAACAGGGCTTATATTAGTATAGCATAATAAATACATTCTGAAATAAGGATTTTTACTTTCAAAATTCCCCAACTAATTAAACTCACCATGCCAATGAGTGGTTGTCAAGGAGACAATAGTTTCTGTTAATTCTGTCATTGTATCAAAGTCAATACCAAGGAACAAACTAAGACACACTTCTATACACATCCTCTTTAATGTTTGATACAAACATACTGGATTCCTGCAAGTATTCCATATAAATATCAACAAGGGATCTATAAGGCCAAAAAAAAATATATGTCTGTTTAAGGTTACATGCTTTAAAAAATAGGGTAGGTAGGTCGGTATTTCCATTTTATCATATTTATTTTTTATGACATGATTTTGAGTGTGCGGTTTCGTCTTGTCATCTGTTGATCATGGGCAGACTTTACCTGTAATTTTAATGATTGGATTATTTCCTTTTGATATTGGTTGGAAAAATATGGCGGAAAAATGTTTATTACATCACACGAGTAGCGAATTTCCTTAAAACAGCTATCATATTCACGATTATGAACATTGGGATGTATCAGGCAACACTATCTTCACTTTAGAGACGAGTTTAGTTTATTTTTCACTTTACCACGGAAATAAAATGGCTTAGGGTCAGCGATGAAAATAGTGTCAGTCAAGTAACCGTAAACAGACATATATTTTTTTTGGCCTAACAGGGGAGACAATTTAAACTGTGAGTGTATTATCATTTATTTCAGATGGTGAAGATTTTCATCACTTATTTGAATGTTCTCTTTTACAGAGGGGAGTACATACTGGTCAGTATTTTTTCATACCAAATACAAATTTCATTTAATTTCCTATCTCCCTACAAAACAAAGATGAATAATGAGGGATCTTATTTGAAAAAAAAAGATCTTCTATAGCTGACTAGTTATGAGTTATGGATTTTGCTCATTGTTAAAGACACTACAGTGAATTTAAGTTGATTATATTCAAATCATTTGGACCATGGTTGAAAGATGTATCATTTGCAATCATACCACCTCTAAGTATTTTGATATCAACAAGCCTTCAGGAAGGTCTTGCAGAGTTTATTAACCTCAGTTCTTTGCAGAGTTTTTTGGATTAAATTCTTGAGATTAAAATTTTAACTCTAATGAAGGTCAAATATTACATTAATCAGGAATTCAGAAGTTTGAGTCAATTTTCAACCTTCCTAAACTTGAGAAATTTAAGGTAAGTTGAAAAAAACACTTGTATTCTAGCAATTTAATTTGTGGAAAAGAAACTATAAAGACCTGCATCTGTAGTGATTATCTGTACTTACTCCGTATCTATTTTGTGTATAAAGTTTGTCACCACATGTTTGATTATCTGTACTTACTCTGTATCTATTTTGTGTATAAAGTTTGTCACCACATGTTTGATTATCTGTACTTACTCTGTATCTATTTTGTGTATAAAGTTTGTCACCACATGTTTGATTATCTGTACTTACTCTGTATCTATTTTGTGTATAAAGTTTGTCACCACATGTTTGATTGTCTATACTTACTCCGTATCTATTTTGTGTATAAAGTTTGTCACCACATGTTTGATTATCTATACTTACTCCGTATCTATTTTGTGTATAAAGTTTGTCACCACATGTTTGATTGTCTATACTTACTCCGTATCTATTTTGTGTATAAAGTTTGTCACCACATGTTTGATTATCTATACTTACTCCGTATCTATTTTGTGTATAAAGTTTGTCACCACATGTTTGATTATCTATACTTACTCTGTATCTATTTTGTGTATAAAGTTTGTCACCACATGTTTGATTATCTGTACTTACTCTGTATCTATTTTGTGTATAAAGTTTGTCACCACATGTTTGATTATCTGTACTTACTCCGTATCTATTTTGTGTATAAAGTTTGTCACCACATGTTTGATTGTCTCTTGATAAGTAGAAACAGCTTCAGGGGTAAACAGTAGGATTAAAGACTCTCGTAAGGATACCATGTCCAAACCTGAAATTCAAAGAAGAAACTTAACATGAATTTAATGCATTCCCAGATTTGACCACTGGGCACATGATACACTACAGATGCCAATGCCATTCTGTATTAGCCTACTCTCCAATAGCACTTGATACCACTCAATGTCTAAAATCAGTTTGTACTGTGACAAGTTTTAGTTTCTTGCATTCATTGTTTTTCTTTACATTTGATTTTGTGAGTAACTGAAAGTTGGTTTGTGCTCACAGATAGATGTTCACACTAAAAAGGTTAAATTGTAATAAAGAAAACAGTTAAAGAACTGCCCCAACATTCAAGATAACTAATTTACATGATCCTGTTTGAAATTTGTTTATACTATATATGTCAGTTTGACAAGAAAGATCACAACTAGATTATAATCATAAGCCTTTGTTATGTGCTATAATGTACTGAAAACCAGATCAATAATGGAAGGCATAATGATAAATAGTGGTGGCTAATGGGTTTCTGTCAGAACAACAGAAGGTAGCCCCATATCCCTTCATGAAACTTATCAATTACCAAAACTGTTCTAAACTATACACTATTAAAGATGTTGTTATGTAAAACCTTTAGATTATATTCTGAAAAATAATCTTCTCACCATCAGTAAATAAAATGTTGTCACCATAGATGTCTCCCATGAACATTTTATATCCCAGATCAAGTTTATCTGCCTCTTCTGAAAATATATAAAAAAAAAACACTATTAGTATACCTGTCCTTAATTAAACGGGGGGAAATGTGCCTCTGAGTCACTCTATATTATGGCAATAAATGAAATGTGGGATACAAATCTATAAGCCTGGCAGTAAGTGATGTATGGAAGACAACTCTTAACATTTGGTAGGTATTGGAATATGGGAGACAACTCTACAAATATGGCAGTTATTGATGTATGGGAGACAACTCTACAAATTTGGTGTTAGTGATGTATGGGAGAAAACTCTACAAATCTGGCAAGTGATGGAACATGGGGGACAAATCTACAAATCTGGCAGTTAGTGATGAATGGCCACACTATGAGAGGCAACACTACAAAATCTGGCAGTTAGTGATTAATTATTATAAAATCTCTAAAAGTAAGAGTTTTACACAGATAATTATTACTAAAACAACAAACCTGTCAGTAAACATTTCAAAGTTTTGTTGCATCCAACAAACACTGTTGATTTATTCAGAAATCTTCCAATAAAATTTCTGTTCTTGTAGTAACTGATGTTTTTCTCCATAAACTTCACTGGGTCTTTATAGAAGTCATATGATCTGTCGCCTAGCAACGGCAATCCAGCAGATCCAGGGATGGTTGCCATGGTGATCTTTTATTATTTATATTTTACTATCCCATTATGTCTGTTACTATGGTGTCATCCTTAAACAGAAAATAATATAAATAAAGAATCAATCATTTTAGTGAGTTAATTGTACACATGCATTTGTCCTTATATCATTTTCAATATCTAATCAGATTGCTGCAAATATATTCAGAAAAACATTATATATTCATGATGTGTTGTTGGAAGATACATGAACACATTGTTGCTTAATTCATAAGTAACATTTACTAGTCCTTTTACCCATAAAATATAATGCAAAAAAAGTCCAAACCTATAAAGTGAAACCTTAGTTTTGGTAACCCTGATTTGTTACAATAATAATTTGCAACACTATTAAAAGAAGCTGAAGTAATGGACCAGTATAGTTAAAATGCAGTACAAATATAATTTACAAATCAAAGGGTACAGTTTTTAAGAAGACTGAAATTGTTCCATTAAAAATAACAACTAAATAACTTTGTATCCTGTAGAAGAATCTTTGTAGGCTTGGTTGACTTCTGTCATATAATTTTAACAGAGTTGGGATTAACAAAGTATGACATGTCTGTTGCATACCAGGAGAAAAGTCAACAGAAGTGATAACTTGTCTCACCATAGCTGGACAGTCAGGTGACAATCATCAAACATGACAATATTTTGGACTAACAAATTGCAATTTATCTGAGTATAATATACAAATTTAAAAATGTATTGTTAATAAATGTCCTATAGCATGTAGATGAAATTAAAAATAGTAATGACTGACAAATTAGTATGATTTTTTATCAATTGATGAATAAATTAAAAAGATAAATCGAGATCAATATATAGTCTTTAGCATTAGACAGATGTACATGTCTTCACAAAATTTCAAGCTTTAAATTGTCCAAATTCTAAAAACAGTGGTCTATAAATTAAAAAAAAATATTGCATTGATACAAAATCCTTAATCCAACCAGATCATTCAGGATATGACATAAAATTTCAAATCAGGTTCTGGGCTTCAGACAACCTAGTGTTAGATATCCTTTTTGAGAAAATAAAAGGTAAAAAAAAAATATAGAAAATATAATATAAAATGCATGTGTCTTACCATTTATTTTCTGTAAGTGATTCCCTAGAATTTATTAATTTATTAGTTTTACGTCAATTTATAAAAAAATGACCAGATGTTACGTACCTTCCTTAAATACATACCAGTAAACAGAATTAATATAATTAAAAAATCTATAACTTATGTCACTTTTAATATTAATATATTACTACATACAATTTGATTAGTTTCAGCTTTATATCCCTTAAATTCAATTTCTTTTTAAAATATCCCTTTGCTTGTCAGTAAAATTACCTTCCTAACAAAATACTACAATAATTATATACAATTACGACATTTAAAGTAGAAAGATATTCCTTTTTAAAAGTTCCTTACTTTCAGTTTACAAATGGTTTAGGCTTTTACAAAAATCTAAACTTTGCCTTTTGTCATCTCAAAGATAAAATGTAAAATAAGGAAAAACTTCCTGAAATGATATATCAACCCTAGCTCATGTCAAAAATTTGTGTGACCCAGCAGTAAAGATTATTCCAAGAATAGATCTATCTTTATATTAAAAGTTTTATACTGAGAACTAATGCTCTACGTCTATATACATATAAGCCCCTTAGCCTATATATAGCTAAAAGCCATAATATGCATGCCAAATTTGTGCAATTTGTGTTTAATAAGTGAAGACAAACATATGTGTTTCTTTGTAAAGATCATTAAATAATGTATGTGAATTATGCATGATTTGTGTTTCATTTGTTAAGATTATATAACAATGTATGTGATTTATGCATGATTGATAAGTACATATGTAAATTTATACAGAAATCAAAAGGATTACATATGCTGATATTAATATATATTTTTTTCATCTAAAATTTGTTGTACTAGTACATTTTTATTGTGTCTGATCCATTTTTATCTTTTTTTTAATAAGAAACAAAACAACCAAAAAAAAAGCACAAACACAGATATACAATAGTAGACACTTTATTAGAACAATTTCCCATGGTCCAGAAAGCCTGACATTTTTCATTAAGAGTCTCTTCCTCTTGCATAAATATTATGGCAGAAAAATACTTTGACCTCTGTTTGACTATCAATTTATTGACCAATTCAAGCATGGCCATGGATCTTAATGTACTAGTCTAATCTTGATAATGTTTATCAGTTTAACATGTTGTTTAAGAAATCAATGGTTTATAATCTTCAATAACCTACCTCATATAGTTAAATTGATTAAATGACTTACGTTAGTGTTTTACTGTTTATGAGTTTTAATGGTTTTTTTTTCTAAATTACCTTTCCCCAAGGGTGGCTGGGATATAGAAATATGGTCACTTGGTCTTCTCCCAACCAGCAGTAAAACACTTGCCGAAGTGGGGCGTCCGTTTGGCTGTGCGGGATGTATCAAGTTGGCAGTCACGTCCGGTCAGAAGGGGGACGTAAAATCTGATGCCTCGTGTAAAGAGAGTGCCACGCTCTTTGTACGTTAAGAACCCTTGCAACAACTCTTTGAGGGGTCCGTAGGTGGCCTGTTGCAAGGCAAAATTTCTGTCCCTATCCAATATACCCTCTTTTTCCGGTGGCAGTCCAAATTTCCCAGACCATCATCCAAGATGGCCTCTATTGTATCAACCTACCTATTGTATTTATTGTGAACTTGTTCTCGTCCTGAATATGCATGAATTATTTGCCACTGGACGTTAAGCAACCAACAATCAATCAATCAATCTAAATTACCTAAGTAAAAATATTCACATAACTGATGTACCTTTATATTTTTTTATACAGAAACACAACAATATATTTCTAAGTACTTTAGAGATTTCTGCAAACATCATGCCAATGATACTTACTTTAAATATGGTCAGTTATCATGGTAATAGGAAATTCTATGGCTAAATTGTCAAATGGATCAGTCTATACAATAACTTTACTATTTAATTTAACAGCCACAAATGTAAATATAGTACACAAGGTTCAATAATTCTGATTTATCTTTAAAAAATATCTAAACAGCTTAAAATGACAACGTAAATAATATCAAATCAATTATATATATTACTTAGACAGCACAAATCTACATTCAATAAGTTATACAGATAAAGTTAAAATTTGCTACTGCATATTTAAATGTAAGTGATGATATGTATCTTAACTTAGATTTAGCACCTATTTGGCCCAAAAATGTAATGTCTTTGGTGTATTGAAAGGTCTTATTATCATGATTAATTATAGTATAACTAATCGCCTTATTTGAATATAAAAAATAAGACAACATGTGACCGAACATTGCATGGATTAAACGAGTGAACTAGCATACTATGTAACGAATTTATCTTACAGACTATCTTAACATGTAAAATTTAGACCAGTGATCTGTCAAAGTGAGCAAGTTTTCAATACTGTTTAAAGTAATAGCATTAAGAAACTACTTCCATTGATCCCACAAAAACAATAACAACTTGTTAGGTTTAAATGTGTTTTATAAATTCACTTGATCATCAATTTCTTAGTCAGTTGAAACCTTTAAGATTTTTTATCAGTACTAGTACCGTTTTGTTTTCATAAAGGGACTTAACACCACTACTAACCATGTATGAAATAAGCCCCACCTCCTTATTACCTTGTATGGAATATAAAGGGACGTAACACCACTGCTAACCGTGTATGAAATAAGCCTCGCCTCCCTACTATCCTAATATGAATATACACAGTCTCCATGTGGATGTTTTTAACCAATCATATTCCTAGAAATGTATAGGAGGTAAGATCATAATAAATACATAGGCAAATTTTGCTCACGTGAATGTAAACATTATTCTAAACTCCATAAAATACACAAATTTTGATGGATGTTTTACTGACCAAAAGGAACTTAGTACAGATGAGAACCAAGGGATGTTTTACGTCTGTGGTACATGTAGTCTATATGTATATAGCTACATGTTAAATATATGTTTAATACAGGCATTTTATATCCTTAGATATTTTACCTAATGTAAATGAAAAACAATTTGAATTACAATTTCCCATCGATATGCACATCTACAATTAACATGATTAATATGTCTTCAATTTCTACAAAGTTTATGTTATTCTGTTGCATCGTTTCAGGGTATGCAATGACAAACTGATACACTAGTATCTTGGTGTCAAAATTCTATGTTCATACCGCTATATAACTCCTAGAATGAAATTTAATAAAAATTTTCTGATGATATTTAAATATACACACATAATATGTTCTAATTATCATGAAATTCTGTTGTGTGGTTTCAGAGGTGTTGTGATGACAAGAACAGAACTGATGGACAGACGGACAGGTGGGGACGGGTCAAAACATTATACTCAACACAACTTTGTTAAATAATAAAGTTTTAATAAATGTTGTATCACTAGTGTGAATTCCTTTAAAACATATCTAAACTGTAATGTTATATTATCTTTCTGTACAGTTAATTAACTACAAAAATTATCAATTGGTTAAATCATTATGTACTGCATTTACCGGTATTAGGCAAACCTAATTTGATTAAAAGAAGATTTCAAATTGGTTTGTTATCTACACATAATACATTGGAAGTTTAAATATTATTTGTTCTTTTTAATATATATAAGCAATGTAATACTGATAGCTGTGAGAATCATGTGTGCAATATAATGGCTTATTCTCAATCCATTAATAAAAGTCAACTACAAGTACCTACAAATTGTCATCTATGTGATACTGAGAAAAACATCAGGTGGAAATGCACAGATTGTGGACTATTTATGTGTGATAAATGTAAAGATGAAAGACATTGTAGAATAAGAAATGCACAGGATCATAAGGTCATAAATATCGAAGATGTTGATCTTAACAATGAAGAAATTGATTTAAAAAATATTCAATGTTCAAAACATGCTGAAAAATCTTGCCGTCTTTTTTGCAAGAGATGTGACAGTCTTGTTTGTCCTATTTGTGTGTCTGAAGTTCATATAAATCATGTAAATCAACTTATTGAGATTAGGGAAGCATACAATACTAAAATAGATAGGCTGAAACAAGGACAAAGTCAAATTAAAATGGAAAAAGAGAAGGTCATCACCAGAAAAAAACTTTTGGAACAGCATAAGAATGCTGAAAATGTGAAGCACAGCAAAGTAATCCAGAGTATTATGAATCATGGCGATTTGTTGAAAAGGACTATTGACAAATATATCCAAAAACTAAAAAATGAAAATGATGAAAATATAAAGACTATTTTGAAGTCAATTGATACTGAAATACATACAGTTTCGAAATCCATGAGAGAAGTTTACTTAAAATACAATGAAATTGGTGACTTTCTTAAAACCAGAGACATTACTAAGTTTTTTACTGACATAAGGAGAATTGAAAATTCAATGGAAGTCAAAGCACCGAAAACACATTCTACATACAATTCTACACCTATTTTTTACTCAGGGGAAATAACTCAAACAAATGTTGGAGTTTTAAAAAAGCCAGAGAAATTATTAGTTTCATTTCATATTATTGAAGAGTATCTTACAGAACTTTCTGCTGTATCGGATATCATTTCATATGAAGATTCTATTTATATTAATTCAGCTTTAGACAATAACGTTGTAAAAGCAGAACCTAAGGAGAAAAAACTTGATGTAGTTTCGACCTTGAACTTGGCAGTTTATGGAATGGCAATATCACCGTCAAATGACCTCCTTCTGTCTGTTGGGAAATCAAGACTTCAACAACTTAACATTTCCACCGGTGAACTTTCAGACACTGTATATAATGTGAAACCTTTAGCTTCCACAATAATCCACATAACCAGTAATAATAAAGTTATAGTAGGAGGTGTTAATGATAAACTAGGAAGAAAAGCTGTGTTTGTAATGAACGAAAAGGGAGACCATGAGACTGTGTATGAACATGATCAACATAATCAACCTATACTTACATACCCTAGGAGTATTACCAGTACCAGTACTGGCAATATCCATGTGGTGGACCGTGAACCAGGTCAGGAAGGAAGAGTGGTAGTGTTTGAACCAGGAGGCGAAATAATTAATTCATATAATGGCCATCAAAAAATCAACAAACTCAAATCATTTAAACCAAATAGAATAGTAACAACAAAAAGTGACAATGTTTTGGTGTCTGAAATGAATACGAACTCCTTACACATCCTGGATAGTACAGGGAACCTTGTGTCATGGTACAACACTAAAGACATAGGAATACTACATCCAGTTTCCCTTTCGTTCACACAGACAGGACAACTCTTCATAGCATGTGGTGCAGAAGAAGGCCATACAACCAAAGACGCCAAAATTTATAAAGTGACTATATCAGGATGTTAAAAAAACTTGCCTGCACATTATTTTTGAGACCTTTTACATACCCAATTTATAATTAAATACAATATAAGTTGAAACTGAGTTTCTTCATTTGAACATATTTTTTTTTCAATGTGTCCATCTATTGAATTTTACTTTTAAAATTTACAAACAGAAATATCAAGAAATGTATGCTAAAAACCATGTAGTTACAAAGCCCTGACTAACCTGGGCTAATTATACATGAACCTTGGGGATACTGTGGATTCATTTATTTTCATGGGTATCAATTTTCGTGGAATAATGAAAACTTGCATATTCGTGGTTCACCTTTTCCCACGAAACCCACGAAAATTGGTATCCAACGAATATTAATGAATCCACAGTCAACAGTCCATCAACAGTGGTATCATCTCAGTCCTAGCAAATTGAAATAACTTACACTAAAATAAATTTGGTGTGTTCAAAGGCTTTTGTTTGGATAAACCTTCACCAGGAACACTCAAAACCAGAAATGTGAAAGAAAGTATATATAACCATCCAAAATTGAGAATAACAGTCAGCAAATTTAAAAGCTGGCTAAGGATTGATAAAATAGCACTCAGGGCATGTTAGGTGGTAATTTCAAATTCTAGATTGGTATATTGATGGTATATTGATGTATATAAATGTATTTGTAACACACATCATAAATAAAAGTAATGAAGATTGCCACGAGTAACAGCTCTTCTATGAAATACAAATGAAGGTACAGTCATTCTATGCATTTTCAGGGAAGATAACTTTTCCAAAGAATGAAGTTATTTAGAGGGAGGTTACTTTAATAGATAGAAACCAGTCATCAATATTTCATGAAAACTGCTCAAAGCACTTTAGAGTAATGGTTTCGAAAACTGGACCCCCTTTTTTATGAATAAAATCCCATACACAATGTACTTCAGAAACTTAAAATTTAAAATTTACAAAAAGTGAAAGTGAATCTGCATCCTTAGATATTTAATCAATTCACAAAAGTTCATAATAAATTGGTTAAAGCCTCTTTGAGTTTTTTTCCAACATGTAAACTCGACAACTAACAGGCAGACAGACATAATGACGAACAGTTGTACACCATAATGTGTCCTGTAAAGGGGAATATAAAACAGATATTTACACATAATTTATTTTACAATGTGTCATTTAGTATAATGATCAAACCAGATAAATCAGTTAAAAAGGTACATGTAGTAAAAATTAAAAAAAAAATATCATAACAAATTAAAATAATACATTGTAAAAAAAGGATTGTGTCAAATACTTTTTGATACTTTTTTTTAAATTAAAAAGTGTTTTGGACTTTACTACACATATTTTATAGTAGTTTTATAGGTATAATAAAGATAACATATTTTTTGACACATTGGTCTCCTGTTAACTTTGTATGTTATCTTGGATGATAAGTTATTATTGTGCCTTTAGTGAAAACAGGTTTAAATGTATGCACAGAAATATTAATGAGTCCTCGGTAGGATGTAGGATGAAAAACACTAGGCTTTAAACATATATTCTGGTTCCTCTGTGACTAACTATGGAAGTAAGATTAGTCTTTACATTTAAAAATTATTTTAAATTTGTATACATTTTAAAGTAGAATTTGTACAAATGTGTTACCAATAACTTGTCATTTTTCATTTAGCACTGCTTAAGTCACAGTGTCGCTCCCATCGATTCAATGTTACAGAAAAAAAAGAGTACCCTAACTATTTTAAAAGTTACTGAAACCACACATTCTATTTTATTTGGCTCTAATTTGATCCTCATGTGCAAAAAGCGTCACATTTTACATTATTTTTCTCTACCTGAAAGTCAGAGATAAACTAATAGATACATCCAACTATTGTTTAGATGTAGAGTTGACCCAAGTGAATCAGTCAAAAGAAGGTCATTTGCACCAAAATTTAAAAAAATTCCAAATTTTTGTCACAATTTTGTACTTTAACTGGACCTGCAACTGGAAGAAGTCGTTGGCTGGCATATTTTGATAATAAACACAATCAGTAGTTATATGCTTTTGGGTTTACACTATTTGTCCAAGTTTAAGGCCTCATAACTTTCTTTTTTAGACTTCGAAGGTAGGCCAACCCACCAAAAAAACCACTTTTGTCCTGATCCTAACTCAATTTTCCAAGTTCGTATTTTAGCTCAAAACTTTAAAAGTAAGAAAGATGACAATTAATTAATAAAAAAATTTTGGTAACATGGATACTTCCTATTTAATGGCATTACGTTGACCTCAAAATGTATGGAGTGCCATTTGTGCCAAAAAACAGTGGTTTGGTATGGCCATAATATTATGGCCCATGCATGATATGGGTTAATTTGTGTTTAAAGTATCTGTGATATTGATAAAACTAAAATTTGAATGATTCTCTTGATCTGGTTGATCGCCAGATCATATGTTTATCGTATGTCAAATGTAATTTGTATACTGTTTATGCTTTTTAAATGGAATTTGTGATGTCACAATGAATCTAATAAACACCATTAATGTAGATTATTGGGTTTACTTCACATTGTTATCATTAAATATCAGCTGTGAGTCACAATATGAACTTTTGGGGCGAGTAAGCAAAGCAAAAGAGTTTTAAAAAAAGCTTCATGTTGTGGAGAATATAAAAAAAAAAAAATTATCTGTTTATCGTACTATTACCAGTGGCGGATTCAGAGGGGGGCGTAGAGGGCGTACGCCCCCCTTTGCTCGGATTTTTTTTTTTTTAGTAAAATGATTAATCAGACTAGAGTATTTAATTTTTATACGACAATTCTTTACTTATAAAGCTATTTTTCGCTGGTATTTACTGATTGTCAAAGTCATGTGATTTGCTATGGTGGAGTTGACCAGTGCGTTGAAAAAACGGCACTCGGTCAATTTGAAATTCAAATTACAGTAATACACATTGGGTAGGCTGAGGATGTCTTGACAATCAGGAAACCTTCAAACCCACACAGGATTGAGCAAGAACGTATTGACTTCTATTTCACTATTCCACCAAACAGAAAGTAATAGTAAATACTATATAGACTAATTTGTGGAACTTTCTTTTTCATGAGAGTGTAAAAGTGACTATTACACTCTCATGAAAAAGAAAGTTCCACAATATTATTTACCTACAAAACATGTTTAACTCCAAATGCCCCAGCTTATTTTATAAATAACAAAGTTGAATAATGATCCCCAGTCCAGGGCTTCCAAAACGGTCATATATTCCGGTCATTTGTATAATGTCCGGTAAAAGACCGGCTGGGAAAAGCATGAAACGGTCATATTTTTTTTAGTTTTCAAGGCTTTTTCGGTCATTCTAATATAATTCACGATCTTTTTGACCCAACATTTTGCCTTTAACAGCCATACATTTCCGGTCATAAAAGTGACATGTTGATTAATTACTATCAAAACAACCCTTACTTCAATACTTTCTAATTTTAATCAAGGCTAATTAGTTGTTGGACAGCTGAAAACTATACCTGTTCAGGTGACAGGTAAACTAATTTCAGTACCGGACATCGTATAAATTTAATCGTTCCATTCACAATTACTTTCGTACATTTCAGCGGTTTGTATCTAATTGATTTAGTCCAAAAGATCAAATTTATAATAAATATATTTATAAACTTGATTTGGGGCCCAGTCACCCCGCCGCATTTTAGCGCCTGTTCCAAGGCAGGAGCCTCTTGCCTTTGTTAGTCTTGTATAACTTAATTAATATTTTAGTTTCTTGTGTACAATTTGGAAATTAGTATGGCGTTCATTATCACTGAACTAGTATATATTTGTTTAGGGGCCAGCTGAAGGACGCCTCCAGGTGGGGGAATTTCGGGTTGTTGTCTCTTTGACACATTCTCCATTTCCATTCTCATATTTAGTAAACGTTCTAAAAATATTTCAAGTCTCATGTACGAACCATTTGATTTTAGGAGGCAGTTTGAGATATTTTAGAGAACAAAATTGACTCTGATTCTTGCCTCAAACAAAAATTCTGGCCGTAAGTGGATTGAAAACAATAGTCTTGTCCACTTTTTTGTTAATAAAAACGAAAATTTCCAACAAAATTATTTAGCATTATCATGAAATGAACATGATGAATAAAATCAGGCGTATTTATTTGTGGAAGGGGTTTGCATGTCTGACTTGAATATCTGTTTCGCCGGACTTATATATATTGAATACTTTTTTTCAAAACCAGACTGTAATCTGCCTGCTGGGTGTGACCTTTATGTCTCCATTTGTCGACTGTCATTCATAAATTCGTTGTCATTTCAGACACTTTCCTAGTCTTTGATGGATTTGGAACCCCTCACTTCGGTTCCCTTAGTTAGTTATGTTGGGTGAAACATATCAATCAAACATTTTGATAAAAACTGCTTGTTTGTCTTTTTTAACTCGTGTCGGTCGTATTGTAAATTTCATGGAATTTCCATGTCTATTTTTTACTGATAAGTTCTACATCAAATATATCAGTACATAGCTTTGGATCAATACTATCATTTTATGATAGACAATTAATACGGAGAATACAGCATAAAAATGTCCAACCCGTACACTTTACAGCAACTATAAAATGTACATGCTCCAATCCAGGAACCGTTTAAATAGTGCATATTATAAACGTTTTTTATGTTTTTTAGCCCCAAAAAGGTCCCCAAAAAATTTAAAGTTTAAAATCTTCGCCCCCCCTTTCCACAATCCTGGATTCGCCCATATATATCGCTAATTACCGTCTTTTTAAAAGAAAATATTACGAGTGACAGAAAAAATTTGATAACGCATCCTCTCACATTGAAACATTGCTGAAAACTTCTCCTCAGACATTGTGACTTCGCTGGTAATGTCTGCATGGTCTCTTCTCAAAGCTGTATGTGATACGAGAATTACTGATCTCTGATTGAAGGCACTATAACTGATAGCAGAGAATAGATGATGTTTAAAGTCCATTCAATATAATGTCAATAGTTCTGAAAACGCATGAAATATTTGCCACTGGACGTAAAGCAAAATTATTGGGTATGATAAATTGATATGATTGTAATTATTCTGCTCTTTCTAGATTGGCAAACATAAATATACATGTGATTGTGTTATATATGTACTTATTTGTTCTTGAAGTATCTTACTTCTGTTCAATCTTTTTACTGTTTTAATGATTCAAACTTGTTGTTTCCTGAATCGTGCATGTGAAATAATTCAGAAGCGGATGTAAACAAAAATAATCCAAGTGGTTGAAGTTACACACTCTATGATTGGATAATTTCCCTTAATTCAAAGAAGCCCAATTTTGATTAGGTGAACCCGAAGGTCAATGTATTTCGCGGGAAATTTCCACATGGTTAACAATAACAACATCCAACGCCTTAGAATAATAATGAATAATCAAGCAAAGATTTCAACATTTTTCACAAAAGTTTCACCTGGAAAACGTCAAAATACTGGAGCTTTAGAGGTAAAAGCAACAGGTTTATTGCCTATAACCATGATTTAACCTATTTAGGTATTATAATTTTAGTACCCATTAAATTATTAGATCTGATCTTATCTAAGCTTAACATCCAGGGCAAAATTATATATGATTATAAATTACGATTGATGATTAATTCATAATTTAGAGAAGCCAGTTTTATAGTGTCATACATGTAAATTTATTATTTGACACACTAATATGGGTAATATTAGATCTGAGACCTAGAGATAGTTGCATGCACTTTTAACAGCTTAATTAAGATTAATAAATATGTTTAAACTAACAGCTTAATTGTCTTTAAAAACATTACACCTTATCACTATTTGTCGTCAAATCACAGGGGCTTGTTACAATTGCCGGGTGTAAACCCGGCATAGTAAACCCGGCAATTGTAAAAAGTGTTTTAGGGGTTTGTATGGATAGTAAACCCTGCAATTGTTACAAGCCCCTGTGGTCAAATTACTGGACATCACAAAAGTTCCCATTAAAATTTGATGTCATAATAGAAAATATCTGACACCACAATAGTCCACATAAAAGTTTCCATAAAAATCTGATGTCATATTAGAAAATATATATCTGATGCCACAGTAGTCCAAATAATAACATGTATGACATCCGGCAAGACGTCAATTTTATTTGGACTAACGTCTCAGTGGAAAAGTGATTGTTGTATGACATCAGAAGTTTAAGCAGGAGAGATTCTCGGGTCAAGCGGGACAGATTTTTAAATAACAACAAGGTGTTTTACCTATATACTTGATTATAACATTACATACTAATTTCACTAATAATTTTTTGAGAAATGTCATACGACGAACTTGCTTTAAATTTTGATTCTGCTGTAGTCTATACCTTTTAACTTTGTTATGATGTAATAGATATTTTCTAAGGAATAGTGCTAAACACACCTATTTCTGTTGTTAGAAAAAATAATGGCAGACCTTCCAAATACATTGTTTGTCAACCCTAAGTTATTTTGTCTTCTCACAGCCAAGGACCCATGTCATGCTCACTGTCAAATGGCAAATTTAATCATTTGTCACTTAAAAAAAATAATTAGAAAACCGAAATCAGGGTTCACACTAAGACAAGTCATATTAGTCCAGATCGATGAACCCCTGAAAATCTGTCTGGATTCATCATTTTGAAATGTGGTAAGTTCAATGATGCATTTTATTTAATGTTTAAAGATATTGCATCAACTTTGCCATGGTCATAAATGAGGAGTCCCTGGAGTCCCCCTTTAAGATCCTTATTTTTTCAACATGACTACTTTAATGTGTGTAGTAGATATAAAAACAAAAAAAGTCATGTATTTGGGTAGAGTGACTTAAATACATTGTACATCTTTAGTAAAATCCATGGTACAATAGGCTACAGATTATTTTACCAATACAGCTTTCTGTCCATTATCAAGATACTTTGTATTAATTTTTAACCTACATTGTAATACTGCATTTTTTTGTAATACAGAAACCTCCGAAGAAAGCAAAAATAGACAGTGAAAATATTCCTCCTTCACCAAAAACAGATTATGCAAAAAAAGAACCAGCCTCACCTTTGAAGAAAGATGATACAAGTCCAGAAAAGGTCCTTCCATCCTCTCCTGGTGGAGATATGCCAAGAACTGAATGTTTATCCCCAGAACAGAAAGATCGAGTGAACGGGAATAAAGCTGCTGCTCTAGCAAAATTGAGAGAAAAACAGACCAATGGATTACTGGCTAACGTTGGTGATTCCTGGTATAAAGCTCTTCAGGAAGAATTTACTAAACCATACTTTGTTGAGGTAAATAGATATAGGAAGATGTGGTGTGAGTGCCAATGAGACAACTCTCCATCCCAATAACAGAACTCTCCATCCCAATATCAGAAACAATTTAAAAAGTAAACCATTATAGGTTAAAGTATGGCCTTCAACACGGAGCCTTGGCTCACACCGAACAACAAGCTATAAAGGGCCCCAAAATTACTAGTGTAAACCATTCAAACGGGAAAACCAAAGTTTGTTTAAGTGCAGGATTTTCTTACTGTGTTGAAGACCCATTGGTGGCTTTTCGATTGTTTTCTGCTCTTTTGTCAGATTGTTGGTTTCTTTGACAGATTCCCTAATTTCCATTCCTAATTTTATTAGCTCACCTGGCCCGAAGTTTAAAAAATGTGTGGCGTGACCCGGTCAACCAACCAAGATGGCCGCCACGGCTAAAAATAGAACATAGGGGTAAAATGCAGTTTTTGGCTTATAACTCAAAAACCAAAGCATTTTGAGGCAACTGACATGGGATAAAAATGTTTATCAGGTCAAGAACTATCTTCCCTAAAATTTTCAGATGAATCGGTCAATCGGTTGTTGGGTTGCTGCCCCTGAATTGGTAATTTTGAGGAAATTTTGCTGTTTTTGGTTATTATCTTGAATATTATTATAGATAGAGATAAACTGTAAACAGCAATAATGTTCAGCAAAGTAAGATCTACAAATAAGTCAACATGACCAAAATGGTCAGTTGACCCGTTTAGGAGTTATTGCCCTTTATAGTCAATTTTTAACCATTTTTCGTAAATTAAAGTAATATTTTACAAAAATCTTCTCCTCTGAAACTACTTGGCCAAATTAATCCAAACTTGGCCACAATCATCTTTGGGGTATCTAGTTTAAAAAATGTGTGGCGTGACCTGGTCAACCAACCAAGATGGCCGCCACCGCTAAAAATAGAACATAGGGGTAAAATGCAGTTTTTGGCTTATAACTCAAAAACCAAAGCATTTTGAGGAAATCTGACATGAGATAAAAATGTTTATCAGGTCAAGAACTATCTGCCCTGAAATTTTCAGATGAATCTGTCAATCGGTTGTTGGGTTGCTGCCCCTGAATTGGTAATTTTGAGGAAATTTTGCTGTTTTTGGTTATTATCTTGAATATTATTATAGATAGAGATACATTGTAAACAGCAATAATGTTCAGCAAAGTAAGATCTACAAATAAGTCAACATGACCAAAATGGTCAGTTGACCCCTTTAGGAGTTATTGCCCTTTATAGTCAATCTTTAACCATTTTTGATAAATCTAAGTAATCTTTTACAAAATCTCCACTGAAACTACTTGGCCACAATCATCTTTGGGGTATCTAGTTTGAAAAATGTGTCCGATGACCTGGCCATTCAACCAAGATGGCCGCCACGGCTAAAAATAGAACATAGGGGTAAAATGCAGTTTTTTGCTTATAACTATGAAACCAAAGCATCTAGAGCAAATCTGACAAGAAGTTAAATTGTTAATCAAGTCAATATCTATATGCCCTGAATTTTTCAGATGAATTGGACAACTGGTTGTTGGGTTGCTGCCCTCCAATTGGTAATTTTTAAAGAAATTTTGCCGTTTTTGGTTATCTTGAATACTATTATAGATAGCGATAAACTGTAATCAGCAATAATGTTCAGCAAAGTAAGATCTACAAATAAGTCAACATGACCTAAATGGTCAATTGACCCCTTAAGGAGTTATTGCCCTTTATAGTCAATTTTTAACAATTTTCATTAATTTGGTAAATTTATGTCAATGTTTACCAAATATAGTTCTCTGTTACTAATGGGCAAAGTTCATGATAGATATAATTGTAAGAAGCAAAATCGTTCAGTAAAGTAAGAACTTCAAACACATCACCATCACCAAAATACAATTTTGTCATGAATCCATTTGTGTCCTTTGTTTAATATGCACATAGGCCAAGGTGAGCGACACAGGCTCTTTAGAGCCTCTAGTTTATAACATAGTAGTATTAAATCAAAGCCCACAGAGGACTGTTCGAGCTCATTATTTCTCTCCAAATTGAAGATGATACAAAGTGGTTGTTGGATCCATTCATACCACTGATTGGTACCTTTTCATTTACATACTTCTGTAAGAACCTGCATGTATGTAAAACTCTGACAAATTGATCTTTGAAGCTATAGTGCATTTTCCTTACCATGTTTTGAAAATAAAGGTCCAAATAAACCTGTGACCATTCTGCTTCTAGTGTCAGATATACATTTATTCAAATCTTTATAGCAAAAATGTACTAGCAATATTTTTTTAACATGACTAGATAGGAAAAAATCCTGAGTAACATCAACAGCAGTCTTATACTTACAAAGTACCTCTATTCTTTTTCTAATACATTTATCCTGCTTAAGAGTATAGATTTTATTTATTGCATATTTTCAGTTGTCAAAGTTTATGGAATCAGAAAGAAAAAAAGAAACGATATATCCTCCTGCTGACCAGGTCTTTAGCTGGACAAGGTATTGTAAAGTCAATGATGTAAGTTAGTAAGTATAGATTCTATTGTTGAATTCTGTGACTTATTACGTATCAGTCCAAAAAACTATCCTGCAATACAAAAAAAAGTATTTACTTTAACACATGTTGGATGATGCCTTGAAACTATTTTAATTGTTAATTTAACTATGTTTGGTACACATGGATGAATGGTCCTTCTCATATTATCATGGCAAAAATGGACTAGAAAGTTACAGAGAAATTCACTGCAGATAATGGAGTTATCTCCACTTACATAACTTGCATAGTACATTTTATATGTAACCAATATTTCCTATGAACAGTGATTGAAAAAGAAATTATTATCAGCTTTAAATATAACTATTCATGCTGAAGAAATTTCAGAAATAGTTATTATTAAACTTTCCACCAACAAAAACTTTTTGCCTTATTTAGGGTGGTTGGATTGAGAAATAAAACCACACTTTTCATTCACTGCATTTGTAGTGATTTTAAAATTCTTTATTTGTTTGTGTATTTTTTTTCTTAAACTGTCCTAATGGTGTGTCAGTGAATGACGTGTAATAAAATTGAAAATGTAAATGGGGCATGTGTCAAAGAGACAACAACCTGACCATCAACAGGTCTTCAATGCAGCCAGAAACTACCGCACCTGGAGGAGTCCTTCAACTGGCCCCTTAAATATGTAAACTAGTTTAGTGATTATGGACATCATACTAAACTCTGAATTATACACAAGAAACTAAAATTAAAAATAATACAAGACTTAACAAAAGCCAGAGGCTCCTGCCTTGGGACAGGCGCAAAAATGCAACAGGTTAAACATGTTTTTTTAGATCTCAACCCTCCCCTATACCTCTAGCCAATGTAGAAAAAAAAAAAACCCACAACAATACGCACAGTAAACTCAGTTTTAAAAAAGTCAGAGTCGAATGTCCGAAGATGTAACAAAAGAAAATAAACAGAATGACAATAATACATAAATTAACAAAGGACTACTAGCAGTCACTGACATACCTGCTCCAACCCTCAATTAAAGTAATTGAAAGATTATTTTTTCATTATATGAATATTCAAGCACAATTCCTCCCATTAGGGGTTTAGTATTATGCCATCATAAAATATATGAGAAGAACATAACCTGTGCCATGCCAACAACTGGTTTTAGAATAAATTTGTTTAATTCCGATGCAAAGAATCAATATTGAAGCCAAAATATGCGATCTTTAATGACCTGACAACAGTATCGTAACTATATCCCTTCTTAAATAGTCTGTTTAAAGGTTTTGTTACACCAGTTTAATTTAAACATGAATTTTATTACACTAACTTAACTAACTGTGTATTGCTACCTTACAAGTCAGTAATTTTGCAGTTGAAAAAATCAGCAGAATGAATAAAACAAATGATTAACTTTAAATAATTATAAGCTTGTTCCAGATCTATGAAATATGTGTGTAAAGGAAGATGTTTATCTTAAAATTTTCTGTTTTGTTTTATTTAAAGAATTACCATGTTGTGGAAGATAGTACATACATGTATTATGATAGATATGAAATATAGATACATCAAGATATTTTTAAGGTTTTCTGTAGTTTGATAATTTTGTACTTTTTCTACATGATTTAGGTAAAAGTAGTTATACTAGGACAGGATCCTTACCATGGACCAAGACAAGCACATGGTGAGCTGTTACATATATTTATAGCTTCAAAAATACATTAAACCTATTGTTCATATAAACAGGCTTGTCTTAATTTTTCTGTTGAAGTAATTTTTGGTCCAGTCTGAATGAAGTCCAAACCAGTAGGCCAGGTAGGGGGAAGTTTGAGCGATATATACGGAATCAACTCCTAAAGTTTTCAACCTGGATCCCTGAAACTTCACAGTTTTAAACTTCAGCAAAATTGAATTTGGGTTCTCAATGGTTTTCCCAATATAAACAAGATAGCTGAATGGAGATCTTCAGTAGATTTTCACAGCAGTACCACAATTAGTATTGCAAAAGTAAGAACCTTGCATTCTGATATCTGACAATTATATTGGTATGCAGATTTTCATGAAATTGCAATAATTAATCTCAAATTTTTGTTCATTCTTTTTCAACAATCACAAAAATAGATGTCCCCAATAATTCTGTATTTATGATATCATTATGTCAATATTTATATTTTATTTCAGGTCTTTGTTTTAGTGTACAGAAGGGAGTGCCTCCTCCACCTAGGTAAATTTCTACGGTTCTTATTGTTATCTATTAATAGCCAAGTCAAAAAAAAATCTGAAAAGGTAATTGTAACCAATCAAAAATAAATTCAGGATTCACAGAATTTAAAACACATTTTTGAGGAAAGCTATGTTCTAAAACTAATCTAAATTATTACTCAAGTATTATTATAACAGATATTTCTATGTTCTATACTCTCAAATTGTTCAGTGCAACGGTCATCCTTAATTTTTAACATCACATGATTAAAGAACTTTTGAGTTATTCCCCCTTGGTAAATTGATATAAGTCAAATTCATGGTGAGTAGATATAAAAATAATGAAGTGTGAGATAAATCTTTTAATACAAATAACAAAATCCCAATGATTCAATAAACCAAATGCTAATCAGAGATGAACTTTTGGTCTTGAAAAATAGATTGGTGATTTTATAATATGGAAATCCTTCAACACTAAATTCTACAGATGTTGGTTTTATTTTTGTATTAAAAAAGTCAACCTGACTAGAGACAGACACATCAATTGTCAGGATTGTACTGATTATTTGAGATCTCAACTATCACTATTTTCTATGTTGATACCTCTCCTGGTGGACTACTAGTCCCAGAGATTCTTGTGTCATAATAGTAGATACGGTAGCAGTGATATGTATAAAAATATAAAGATGTGGAATAGTTGGTACAGACAACTACTGTAAATTCAGCAATTATTGTATGCATTTATTATTGCAATTTTGTCATTTTGGAATAAAATGCGATTTTGATTTTGCCATATAATGAAAAATTCTGTTTAATGCATATAAAAAATTACATAATGCAAGTTTAAATTGTTGCAATTATAACCCTGTTGCAATTTTCACACAACAATAAAATCAATTTTCACACAACAATAAAATCATTGCAATAATTTTGAATTTACAGTATCCAATCCATGAATAGATAAATCATCAGTATGTTGAATTGTTTTCTTGCAGCCTTGTAAATATGTATAAAGAGCTGGTGAATGATATAAAAGGATTTGAACGTCCAAGTCATGGAACATTGACAGGTTGGTCTGAGCAAGGTATGTTGTTCATTAGTTCATTGGAAATGTATTTGATGATAAAAGCAATGTGAAATAAGACTTGGCAAATCGCTGCAAACCACCTATAACGAAATAATATAGTTGTGATTATAAAAGCTCTGTTTTTTTGTAGAAATCTTTTAAATGTACACATTTGTGTTTTATTTGTTTGTCAGCTGCATTATCATAATTACAAGGTAAACATTTTTCGTTGAATATTTTTGTTTGAATTCCTGTTTAACAGTTGAAATCAAGCTCTACTGCAGCATCAGGTACTCAAGGGAGTGATACTGGTTCATTTAAGTCTATAGTTTACTATTTTACTCCCCTTTATCAACCTTTATCAAGACAAAACCCTTCCATGCAAGAATACATTTTAGCCTGTTAATTGCTCTTGCTTAATTTGTTGTCATGTTTTAATAAAATTACATTTTAATATACTTTTTATTGATGCATTTACTTTGAAAAATCAGCTTTTAAAAAGAAACAATGTTATTTTAATGAAAAGATCTTATTAGTAGTGGAAAATCAGTTCATAATACAAAGGCCTTTTGAGTAACACCAGCCCAATGAAAACTTTATAGTAAGAAAAATATATATTGTAAGAATTTTTTGTTTTCAAACTAGGTGTACTGTTGTTGAATGCCTGTTTGACTGTGAGGGCAAGCCAAGCAAATTCTCACAAAGACAAAGGTTGGGAGAAACTAACAGATGCCGTTATTTCTTGGCTGAATAAAAATTGTTCTGGTATAGTGTTTATGCTGTGGGGAGCTTATGCTCAAAAGAAAGGAGCTTATATTGATAAGGTAGCTATAAAATAATCATGCTCTTGATTTTGTGAACTAACATGTCCTAATAAGTTTTTAAATCATTTATACATGTAATATTTTTGAATATGCAAAGGATGTACATGTAGTTCTTTTGGTATTGATTAAAAGTGTTTTGTAATTGTCAATAAGACCAAAATTTCCACAATTTCAAAACATAGATATCATGATCTCCACCTATGGTCTAAACAGTGGTCAAATACAAAACTATAATGCAAGCTTTTAAATATCCTTATGTCTAAGGAAAATAAGATTGACTCAGGAAATAAGCATCAAGACAAAATCGAATCATAATATTAGGTTGCAAGTTAAATTTGATTATTTATTATTTTGTTTACAGAAGAAACATCATATCCTGAAATCAGTCCATCCATCTCCACTTTCGGCACACAGAGGATTTATTGGCTGCAAACATTTCTCAGAGTGCAATACACTCCTCACAAAAGATGGTAAAACTCCTATTGACTGGTGTAACCTACCACCACAAGAGTGAATAGAATAGCCAGGATATTGATTGAAAGCTGTAGACTGCCACACTTCTCAAATATGGCAACTGTTTATCAGTGATGGTGCAATTTAATTACACTTTATGTATGCTATACAAGTGTTTATTGTAAATACTAAATGTGATTTAGTGTTGGAGTAATTATATTACACTACATATTTGCAATACAAGTGCTTATTGCATTGTGACTACTAAATGTGATTTAACCTTTGCTCTAAAGTATTTAAACATCAAAATACCTCAAAATGAAATAAGAGTATAAATGAATGAGACGACCTAAAACAAATTGCACACATTTAATGTGATCATTATAGATGAAAATTGAATTATTTTATGTTGTGGATATATTATTTTCTTATAGTATTACAGATCATTAGTGTTGATTTTGAAGGAAACTATGGTTTACTGATTTATTTTGTTATTAAAAGCAGTACTAGTGATTATGTTTTAAGTTATGAAATATAGATAATTGAAATTAAATGATTTCAGATTACATGTGAAACAGCTTGGTTAGTTATTTACCTATGGTATATAAATCTTGAAATATGCATCATATTTAGGTTCGTAATATGTGGTTAGCCCCTCCTCATACATATTTTTTTACTCATGAAATCTAAAACTTTGATTCAAATTCTTAGCAGCATCTAATTATCTCATGAATGTATCAAGAATATATAGTTGACCATTTATCTGCCAATTTGACCTTGAAAGCACTCATGATGCACTCAAACAAATTTAAAAATCTCAACAATTTTCATGCAAGTAATTCCCTATATAGATATGGATAATAATCTTGTTGATGCTTTAACTGTGTTGTGGATTTAAGTGAAATTCACTTTTTATTATGCCAATACAATTTAATGCAAAAGAAATCATAAGGATTGCATGGGGGTATGTGTATGCATTTGATTAACATGTTCACTTGCATATTTTTACTGCATTGTTAATAAAAAAATAAAAACCTTTTGAGTTTTTTTGCCCTTGATAGATCAAGCTATTACTATCTGTCTGTTGTTTGTTATCTGTCTTTCATAAACTTGTCTTCAAAATTACTTTCTGAAACTACTCATTGGACTGAAACCAAAGTTTGTCTACTTCATCTGTCAGATGTCATCTATAAAGTTTGTGATTTTTGTCTAACATGGTAATCATGTCCAAAATTTAATAAAGGTAACAGTAGTATACAGCTGTTCACATGTCCTAATTTGATTGAGAGAAAACAAATACGAGTTACAAACTAAAACCATGGGAAACACACAAAGTTTAGATATAAGAGGAAAACAACAGAAACACTGATTTGCAACAAAAACAAACGCTAACATACATAGAAAAGAAATTGTCATATTCTTGACTTGGTACAGGACATTTGAAGAAAAAATGGTGGGTTGAATCTGGTGTTATGCCTAGCCAAACCTCCTGCTTAGTTGGTCATGTTAAAAAAATACTGCTAAAATGACAACATTACCGACAGTAATATAGTACAAATAAATTGAGGAACACCCAGGACAGAGAAATACATAAATAGATATGGATAAAGGTCACGCAGACAACAGTTTTTGGCTAATATCCATAAATGTGGAGAACAACTGACAGGGTAAAACTAGTCAGCATAGCAAGTTCTGTCTATTCTAAACATTTTGATTTTTAATATGAAATTGAGTATCATTCCTATGAATTGGAGAATTAGATATAGATTGCTTTTATTGAGGACACTTTGGGTGTTTGTCTTTTTACATTGTAATCTTTTTCAGAAACGTTTTCCTCTGAAACCAATGGTAAAAATAACAGCAAACATGACAATTCAGTGCATGTGCCCCAGTTTTAAAAGTTTCCGTCTACTGATAGGATAGCTATTCATAATGGTTGATCTTAGATGGTATCTGGTAGTCTACATTAATAGTCTGACATTTACTCACTTTCAATAAGTCAACATGACAGTTATTGAAAAATGCAGATCTTCTATTGGCTTCACGTTAAAATGTCAAAAACAAACTGAGGTTGCAGAAGCTGTTACTAAAGGGGAGATGTTTGAAAGTATCTGTTGATCTAATTCACTTCCTATCAACAATCCAAAAATACTTTGATCATGAGCAGAGCAAAAAACAAAAAAAAACTATTTATATCTCAACTGATAAAAAATATATATTACCTTCAAAGCAACACACCAATAGAAGCTGCTATATTCCAAAATATTAGTACCACTCAAAAGTGTACTTCGATAAGACTAGACTAAATTTCAGATTAGCAACCATAAAACCAAACTAGTTATTTAAATAGTAGTAAAACTCCTTAAGAGGCATTGGACCATTTAGAGCCAATGGCCGGGATAGTCCAACAAGTTTTCATTTTAACTGTACAACACACCATCGTACAACATATCTAACCAAATTATACAAACTAAAAGAAGAAGATCTGTACCTGAAGTTTGGATGACCGTTTTAAACATGGTTCCAGTTTATAAGAAATAGAAAGCACACTATATCTGATTTTCATAGTAAATTCCTATGAGAAACGTGCATATTCTGATTATGGACTTTCCGAATTGTTTTTCCTCTAAGTTCAGAATTTTTGTGATTTTACTTTTTTCTATAGTAGTCAATAATACAATCGTGGACCATATTGATAGTTTGACGTGCAAAGCATGGGTTCATTTGCGTATTACCATTGAAGACGTGTGCTACAACTATTACAAATGTACAATCCACGACAACAAGGGTAATTACAGCAAGCAAGAACTCAGTCCGAAATACTGTAAATCCACAAGAAAGATCCTTGCTCTTGATGTGCATGACAACAGTATTACCACTTGAAACTGGGGATGGGCCTATTCTGGTCAATTATGTTCCAGAATTAACAACGACATGTGCTCTACTGTTTCGTAGTGACCGACTCCGTTTCTGTATCATTAATAAACCGCAGACGCAAATGAGTCATTTTACCTCACAGAAAGGAAATTGAAGATGTACTTACATTTATAAATTGTATAGTTAACTGTGTCTCAGAAAACCAAACATACACAATTTATGGATCCTTTCTATAGTATCTTTTAGTAAATAGTCAAAATACGAGGAAATCTAGAATTTCATATCTTGCTCGTTGATGCTATATGTGATGGTGGTGTAGCAATACTGTTGACAACCAGATGGATGGAAAAAGTTCGGTAATGTTTGATGGGAACAATAGAATACAGGCTATAGAGTTGAAGACTGACAACATATCTGACACCCTTCTATATGTCTTATTAATGTTCACATGCAATCTGATAACAAAGATATAGATAATATGAACAAAGATAAGCTGGCACAAATGACAGAAATGATAAGAAAATACAGGAACACTCATGAGATTCTCGTTTTTATATTGAGACTTGAATTGGTCTGTACATCGATCAAAAACATCTCATGGTCCTCTTTTAAAGATATATTTGGCCGAAAACTCATTGGAACATTACCCAGAGAGAGAAAACTTTTCCCATTATAACGGGAAAACGAATTATGAAACCCACAAACCAAAATCAGTCATCGTGAGAGCAAAATTGGTAAAATTCAATCTACATGTATTATAATACCTCGCAGTCCAAACAATGAAAACAATTTCTTCATACAATAAATTGTAAAGTTTTCTGCAAGCTACTAAGAACAAAAAGGTCAGATGGTAACCGATTTACCAAGACTATACAAAGGGATGACCAAAATGAATTGCTAAACCAAACCGGAGGACATTCCTGGATGTGGACAAGTAATTTTCGTGAGCTATCGTATCCAAACTATACGTATACCGGATTTTTATTAAGAAATGTATTGGCAAAGTACCATAATCGAAACCAATATAAGAGGAGGAAATATATGATGTAAAAACCAACCCACAAATGCTGTTGACAGGAGATGTATAATAAAGGACACCAGTAGTGAAGAAAATCCAGCAAACTTTAAAATAAATACAGTTACCAATATCTTCATTTAAATCCAATAGAACATAAAAATCCAGAATAGATACATGCAGGAAGATCTATCAACTCCAAAACCAACTCAGAGAATATTTCATGAAGTCATACTTTTGATAATTGCCGCATTCCTGGCTTCGGAAAGTAATAATACAATCTTGTGAAGGAAATGGGGAGTGTGTCAAAGCGACAACAACCCGAACATAGAGCAGACAACAGCCGAAAATTTAAGTTTGGATGCAGGAAAGGCTTTTGGGAAACTAATTATGAAATATTATTCAACAAGGTGTATCACTATGGCATTAAAGGGGATACTACAACGTTATATATACATATAGAAAAAAAAGCATTGTATTAGATGGAGGATCTGGTTTCTGACAAGATATCTGTCAACCAAGGAATTCAAATCAGTAAGGAGGAAAACTCTCAACCTCCTTTTACAAATCCTCTAATAATGTCATTGTAGATAGCGTAACAGAAAGTGGATTATGGGGCCATTAGCTATTGCTACACTATAGGTGACTCACCAGTTAGTACTGGTAAACTATGACAATAACTGCAAGGCATTATGGACATTGTATACCACCATACACAGACCAAGTAAAAATCAAACTACAAGAATCGTACCCTGTATGCTGTAATACCAAGCAGGAAATGGTAGTTAATTTTTGCAGCTTTCATATAGGTACAACTGCAAAACATCTAGGTATAACCAGAAATGAAAAGAAAACAACAGAAATGATGAAAAACTGAACGTTAGGGGAGGGGGGGGGGGGGTAAAAAAAAACAGAACTCCAAGGAAATGCAAAACAGAAAGTGCCTAAAAAGAAAGAAATGAACCAAATGAAAAGCGTTTAAAGAGATGAAAACAACACATTATAAATTTGATGCGTCCGAAGCGCTTTCCTGGTGTTTCCTTCATCAGTAACGTTCCGGCAAAGCCGAATATTAAAACAGCTACAGCGGCTTTACAGTCAGATAGCTAACCACAGCAGTCTTCATTTTAATTGGGACCGTACCAATTCGTATGGTGATACGAAATATGCTATCTTTGTAGATGAATTGGAATAGAATCAACGACTTCCAAATCCTATAAAGTCAACTTGCAACTTAGAAGACTATTCAAATTAAAAGACGTTGGAATACTAGTACCTTAAAATACAGAAACATCCATCCTTATGTTCCTCATAAAATCTGAGAGTGTACAGGAATCAAATCAATTAATTTGAAAACAGGAGAAATAAATAGCAAACTAGCTACACAAACATATAGGCTACAAATAGTTAGGTCTAGAGTAAGACTCATAAGAATATATCCCCAATAGGAACATTGTGTAATACAGCAGACGATGATCTAAAACCCTTACTTTTTTCACGCAGTACACCTAAGCATACACATGAAAGTTATCTCCAGAAAATAAAATCATAACTGGATAACGTAAATAATGGGCTCTATCAGAATTTGGTTGACTGTGACATTTGTATATCAATTGTGATAAACAATTCCGAATATATTTATGGACCCATTTCCCATGTTATAACAGGAGATCTTAACATCGTTCAAGACCGAGAGTTAAAATCATTTCTCAGTAAAGGACCTAAATATCGTCCCCCGTCAATTATTAATTGGAATGAGTGTCGTAATATCATCCACGACTCACTCCATACTTACTGTATGAAATGGATAAAACGGGAAAAAGCTGACAAAAAATCTTTGGACTCTTTTTTTAATTCAGTAATGAAGATAGTTGATATACGTATTCAACATTTTAAAGAACATTTTACTATTAACAATAACCACAATAAACCTATTTCTCGTATCAAACATAAACTAAAAGAACTAGCCAAGGAATTTGTTTTTGTCCCGGCCGATAAAGCTGCTAATAATATTATTATTGTTTGACGTAAATTTTACATCGAGGTTCTGAAAAAGGAAATCACCAATTCACCAACATTCCAACTGACTCCATTTTCAGAAAACGAAATCTGTAACAAACATAAACTTTTAGCCACCGCTTTACAAGCAGAGCCAAATACAATGAAAGTTCCAATTATGTATTGGCTTCCGAAGCTACACAAAACCCCTTACAAATATAGATTTATTTCGTCTTCAAGCCATTGTTCAACTACTAAATTGTCTATTATTCTTACCAGCACACTTGGTACAATTAAAAACCTTATAATAAATTGTTCAAATAAGGCCTTCGAAAATAGTGGAATAAATTACTTTTGGAGTGTCAAGAACTCGTTGGAAGTACTTGATAAATTGCATGCTTATATTGGTGATTTTGAATCTGTTCAAAGTTTTGATTTTTCTACCCTGTATACCACATTGCCTCACATTCTCATTAAGAAAAAATTCACACACCTAATTAAATGGGCATTCAAAAAATCAGAATGTGAATATATATGTTCAAACTCTTTTAGGTCATTTTTTAGTAGCAATAAACAAAAAAACTATGTTAATTGGACATGCTTTGATACTATATATGCCCTTGAATTTTTACTAGATAACATTTTTGTTCGCTTTGGGGATTCCGTATATCGTCAGATTATCGGAATTCCAATGGGGACTAACTGTGCACCACTTATTGCGGACCTCTTTTTGTATTGTTACGAGTTACAATTTATGACAAAAATAAGCAAAGACCCATCAAAACAACATCTGATAAACAAATTTAATAATACTTTTAGATATTTGGATGATATTTTGGCTCTCAATAATGACGACTTCAGTATGTATATTAATGAAATTTATCCTGGTGAACTCACTTTAAATAAAGCTAATACTAACAATGACCACTGCCCTTTCCTCGATCTTGATATCTATATCACTAACGGAAAGCTGAATACTAAAATTTATGATAAAAGGGATGATTTTTCATTTCCTATCGTTAATTATCCGTTTTTAGATGGTGATGTTCCCTTGTCACCATCTTACGGTGTTTATATATCTCAACTTGTACGATTCGCTCGTGTATGTAACAATGTTTTAGATTTTAACGAGAGAAATTTATGTATTACTGAAAAATTATTACACCAGGGTTTTCGATATCACAAACTAGTCAAAACATTTACTAAATTTTATCATCGGTATAAAGACATCATTCGTAAATATAGCTCAACATGCAGACTTTTTATACGTTCAGGTATTTCACATCCAATTTTTTATGGAAATATTCTTTATAAAGCACAAAGGTGTCAGTATTCACCTCATAAACTTACAAAACCTTTGAATAGACTTATTAAGAAGGGATATAATTACGATACTGTTGTCAAGTCATTAAAGATTGCATATTTTGGCGTTAATATTGAGTCACTGATAAGGTCTTTGCGTCGGAACTAAACACATTTATTCTAAAAACAGTTGTTGGCATGACACGGGTTATGTTCTTCTCATATATGTTATGATGGTATGATACTAAACCCCTTACGGGAAGGATTGTGCCTGATGTTCATATGATGAAATCATAATCTTTCAGTCAGTTTAATTGAAGTCTGGAGCTGGCATGTCAGTTAACTGCTAGTAGTCTGTTGTTATTTATGTATTATTGTCATTTTGTTTATTTTCTTTGGTTACATCTTCTGACATCAGACTCGGACTTCTCTTGAACTGAATTTTAATGTGCGTATTGTTATGCTTTTACTTTTCTACACTGGTTAGAGGTATAGGGGGAGGGTTGAGATCTCACAAACATGTTTAACCCCGCCGCATTTTTGCGCCTGTCCCAAGTCAGGAGCCTCTGGCCTTTGTTAGTCTTGTATTATTTAAATTTTAGTTTCTTGTGTACAATTTGGAAATTAGTATGGCGTTCATTATCACTGAACTAGTATATATTTGTTTAGGGGCCAGCTGAAGGACGCCTCCGGGTGCGGGAATTTCTCGCTACATTGAAGACCTGTTGGTGACCTTCTGCTGTTGTGTTTTTTTTTTTTTTTTTTTTTTTTTTTTTTTTTTTTTTTTTTTTTTTTTTTTTTTTTTTTTTTTATTTTGGTCGGGTTGTTGTCTCTTTGACACATTCCCCATTTCCATTCTCAATTTTATACCCACAAAAGCATTAACTATGGACTCCATATAAAGCAACGACACTACATAGAGTTAGAAATAGTTATCAAAGGTACCAGGATTATAATTTAGTACGCCAGACGCGCGTTTCGTCTTCATAAACTCATCAGTGACGTTCATATCAAAATATTTATTAAGCCAAACAAGTAAAAAGTTGAAGAGCATTAAGGATGCCAAATACGGCTAAGGTAATCTATGCCTGGGATAAGAAAATCCTTAGTATTTCGAAAAATTCAAAGTTTTGTTAACAGTAAAAACATTAAAAGGCTTCTCTGTTAAGACATACATGCATACCAGCAGAATGTAATGTTTTCTTTTCTGTACCAGAAGAATGCAATGTCTCTGCTTTGACCAATTCCATTCTGTTAAGCTGAAGTTATCACCCGACCAGTAAGCCTAGATTACGTCGTAAGTAAAGGTATATTGACAGATGTTTTAGGATAACAGAAGGGCCATACGTAGAGGTCTTTTGTTCTTTTTTGTTGGATTTGTGCCCAAATTATTTCAAACACGGATTATGTTAAACACTAACTTAGATTTTGAGATGAAACTTAATCTAATTCAGCTTTAATGCAGCATACATTTAGAAGAAAATGAGAAAGGTTTTTATATCAGTCTTCTGGTTAAAATTAAATATATGGTATCGAATATGTATAAGGATTTCGTAATACCTTTTGTATATTGAATGGATAATGGTTTTATGTACATAGTTGGTGAACTTTTGTCTCACATGTTTTTGCTATCTATAATTTGAAACAATTGTTTGAAGGTAACATTTCATAATTCTGTGAAATTAAAAAAGCCGTACTTGAAATAATGTTTTGCTCAAATTGAAGCTTTTTTACTTATTTCCCCCTCATGAATCCAATGTTTGACATTTTTGTACCCTTTAAAGATAAGAAGATATGGTATAATTGACAATAATACATCTGTATACCATAGTCTAAATGAGCAACTATATGTCACCTTAAGGCCTCGAACATTTCAGATATTTCCATCTGTTCATTTGAAATTAAAGAGTAGTCTTACATTGTAAATTTTAAAAAGTAACCTAGAAATATGCTTTTATCAAATTAATGATACCAAGGTAGAAGTACAACTGCAAAACATCTTGGTATAACAAGAAATGAATAGAATTAATGAAAATAGGAAGGACCACTACTAGTATCTACGGCATGTTTGGAGAAAAAACTAAAATTAAAATAAAAAAAACTCCAGAAAAATTCAAACGTAAAGTGTCATTTAAGAAAAAGAAATGGAACAAAATGGAAAACTAAAGGCCACTACAGGGCCTACACATGCAGGTAGCTAAAACAGCAGTCTACACTTTAATTGGGACAGCATCAATCCGTATGGCGATAGACCAAAGTACACTATCATTGTGGATGGCCATGGTTATAACCAACTTATCGTTAGACTTTCAAATTCCTAAGCGTCAACTTGCAACTGAGTATATTAGTCCAAACGAACAGACATTAAAATACCCTCAAATACAAGACAACCAATCCAGTATGCCTCATAAAATCTGACAATGTACAGGAAACAAAAAAATTAATTTGAAAACAGGAGAAAATAAGATGTAAACTAGTAGCACACACATATTGCCTCCAGATAGTTAGGTCTAGACACAATAACAATATATCCCCAATAAGTAAATTGTGGAATACAGCAGATGAAGATGTAGAACATTTAATTTTTCGCGCAGTAGAACTTAGCATTCACGTGAAAGTTACCTCCAGAAAACAAAATCATATATGGAAAACTTAGAGAATGGGTTCTATCATTTAAATGTGGTTGACTGTGACATGCTTATACAAATCGTGATCAACAGTATTCACAAAAGTATAATTTTAAACTATTGACTCCATATGAAGCAACAACACTACATCGAGTTAGAAAACCTTACACGGCTGTTCTGTTAACATGCATGCATACCAACAGATTGAAACAGATGGGGGTAAATTGTGTGAATCAGTTGCTATCAGGAAAGTCTAAGACATGGGTTGGATTTTTCTACATGTTCTGTTCTTTATCGTTCGGTTTTGTTTGACCATGAACATATCATACAATTTTAACGCATTATTTTCACCGGTTTAGCCAATTTCATTCTGTTAGGCTGAAGGCATTACCCGACCAGTAAGTCTAGATTACTTATTGAAGAACTGTTGACAGATTTTTTATGATAACAGAATGACCAAACGTAGAGGTCATTTGCTCCTGTCCAAATTATTTCAAAGTTTATTTTTCAATTATGGTTCCTCAAAGCTTATTACTTGTTTGTAGCTATCAGGAGCCCATCCCGCGTTTCATTGTTCTTTATAACAAGATTATCCTTGTGTGTGATAGATGTCACAGGCTGGTGGAAATATTTTGTAACTTGTCATTGATGATACTAACAAGGTTTCTGGACTGAAGTTAACATTATGGATCATTTATGCTATAGAAGGTTTAAGTATTTCAGTTTACTTTTATTTCTCGTTTTGGAGTTTTTATATTTTTTATTATTAAGGTAGATTGATGGTATACCGCCATCTTGGATTGTACAATCACAGTACAAAATCGGTCTATTTATTTGCCTAAATCTGCAAATTTGGAGACAGATTTTCAATTCAATTGTTAGAAGTTTTTTCTATTTAAAGAAAACTTGTTAATTAATTATATTATACAAAATATTTTTAACAAATACCATTTTCTTTGGTTTTGAAATCATTTTTTTCAAATGAGCCATTTAAGGGGAGATAACTCTTTCAGTACAAAATTTATACTGGGCTAATAGGGAAATTTTTTATATTTACTTGTAGCAAGAAAACAAGTTCGGTGACACCATGTTTTCTTTTTATTTTCTTAAAACATATTATGAAACCTTTCTTCTCACAATTTATTTCAAAATTCTATCTCAAAGAAAATTTTTTATGCACACTAATGTGTTTTTTCATGAACAAACTAACCAAATTTTGGCAATTTTCAACGACTCATAGCTTGAAAAATAGCACGGTGACTCATACTTTTTTATTAAATTTTTGAAAAGAGCATAGTAAAATCTTCATTTTAGCAAATAATAAAAAAATTCTGTCTCAAAAAATATATACTGGTGATCTACCTTAAGCTGTACTGATGTCAAGTAAACATTATGGTAGTGAATTAACACTGTTATATGTCGAAATAGCTGCTGAACCATACCATAGTAAATTGTAGTTTGAGTTTTCACCAATGATAAAATCCCATCACACCGAGATGTTTCTATCATAAGGTTGATATGATCCCATTAGTCACTACTATCTCATCTATTACATTTGTTTTCCTATTTTAAACAATATTGGTCACATGTTATTCAATGGTATAGTGCTATTATCGTGTGTTGGTCCTGGGTTTTGATTTACACTATTCGAATTTGTAAATCTTGATAATGCTCAGCAACTTTTATCGCAATCTTGTATATTTTCAGTATAGTGTTTACAGTTTCATTATTTTGGTGTTGTAGTCGAGTAAGCTGTAAGGTAACAGGTTCGGGCCGTTCCTAACCATGATGAAAAGTCTTTTGATTGCTTCAGTAATTCGTCGATCGATCGAAGTCGCAAATGCATACTCTATGACCAGAGGTACATCAGGATTCTAGTAACAACTCACGTCTTAGCAGGCGTTACCCAACGGTAAACTGTTTTTTTTTTTTAGTAAAGTGTTTACAGTTTCATTATTTTAGTGTTGTAGTCTGATGAGCTGTACTTCTGTTATGGTAAGACAACAGGTTCATGTAGTTCCTGACAAAAGGTCAAACATGATGATGGAAAGTCTTTTGATTGCTTTAGTACTTCTTTGATCAATCAAAACCGACCAATTCATACGCTATGACCCAGAGATGCATCAGGATTCTAGTAAGGACTCTCTTGACAGGTGTTACCCAACGATAAACCGATTGCTATCAGATACAAGTATTGGGGTTTTAACTTTAAAGCCGCGTGGTATTTGGGATAGTTCAGCAATGTATTTCTTTAATTTGTAGCTAGTTGTAAAACAGTATGTTTTAAACATTTTCTTTATATCTGGAATGATAACAATGTACCTTTGATAACTATTTACACCACTGGGTCGATGCCACTGCTGTTGGACGTTTCGTCTCCGATGGTATCACCAGCCCAGTAGTCAGCACTTCGGTGTTGACATGAATATATCAATTATGTGGTCTTTTTTTCTTTTCTTTTTTTTTTATAAATTTCCTGTTTACAAAACTTTGAATTTTTCGAAAAACTAAGGATTTTCTTATCCCAGGCATAGATTACCTTAGCCGTATATATTTGGCACAACTTCTTCGAATTTTGGATCCTCAATGCTCTACAACTTCGTATTTGTTTGGTTTTATAACTATTTTGATATGAGCGTCACTGATGAGTTTAATGTAGACGAAACGCGCGTCTGGCGTACTAAATTATAATCCTGGTACCTTTGATAACTATTTACACCACTGCTGGTGGACGTTTTGTCACCGAGGGTATCTCCAGCCCAGTAGTCGGCACTCCGACGTTGGCATGAATATCAATTATGTGGTCATTTTTTATAAATTTCCTGTTTACAAAACTTCGAATTTTTCGAAAAAACTAAGGATTTTTTAGTTTCAGTCATAGATTACCCTAGCCGTATTTGGCACAACTTTTGGAAATTTTGGATCCTCAATGCTCTTGTTTGGCTTTGTAACTATTTTGATATGAGCGTCACTGATGAGTCTTATGTAGACGAAACGCGCGTCTTGCGTACTAAATTATAAACCTGGTACCTTCGATAACTATTAACCTAGGCTTTTCCCGATATAAGCCGAATGAAACGGGATAATGATTTACTGTTTTCTAGAATAATTGCAGTAAATTTGAATATGTTTGTAAAGGAACAAAACTCGGGACCAAACAACATCGCCTTCTATGTAAATTTGTTCTCACTATACAGCTTGAAAAAGTCAATTCAGTTCTTGCTCATGCGACAGTTTTCACAGATGCCAATTACAAACATCAAAACATTAAAATTACACATGAGAAATCATAAAATAAAACACTCACCAATATGACTCCCCAAACAAACAACACTTAAAGAGAGAAACTTACCATATTTAAACCTCGTCAAGTGTCCGATGGACAGAACGCACGGTAATAAAAACCTATTCAATGGAAGTGTCTGATAGAGATAATATACGGTATCCAGCACTCGTCAAGTGTCTGATGGCGAGACATTCCAGTATCCAGCACTCGTCAAGTGTCTGATGGCGAGACATTCCAGTATCCACGCGCGTCAAGTGTCTGATGGAGAGACATTCCAGTATCCAGCACTCGTCAAGTGTCTGATGGAGAGACATTCCAGTATCCAGCACTCGTCAAGTGTCTGATGGAGAGACATTCCAGTATCCAGCACTCGTCAAGTGTCTGATGGAGAGACATTCCAGTATTCAGCACTCGTCAAGTGTCTGATGGCGAGACATTCCAGTATCCAGCACTCGTCAAGTGTCTGATGGCGAGACATTCCAGTATCCAGCACTCGTCAAGTGTCTGATAGAGAGTATACGTATATGTTTTACAGTTTTCGCTTGTCAAGTGAATCATTAAAGAGTGACAATATGGTCAAGTGGCAATAGCTTATATAGATATAAAAAGATGTGGTATGGGCCCAAAAAATGACTATTGCAAAACAATTAAAACGTTAAAACCAACCGTTTAATTAAAAAAACAATCATAGTGCTGATGTGGCGTAAAGCAACCAACAATCAATCATAAAAAAAAACGAAAAACTAAAAACACTTATGAACCACACCAACAAACGACTACTACTGAACATTAGAACAGGTGCAAACAAATGCAGCGGGTTTAATCGTTTTAATAGGTACCAATCTTCACCCTTACCCGAAACAATAGTCTAACAGCACAACATATAAAGACACACTATACAATATCAATTGAAATGGTTTAACTCAATCAATAGACCTATTAACTCAAGTGGACGAATAAATTTGATTTTTGACACAATGTAAAGACAAATACAATATAACAAGGGGTAAATAAACCAAGGAAATAGTATCATATCGCTGTAAAATGTTAAATAATTTCAGAGGGTCAACCTTGTCGCCAAATAAAATAATGTACACATGTGCGAGCCTCCATGTGCAGGTAAAATTTTGTAAGGTATAGCCTATATGTTATCACGCGCGCGTTGCAAGTTCTAAATCGTCCAGAATGTATAAAGCAAAAGTCGTGAATAAATCCAAAGAAAATTCCAACCGATTGGCCATCAACTAGGATTTTCAATTGCCCAAGAACCTTACAAAATCAGAAAGTAATATTATACTACATTGGCAATCTTATAACATCTTTTATGTAGGCTCTTAATTTTCTTTATTTTAGAAGGGAACACACGTCAGTAATGTGAAAAATGGGTTTGTCACTGTATCGGCTAGTTTTAAGTAGTAACGAAGTTATTCACCACCGTGACGGTTTATGGGGAAATAATAAAATCAATTCGCATAAAATCGAATATGTCCAGTCAGAGTCAATTGTTTGAAAAGTGTGAAAATATCATTTTTAACGGTAAAAAGCTTAAATATTGAAATTTTATTATAAAGTTCTTGATTTTCCGATTAGAAGTTTTAACAGGTGATAACCGTATAAATCTCCAGGGCTTTTATTATTCAACACAGACTTTTTCACCTGAAAAGAAAATATCGACTTGTACCATCAATAATTAATAGATAAACAAGGTCTACCCGTAAATGCGTAAATTGCTAACGTGAACTGTACTCTTCTGAAACCAGTATCATATTATAGTGCCTGTTTTTACCCGCAGATTGTGAAAGACCGGTACAAAACGGAGAGTTAACTGTGTTTAAATCTCAAAAATCTTTGATCCGAAACAAAGTTATATGGTGTAGATATGATTACGTAGAGGTACAAAACAACGATTATTCTTATAGTGTTTGGATTAAAAGGCTCTCAGCTTCTCAGTGACTAAATACTACCATTCAAAAACTTAGGAGAAACAATCTCCTGGTACAGTGGACTAATAATGTCGGGGAGTTATCGGTTCAATCACGCTGAGGTAAGATTTTGACCGTTTGTTCAGACTAATGATATATTGTTGTAAGAACCATCCTAATTTTTTTGGGGGATTGTAAAAAGTCTTAATCTGTTGATAGACTACGTTGTTACAGTTTTCCGAAATATAACGACAGAATAAGATTTTAGTTGAACGCAAAATAAAGTTTGGTGATAGCAATAATAAATTAATGATCATGACTGAATAACAATAATAACAAGACTTTTGAATAATGATAACATTAATAATAAAAATTTTATTAAAAATTTAAGTTTTAATTTCGTCTTCCATTAAAGCTGTAAAATACGTTATATACAAAAGATTAAAATAATTTTTACAATCACAAACACCATTTGAAATAACTAGACACCCTTGAGTAAATTATTATTGATTTTTGTATAACACATATTCAATGAACTGTCGATATAAAGGAACTTATCAAAATACTTTAAATATACTAGCTTAGATGTAGCATGTACATACCTTTATACGTTCTGTAAACAATACTTTTATATTCATTGATTTTGACTTATTTCTTTAATTAAAAACTAAACTGAACAAAATCAGCATATTGCATCGTCAGTTCATCTGTTTATCTAAATTTTCTCGCCACCCGACGACGAAATATGTATCAATTGTACCATCAACCAGACACCGAATACACTGTAAATTACATGTTTCATGCAGTTTGCATCAACTTAAATACGCCCCTCTTAGTATGCATGTTGTATGCAAATCCTAAAGCAAATATCATTTGCTATTTCTTTTGGGGACAAATTTCTTCAAGTATAGTATGACGAAAATAAATAGCAGCTCGCGGGGTAATTTCACAGTTCCTTGACTCAGGTATTTTTCTCAAATCTTGACCACCATCACATCATATATAACTGTTTACAATTATCCAATTTTGTAACCATGACCGGCATGGGAATGAACGGTAGTAGGATCATGTGATTTTAGGCATTAGATACTTAGAAATGTAAAAACGCGTTTGGTCTTACCATTGCGAAACTGCACTGCAGCATTTTTAGTTTCAAATTGAAATTAATGTTAAAGCAGCCATCATACATTATATACACTATATATAACATGAAAATTGCAGTATGAGGGCTCTCACAACCGGCTATAGCTAAGGATTTGTCACACTGTATATACTATACAATAAAAACTGATAACGACCTTCTATGTATAGAAGGGGGGGGGGGGGGGGGGGGGGGGGGTAATTTAGGCGCATGTGATGATATCATATGGATGTTAGCAAGGAATCATAACACACAATCAGTGGAAAATAGTAAGGAAATTATACTTTACCAGAGACATATTATATACACATATGTGGAACTGACTACTAAATAGCAAATACTTCTAAATAATTTAACATAATAGCAATTGTACACATAAAATTATATAGAACTTTCAAAACATTATATAGAAAAAGGAGTATATTCGCAAAGTGTCATTTATTTTTAAGTTCGTAGTTTAGACTTTACTTGTAGAAATAGTCCAAGCATTTAATAGTTAGTAAATGACATGTTTTAACATTCGAGAACTCTTCTCTGAGAACGGAAACAGTTCACATAAATACCGAAAAATGGTTCATGGATTATAAGTAGACTGGTACCTGATAACTTTTTCAAGGATGAGCTATCTGTTCATAGTACAGATACAGTAAATAGGCGGAACACTCAAATCGAAAAAGAAGAGATGGGTGCTGATCTCTATAAGAAAGATCTGCTATTGAAACATTTGTGTAAAAATGATAATTTCAAAAAACAACCATCGTAAACAGTAATTAGTAAGCACATGCAAAGAACATCTAAATTATAGATAAAAACACGAGACCATATAGGCCTAATGAAAATTTTTGAGAGATTGTCTTCTTTTGATCTGTTGACAGAGTGCCTTTATACAGGGCTGTTACAGTGCACAATAGTCTAAGATTGCTTTGACTGCCACTTTAATACATTTTAGTATTTTGAGGGTTTAAAGAACATAAAAAAAAACACTTTTAAATTATTCAAACCATTAATTAGGTTAAGCAAGGAATTGTATATTCAAATATACAATTCCTTGGGTTAAGCAATTAAGGTGAAATAACTAATGTTACTTTAGGGATGACATTAGAAGTTCAATGTAGGATAACAAAAAATTTAAGTCACGTACAGTTTTTACACTGACACACCAGGCCCACCCCCTTAACTTAATTTGGGAAAAAATTGATTAACCACTGTGGGTATATGTAAAATCAATTTTGGATTAAAAAAACTTGCAGCAATTTTGACCCCCTAACCCCCAAACTATTTGATTTTTGGTGTAGAAAAGGAGATGTGTGTATGTAGTCATGATTTGATCAATCCTTAAAAATAAAAAATAACTTTAGGCATAGCCAGAAATGAGTAGTGGTTTTGCTAATTAATATTCATAATATGTAAATGAGAATTGTACCACGTGATAATAGTTTGAACTGGACTGGCTTGATAGGCTTGATATCATTAAAATCTTTAAAACACGGATATTATAAGTTGCCCGTCACAGAGTCCTTATTTACAATCACTTTGATATTTCCGTAAAGTTGTCAGGCGGTCAAAATCAAAACAATGAACGTGAATTTAGTAGTTTTTTCGTGCTTTCGTGTGTTTATTCTTCTTGAAATAGTGACATTTTAATTTTACGTGGGAACCTAGAGTTCAACGACTACACATAGAAGGTTTGGACTTGCTTATTCTTTGGAAATTCAAGTTTCAAAATCCACCCCGGCAACATATTTTTGTAATGACCTTGTAAGCCAATTTTCAACACGAAGTTGGCAAATTTGAGGTTTCAGCCATTTTAGCCTGTATTTTACACTGCAATGTTAAAGGCCTCTCGCTTCGATATTTAAAATAGCTCAGGAACCTGTATTTTTGCAACAACAGTCATTATGTTTCGTTTAAATGGTGTATATTGTTGTGTATATTCATTTTCTGCCCCGGCAACCTGTCTATCACTTAAATTAAAATTAAAAAAGACATTTTTTTCAAAATTCCCTATCATTTTTAGTAATTTCCGTGACCCGTATCCGATTTCTTTAGTATAATATTCAAATAAGCAAAGTGGCGTTGATTTCTGGATATGGCCTGTCCATGATGTCATAATCAGACAGAATTGAATTGTTAGTGAATAACATCTGTTTCAAATCATTTAGATTGGTATGTTGATAACAGTTTTAAGTTTTCTACAAACATTGTTAAGTTTAATTGTCATATTAACCCTGGAAGTCATATATTTACCTATTGATTAAAAGTATGAAATTACACATCTTAATGATGTATCTTCTATTTGACAATAATTAAGTTTTAAATTCATATTAGAATTAGTTACAACTACATTTGATTTTTTGATATTTTTTCTAAGTTCAACACAAATTGTTTGAAATGTACAACCTGACATATGAAAAATTTAATTTAAAAATGATTTTTGAATAAGATAATTTAGTCGATTAATAATAAATCAGTTTTGAGCAAGAATCATAATATAACCTGTTTAATATATTCATAGTAATACACCTGATAGGGTAATTAAGTAAATGTCTGCTATGCGACTTTCATCACCTCATGACCAAAATGTAGGCATCGGCACTTCAAATACATGTTGAACAAATGAAAAAGAAAGTGATGCTATACTTAACAAAATATTAGGGAAATAAAAATCTTATTAGCTAGCACCCTCCGTACAAAAGTATGAAGAGATACAATGTCACACATCTCATTAAGGAGTGTGTAGTTCATGATCTTTTCCTGTCAATGACATGATTCCAGAAAATACTTTGTTCCAAAATTTAATATTGTCATTAACAATGCAGAATTTGTCTTCTTTTTGAATATCCCCATTGACCTTAATCTGAAAAATAAACCCAGTGATTCTAACAAATCTTCTGCTGTTATCTATACTTTAAAAGAAAAATCATTTAAACACTGAAATAAAATTACTTTTTTTTTTTGTACATCAATGATTATAATTTTTTTTTACAGAAAACCTTGAAAATGTAGGCCAGAATTCTTTCACTGGTAAAAATTTCAAAGAAAAAGATAGACATTAACCTTCAAATAATTATATGAAAAATGTTTGAATTGTAGTGTACAATTAAAGCAGCATACATTTAGAGAAAGTCTTGGTTAAAATTACATGTATGGTAATAAATATGTAAGGATTTCGTAATACCTTTTATATATATTGAATAGATTAGTTATATCATGTATATATGTCAATGTTTGTACATAGTTGGTCAACTTTTATAGTCTTGCATTTTATTGCTATTTATGAATTGAAATGATTGTCTGAAGGTTTACATTGCGTAATTCTGTGATTTTATAAAAGCCTTACTTGAAATTACGTTTTGCACAAAATGCAGCTTATTAACTTATTTACCCCAAATGAAACCAATTTTTAGCCAATTCATTTGTACCCCTATAAAGTTTGAGATGTGTAGATGTGGAATGATTGACAATAAGACAACGTTCCACCAGAGTCTAAATGGACAACTTAGGGTCACCTTAAGGCCTCTAGAGACAGTTGAGATATCTAAATCTCTTCAATTGAAATGAAATTTTAAATGTTGACCTGGAAATAAACTCATCATAGATACCAGGACTAAATTTTATATATACGCCAGATGCGCGTTTCATCTACAAAAGACTCATCAGTGATGCTCTAATCCAAAAAAGTTTGAAAAAAACCCCAAATAAAGTACGAAGTTGAAGCAATGAGATCCAAAATTCCTAAAAGTGTTGCCAAATACAGCTAAGGTAATCTATGCCTTAATCAAAATTAGAAATTGACTTTTGTCTTCTTTTAACTTTTATGTGTATGTATGTGTGTTGGCTATGCTGACATCATAATTAAATCATTGCTTCTGGTATTTTTTTTATGGATTATTATAATTTCCCTAATTTGTAGATTTTCTGTTTTGAAACTGCACAAACTACTTTTGATATATATTGCACAAGAAAATGTCTTTTTGCACTGGATGAAATATATTACATTATTACTGTATGAAATCTACTGAGTTGTACAGCAGCCAATATTTCGGTGAATTATAAAAAGATTTATTATCAGTTGTTTCAGTACTTTTAAATGATAGTGCATTCTTTTGGATTTAGGAACTTGTCATACAATGTAAAAAAAATGTTAAAGACCCTAAAATGACCCCTAGATGTGCTTTGTTTGTCCAATTGACATTAATTATACCCACATCTTTTATTTATTTATATATAAGCACCAATTATGGTAATTCAACAAATAAAAAGTCTTTTGGATCATGTATAGTTTGAATTATTCACTGGTGATCTACATGTCAATGCCCTCAGTCTAAGACAGCCATGGCTATAACCTGAATAGAAGATACATAATCTTTGGGCAATTTCATGTTTTTGTGGTATGGTCTATTTCTCAAATATTACTAGCAATAGGTCAATTATGTTTAGTGAATGGAACAATTGTGATGTTAACATGTTTGTCGGTAGGGTTTATATGATTTTGACCAAATTTTCATGGTTCGTTGATCAATTATAATATTTTTATAATTTTTGGTCAGTTAATCAGACACTATAAGCAATAACCAATAGCTCAACTACTAATATATTTATTGTATTGAATGATTGTAAGATGTACTGGTACATATCTGTCTCACAGGGTTTAAATGACCTTGACCTCAATATCATGGTTCATTTGGTCATTATGTGATACTTGTATTAAAACCTTCATATTAAAAACTTTCAGCATGAATCCAATAATAATTAAAACAGCATGTGCACTCTTGTTTCATTTTAGGTTCAGGTAAAAAAGAGCACAAATTTGTTTATTTTACTAGTAAACTTCTATTTAATAATTTGTTTGTATTCTGCTAATCCTGTTATTTGTTGTGATTGGGTGTGTTAGACTTGATTTTGTTGTTGAATATAGACTATAGAAAAGTGTTCAAGCAAATCTGCCAACTTACCCATGGAAGGGGGATTTCCCTGATGAAAGTTTTTGACCTGAGTTTTGATCTGAGTAGAATAGAAAAACATTTAAAGGAGCTCAAAAAGGCATTAAAGCTCATATATAACCATTACAATAGTTCAATTAGCACCTATAACATGAATACAAGATGCACGATAAGGTTCTCTTGTGCAAAAAATGTCTTTTTGAGATTTAAGAAAGTCTCCTTGTTTTAATAAAAAAAATCAGAATTGATTCCCTTATATTCCTAAACTCACTTATGCCCTATATTTTACTTTCAATTTAATGTTGTATTATATATCACTGAAAGGATAAGACTTAAAATATTGAATTGAATTGGAATATGCCCTTCTAGCAAGAACCATGACATGCTCAGATATTTAGCATTGTCAGCTGCATGTCAACCCTACTTAATTTGATTCTACAGACAAATAATATGATTACAAAGTACAAATATATATATACATCTATAGTATATAATTGAAGTATTCAATATGCATGTATACACATGATTATAAGCTATAACAAAATATTGTCACAGAATTTACGCAATTACAGAATCAAAATCAAAGCCAGAGAAAATATATTGTTCCAGATTTTTTTTCAATTTTCTACTGGAATGTGAATCTGTTTTTTTTTATTTCTCTCCAAAAAATTTCCCTAAATAAAAATTGAAAATACACATTTTCATTGACCACATATTGTTTTTCATGAAAATTTTAAACATTACAAATCTACCATTGGCTTTTTCAGAATCTAGAGGACTATGAATAATCTCATTGTTCGTACATCAAAATGAAAGTAACGTTACGTCTTTGGTTGAATTTCTATTGTTTTACATGTTTTAAACCAATTACAACATTATGGTGTACGTTTTTGGAAATATTACCCAAAATTCAATAGATTCTGAAGCGGCAAATTGTACACATGGTAAAGATAATTTTTTTCTTTGGTTTTAAGAAGAAGATTTAAAGATTTTTGACATGTGTTTAAAAAAAATATATAAAATCCTCTGAAAAAACAAAAGAAAGACTCCTTGTTTCTATAACAACTTATGTTGGTAACCATTAAACATGCTATTAAAATAAGGTAAAAAAAATATATCATATAACTATAATACTATATCATATATTTCATGATGATTTTTTTGTTTATATCAGAATTCCTGGTATAATGTCCATAAGCTGCATCTTCCTGACCATGATTATACTAACAAGGCTAATTCTTGGTACTCACAGAGTGACCCTGGTGTAAAGAATGGTGAAAGAAAAGATGGAATGGTCTCTGGTGGACTTGCCTACTACGACAATGCCACATACAGTGGCCCACATACTAATAAAGGGTCCTTCGCCAGGGGCTCAGATGAGCACTCTGATGGTGAGTAAATTTTAACAGGTTTAAGAAATAAATTTTAGGAAAAAAACATTGTTATGAAATCCTCTCAAATGTGGATGGTTTTATGTTCATCTCAACAGTACACAGGAACCAATCATACTTTAAAAAAAATAATTGTGATGTTTCATTCAAGAAAAATATAAAATCTCAAATGTGTAAACAGTCTGCCTTAATTTCACTTAAATATGGTAAATTGTAAATATTTCCTTGTTTATATTGATCAGATAGTCTTATCTTGACATGGAATTTACAAAAGGAGTGTATAAAATGGGACTTTACAGTTTGTAAAGATTTAATTCGTTTTATTTTTTAGAGGACAGTGTACTTGTATTACTCTTGTCAGATAAATATCACAAAAGTTTATTGACTCTAATACATAAAAATCACGTAATAAATTTTGGCCTTTAAAATGTGTTAAGATTGAAAGAAAACAAATAATACTGTGTAAATCAGTTAGAATTTCATTGAGCTTCTTAAAAATAAGGAGACATTGGTTTTTGTAATCCTGTATTTTGTGTTCATTGATAAAAGTTGTAGTTCAAACATATTTTTTTTAACTGTTTTGATTTCCTGTTTCAACGGGGGCTGTGTTATAGTGATTTATGATAGGCGATGAATTCCATTATGTAGTGTCTTGTCCTTTTTTAAAAAAAGAACGATATAAATATTTACCACAAATGTTGTACAAATGTTAATATTCTTAAATTTAAAAATGTATTCACTACAGTCAATATTGTCTTACTAGAAAAAATTGTGTAGATTTATAAACTATATATCAGGGAAGTCTGTCCTCCTGGTTAAACTACATTTATTTATGTATATTTCACACATGCAAAATATGTTGTATTGTATATATTATCATCTCTGTAACTATGTTATTTAGTTAATGAGAATAAAGATCTATCTATCTATCTATCATATTTGGACAGTCAATATTATAGATTCCTGCATTCCATGAATCTGTATTTATTAGTATTTAAACCAACGGAGTAGAATTGAACCTTATCATTGCACTCAAGGACAAAAACTGTGTACATTGTAACTTAATATGGTTTTAATGTCAGTTTTATGACTATAAATTTCAAAACTATGAAATCAATGTTATGAAAATAATATGGGATAAAGGTTTGGCCCATATCATTACTGTTACCACAAATTACGCATTAAATAATCAATTGAGGAAATGAAGTTCTTCCTTAAAAATACTTTTGCTAAGTAATCACCCATATTTTTTGGTTTTCGTTTGTGGAATGTTTGATTACATAACTATTTCTTTTAAAAATCTTTTATCTATACAATATTATGTATGTAGAAAAAAAATTCCATAATTTGACCACTTTAAAACATTTTTGTCCTTCCTGGTCAAAATAGGTAGAAGCAAGATTTGTCAATTTATGATGTCAACAAATTAACAGTTTTTAAAGGTTGTAATAAAGTCGCACTAGTGAGATATGCCTTGGTGTTAACAGTCTTTGACTCAGCCAGGATCTATGTGATGACTTCATATTTTGAGATAATGCAGATTTCTATCTTGAAGACATATCATGAAACGGAATATGTGTTTATATTATTTGGCATTTTGCAGACGCTTTTTACACAATTTTAATCATTTACTGTCCACTTTTAAAATGCTTTTTTGCTAATTTGGTTAAACCTTTCTGCAAACAGAATATTTGGTCAGACCTTTTTTAGAAAAAGGATATTTTGCTCATTTGGTCTCTAGCCTTTCATGCCTTTCTGTGAACCAGATATTTTTCTGTTCAGTCTTCACTTTCTGTAAACAGGATATTTTGTCTGTTTGGTCCTCTCACTCTGTGAACAGGAAATTTTGTCTGTTTGGTCATCTCTCTTTCTGAAAACTGGATATTTTGTCTGTTTGGTCTTCTCTCTCTGTGAATAGGATATTTTGTCTGTTTGGTCTTCTTTCTCTGTGAATAGGATATTTTGTCTGTTTGGTCTTCTCTCTCTGTGAATAGGATATTTTGTCTGTTTGGTCTTCTCTCTCTGTTAACATGATATTTTGTCTGTTTAATCTTCTCCCTCTGTGAACAGGATATTTTGTCTTTTTGATCTTCTCTCTCTGTGAAGAGGATATTTTGTCTGGTCTTCTCTCTCTGTGAATAGGATATTTTGTCTTTTTGATCTTCTCTTTCTGTGCATAGGATATTTTGTCTGTTTGGTCTTCTCTCTCTGTGCATAGGATATTTTATCTTTTTGATCTTCTCTCTCTGTGAATAGGATATTTTGTCTGTTTGGTCTTCTCTCTGTTAACATGATAATTTGTCTGTTTAGTCTTCTCCCTCTGTGAACAGGATATTTTGTCTTTTTGATCTTCTCTCTCTGTGAAGAGAATATTTTGTCTGGTCTTCTCTCTCTGTGAATAGGATATTTTGTCTTTTTTATCTTCTCTCTCTGTGCATAGGATATTTTGTCTGTTTGGTCTTCTCTCTCTGTGAAAAGGATATTTTGTCTTTTTGATCTTCTCTCTCTGTGAATAGGATATTTTGTCTGTTTGGTCTTCTCTCTCTGTGGATAGGACATTTTGTCTGTTTGGTCTTCTATCTCTGTGAATAGGATATTTTGTCTTTTTGATCTTCTCTCTCTGTGAAGAGGATATTTTGTCTGGTCTTCTCTTTCTGTGAAAAGGATATTTTGTCTGTCTGGTCTAATCTCTCTGTGAAAAGGATATTTTGTCTGTTTGGTCTTCTCTCTCTGTGAATAGGATATTTTGTCTGTTTGGTCTTCTTTCTCTGTGAATAGGATATTTTGTCTGTTTGGTGTTCTCTCTCTGTGAATATGATATTTTGTCTGTTTGATCTTCTCTCTCTGTGAATAGGATATTTTGTCTGTTTGGTCTTCTCACTCTGTGAACAGGATATTTTGTCTGTTTGGTCTTCTCTCTATGTGAATAGGATATTTTGTCTGTTTGGTCTTCTCTCTCTGTGAATAGGATATTTTGTCTGTTTGGTCTCCTCTCTCTGTGAATGGGATATTTTGTCTGTTTGATCTTCTCTCTCTGTGAACAGGATATTTTGTCTGTTTGGATTTTTCTCTCTGTGAATAGGATATTTTGTCTGTTTGGTCTTTTCTCTCTGTGAATAGGATATTTTGTCTGTTTGGTATTCTCTCTCTGTGAATAGGATATTTTGTCTTTTTGATCTTCTCTCTCTGTGAATACTGTCCACTTTTAAAATGCTTTTTTGCTAATTTGGTTAAACCTTTCTGCAAACAGAATATTTGGTCAGACCTTTTTTAGAAAAAGGATATTTTGCTCATTTGGTCTCTAGCCTTTCTGTGAACCAGATATTTTTCTGTTCAGTCTTCACTTTCTGTGAACAGGATATTTTGTTTGTTTAGTCTTCACTTTCTGTAAACAGGATATTTTGTCTGTTTGGTCTTCTCTCTATGTGAATAGGATATTTTGTCTGTTTGGTCTTCTCTCTCTGTGAACAGGATATTTTGTCTGTTTGGTCTTCTCTCTATGTGAATAGGATATTTTGTCTGTTTGGTCTTCTCTCTCTGTGACTAGGATATTTTGTCTGTTTGGTTTTCTCTCTCTGTGAATAGGATATTTTGTCTGTTTGGTCTTCTCTTTCTGTGAATAGGATATTTTGTCTGGTCTTCTCCCTCTGTGAATAGGATATTTTGTCTGTCTGGTCTTCTCTCTCTGTGAATAGGCTATTTTGTCTGTTAGGTCTTCTCTCTCTGTGGATAGGATAATTTGTCTGTTTGGTCTTCTCTCTCTGTGAATAGGATATTTTGTCTTTTTGGTCTTCTCTCTTTGTGAATAGGATATTTTGTCTGTTTGGTCTTCTTTCTCTGTGAATAGGATATTTTGTCTGTTTGGTCTTCTCTCTCTGTGAATAGGATATTTTGTCTGGTTGGTCGTTTCTCTCTGTGAATAGGATATTTTGTCTGTTAGATCTTCTCTCTCTGTGAATAGGATATTTTGTCTGTTTGGTCTTCTCTCTCTGTGGATAGGATAATTTGTCTGTTTGGTCTTCTCTCTCTGTGAATAGGATATTTTGTCTGTTTGATCTTCTCTCACTGTTAAAAGGACATGGTCTGATTGGATTCCACGTGTTGTGAACAGTATATTTTTGTTTTCCTCATCTTCACTTCATGAGAACATGATTTTGTTTGTTTGATCATCTTTTGCTGTAAACACAATACTTTTTCTGATCTTAACAATTATTTGGATGCTAATTGTATTAATAACTCATTCAGAAATGAATAATACATAACAGATGGAGGATATTTGAATTATTAATATTTATTTATTTTGATCAGATTTGTAAACAAAACTCTTTCCTTTTTTTATACCATTGTATATGTTTTATCCTTGTAATGATAGGTATCTATTTAGTATGTTTGATGTGAAAAGATTTAATGTACCATATACAATGTAAGCAGACAATAATGGCAGGATAGATATAAAAATGTAAATGATTATTGTTAGTTAGAACACAAAGTGTCTAGGGATTGTGACAAGAAAAAATCAAATTCAGATGAATTCAGCATTTTGTTTTAATTTCAACTAAATATTGTGGTCAAGTTTTCAACATCACTTATTATTGAGGAAAGAAGGAAGTGAAATCTATTATTGATAGTTATATGAATGTAATCTGAAATTCTAAAGAGTTTTATGGTCAGTCATAATTATTGATGAAATTTGACCAATTCACATTAAATTGAATTAATTTGGTCAATGGACATTCATTATAATATGGAATGTATTTTCAGAAATTATTGCATGCATTTATAATTGTGATTTTATCATTTTAGACCAAAATACAATTTCAATTTTTGTGATATTGAGAAAAATCCTGTTTAATTCATGTAAAAAATATGTAAATATGATTTTAAATTATTGTAAATATAACCCTGTCACATTTTTCGCAATAATTTCTGAATTTAGAGTAATAAATGAAAATGAATAAATAAATATATTAAATAAATTTCTAAAACAATAGAATTTATTCATTAAATAAACTACAATGAACTCTTTTCATTTACATATAATTTTATGCCATGTTTTTGGTTAGTGATTCTCTGATATCACTCAATTATTAAAATCTTGAATGTGTATACAGTCTGCCGTAATTTCACTTATTAAAATATGGTAAATTGAAAATATTTCCTTGTTATATTGATCAGATAGTCTTATCTTCACATGGAATTTACAAAAGGAGTGTATAAAATGGGACTTTACAGTTTGTAAAGATTTAATTCATTTTATTTTTTAGAGGACAACAAAGTACTTGTATTACTCTTGTCAGATAAATATCACAAAAGTTTATTGACTCTAATACATAAAAATCACGTAATAAATATTGGCCTTTAAAATGTGTTAAGATTGAAAGAAAAGGAATAATACTGTGTAACTCAGTTTGAATTTCATTGAGCTTCTTAAAAATAAAGAGACATTGGTTTTTGTAATCCTGTATTTTGTGTTCATTGATAAAAGTTGTAGTTCAAACATAGTTATTATTTTTACTGTTTTGATTTCCTGTTTCAAAGGGGGCTGTGTTATAGTGATTTATGATAGGCGATGAATTCCATTATGTAATGTCTTGTCCTTTTTTAAAAAAAGAACGATATAAATATTTACCACACTATTGTTGTACAAATGTTAATATTCTTAAATTTAAAAATGTATTCACTACAGTCAATATTGTCTTACTAGAAAAATTGTGTAGATTTATAAACTATATATCAGGGAAGTCTGTCCTCCTGGTTAAACTACATTTATTTATGTATATTTCACACATGCAAAATATGTTGTATTGTATATATTATCATCTCTGTAACTATGTTATTTAGTTAATGAGAATAAAGATATATCTATCTATCTATCTATCTATCATATTTGTCAAACAGTCAATATTATAGATTCCTGCATTCCATGAATCTGTATTTATTAGTATTTTAACCAACGGAGTAGAATTGAACCTTATCATTGCACTCAAGGACAAAAACTGGGTACATTGTAACTTAATATGCTTTTAATGTCAGTTTTATGACTATAAATTTCAAAACTATGAAATCAATGTTATGAAAATAATATGGGATAAAGGTTTGGCACATATCATTACTGTTACCACAAATTACGCATTAAATAATCAATTGAGGAAATGAAGTTCTTCCTTAAAAATACTTTTACTAAGTAATCACCCATATTTTTTGGTTTCTTTTGTGGAATGTTTGATTACATAACTATTTCTTTTAAAAATCTTTTATCTATACAATATTATGTATGTAGAAAAAAAAATCCATAATTTGACCACTTTAAAACATTTTTGTCCTTCCTGGTCAAAATATGTAGAAGCAAGACTTGTCAGTTTATGATGTCAACAAATTAACAGTTTTTAAAGGTTGTGATAAAGTCACACTAGTGAGACATGCCTTGGTGTTAACAGTCTTTGACTCAGCCAGGATCTATGTGATCACTTCATATTTTGAGATAATGCAGAATTCTATCTTGAAGACATATCATGAAACTGAATATGTGTTTATATTATTTGACATTTTGCAGACGCTTAATACACAATTTTAATCCTTTACTGTCCACTTTTAAAATGCTTTTTTGCTAATTTGGTTAAACCTTTCTGCAAACAGAATATTTGGTCAGACCTTTTTTAGAAAAATGATATTTGGTCAGGCCTGTTCTGTGAACAGGACATTTGGTCAGGTCTTTTCTGTAAACAGGATATTTTGCTGTGAACCAGATATTTTTCTGTTCAGTCTTCACTTTCTGTGAACAGGATATTTTGTCTGTTTAGTCTTCACTTTCTGTGAACAGGATATTTTGTCTGTTTAGTCTTCACTTTCTGTGAACAGGAAATTTTGTCTGTTTAGTCATCTCTCTTTCTGAAAACTGGATATTTTGTCTGTTTGGTCTTCACTTTCTGTAAACAGGATATTTTGTCTGTTTGGTCCTCTCTCTCTGTGAACAGGAAATTTTGTCTGTTTGGTCATCTCTCTTTCTGAAAACTGGATATTTTGTCCGTTTGGTCTTCTCTCTCTGTTAACATGATATTTTGTCTGTTTAGTCTTCGCCCTCTGTGAACAGGATATTTCTGGTCTTCTATCTCTCTGAATAGGATATTTTGTCTTTTTGATCTTCTCTCTCTGTGCCTAGGATATTTTATGTTTGGTCTTCTCTCTCTGTGAATAGGACATTTTGTCTTTTTGATCTTCTCTCTCTGTGAATAGGATATTTTGTCTGTTTGGTCTTCTCTCTCTGTGGATAGGATATTTTGTCTGTTTGGTCTTCTATCTCTGTGAATAGGATATTTTGTCTTTTTGATCTTCTCTCTCTGTGAAGAGGATATTTTGTCTGGTCTTCTTTCTCGGTGAAAAGGATATTTTGTCTGTTTGGTCTTCTCTCTCTGTGAATAGGATATTTTGTCTGTTTGGTCTTCTCTCTCTGTGAATAGGATATTTTGTCTGTTTGGTCTTCTCTCACTTTCAACAGGATATTTTGTCTGTTTGGTCTTCTCACTCTGCGAATAGGATATTTTGTCTGTTTGGTTTTCTCTCTCTGTGAATAGGATATTTTGTCTGTTTGGTCTTCTCTCACTTTCAACAGGATATTTTGTCTGTTTGGTCTTCTCACTCTGCGAATAGGATGTTTTGTCTGTTTGGTCTTCTCTCTCTGTGAATAGGATATTTTGTCTGTTTGGTCTTCTCTCTCTGTGAATAGGATATTTTGTCTGTTTGGTCTTCTCTCACTTTCAACAGGATATTTTGTCTGTTTGGTCTTCTCACTCTGCGAATAGGATATTTTGTCTGTTTGGTTTTCTCTCTCTGTGAATAGAATATCTTTTCTGTTTGGTAATCTCTCTCTGTGAATAGGATATTTTGTCTGTTTGGTTTTCTCTCTCTGTGAATAGAATATTTTTTCTGTTTGGTAATCTCTCTCTGTGAATAGGATATTTTGTCTGTTTGGTCTTCTCTCTCAGGGCATAGGTTATTTTGTCTGTTTGGTCTTCCCTTTCTGTGAATAGGATATTTTGTCTGTTTGGTCTTCTCTCTCTGTGAATAGGATATTTTGTCTGTTTGGTCTTCTCTCTCTGTTAAAAGGACATGGTCTGATTGGATTCCACGTGTTGTGAACAGTATATTTTTGTTTTCCTCATCTTCACTTCATGAGAACATGATTTTGTTTATTTGATCATCTTTTGCTGTAAACACGATACTTTTTCTGATCCTAACAATTATTTGGATGCTAATTGTATTAATAACTAATTCAGAAATGAATAATAGATAACAGATGGAGGATATTTGAATAATTAATATTTATTTATTTCGATTAGATTTGTAAACAAAACTCTTTTCTTTTTTTATACCATTGTATATGTTTTATTCTTGTATTGATATGTATCTATTTGGTATGTTTGATGTGAAAAGATTTAATGTACCATATACAATGTAAGCAGACAATAATGGCAGGATAGATATAAAAATGTCAAGGAGTATTGTAAGTTAGAACCCAAAGTGTCTAGGGATTGTGACAAGAAAAAATAAAATTCAGATGAATTCAGCATTTTGTTTTAATTTCAACTAAATATTGTGGTCAAGGTTGAAATCTTGTTTAGTACCAAAATAAGACTTTATGTACAACCGGTAAAACTGAATATCTTGAAAAACTGCTGTATGCATGTTTTGGTTGAGAGAAGAAAAAAATATCAGGAAGAGAATTCAACAACATTATTAGCCAAAAAAATAACCTTTGGTGAATAAATATGTGAAAGTATATCTATAACAGATATGAAGTTAAATATATCCTTAAAACTGTAGTGAAGGTATATTAGGGGTGTAGTTTACTCAGTTATTTTTTTCTAATGATCAAATGGACTTATTTATATGATAACACATAAAGTTAATACAAGCCATATAATATCTAGGGGGAACAGTCAAATAGAAAATATGAGACAGTAGGATAGACAATACAGTGGCAAAAATAGGGTGAATTCAGACAATTTACCAATTGTCCTTATACATGTATAACTGTAGGTACAGAACTGTTAATTTTAAAGCAATGCTTAGATAAGTTTACTCTGAACTTCGTTCTTGCTGATAATACATGTAGTAAAAGAAAGCTACCTTTAAATTTTGTACCCTATAATTAATTGCAATTTTTCACTTTTGCCGTTTTTGATTTATTGGAAAGTTGCACATCATGCTGATAAAAAATTGAGTTAAGTTTAATAGTGAGTTTTTTCCCCTGTCAATGAGTTATGTTATGATCCAGATTTTATTTGAAAATGGCACCATTTTGAGTTCCCATGCAACCACTGGAGAATTGAGAATTGTTTAACTATGAGTGCTTTTCAAATTTTTATATGTTGTCACTAATAACAAAATTGAAATCAAGTTCAATATTTGTGGTTTTCACAAATTCTATTCAGATATTAATGGTCTTTTTTGATTGGAAAATGGATGTTTAAGTCATTGTCATGCTGTAATTTGAGAGCATTTTAATTATGCTTTTCAAATATTGATATGTTACTGATGACAACATGGAGATCGAGCATAATAATATAATAAAAAATCATATTTGACATCATTTCTACACCCTCTTTTTGATGTTGTGTGATTGGTTGAATTGAGGTCCATTTCCATTTAAAATTTATTTCTTATTTGTCATTCCAGAGTTATCTTCAGATTTAAGGCATTCTTTTAAATGTAGCACACTCAAAATGAGTGCTCTTGGGTTCATTTTCTTGAAAATTTACACTGTTGTTGTGATTTTGAAATGTAATATAAAAAAGGAGATGTGGTATGATTGCCAAAGTGACAAATGTCCACAAGAGACAAAAACAGACATTAACAACTATAGGTCACCATACGGCCTTCAACGATGAGCAAAGCCCATACCGCGTAGTTAGCTATGAAAGGCCCTGATAAGATAATGTAAAACAATTCAAATGAGAAAACTAACGGCCTTATTTATATAAAAAATTAACGAAAAGCAGAAAGGTACCACACAAACATACAAAAACCACTGAATTACAGGCCCCTTACTTGGGACAGACACATAAATTATGTGGTGGGGTTTAACATGTTAGTGGGATCCCAACCCTTCCCTAACCTGGGACCGTGGTATAACAGTACAACTTAAGGTCCCTTAGATTCAGAAATTTTGTAGGTACATGTACTTAGTTTCCAGAATTATAGGATTAAATAAAATTTAAGCAATTAGCTTTACACCTTATAAAAAAGAAGATGTGGTATGATTGCCAAAGTGACAAATGTCCACAAGAGACAAAAACAGACATTAACAACTATAGGTCACCATGCTGCATAGTCAGCTATAAAAGGCCCCGATAAGACAATGTAAAACAATTCAAACGAGAAAACTAACGGCCTTATTTATTTTAAAAAATGATGAAAAACAAATATGTAACACATCAACAAACGACAACCACTGACTTACAGGCTACTGACATGTGTTTTTGGAAGTTTTTATGCATGGCCACTTTACTGACTTTTGATTTACTTATACTAGAATTTTCTATTTTATTCTGATCAAAATTTTAAAAGGGTAGAAGTCTAAAACAATATATGTTATACTAGATATTCTTCATAAAATCCAAAAACAATGAGGTTCATTCACATATGAACTTAATAATTATGTAAGTGAAAAGGCTTTATACTGCATACCGTAAAAACAAATTCATTCTGCATTTTCACATTGATCTTCCTTTAAATATTCATAGGGCTTTAAAGAAAAACTTATCATGGTTCGTGAAGTTCAAATGTATCTATAATTACAATGTGTATTGACATTGCTCCATCCATGCAAAACAACCATACCTAATTTAATTCGTGTATAAAAAATAACTGCTATATAACTTGTTTATTGTATATTTAAACTTGGGTGTGTGGATATAAAACTTAAGTCTATAATTTTGAGGAAGATCCCCGATTGTAGCAAATTAAGATTGGATTTACATTAGTGTTAACAATAGGAATATAAAAAGCATGTTTATTTTAATGGATACGGCATAAAATGATGGAAACAGGTGACCTTGAGAGTGGCAAAGGTGGTGAAAATGTGATTAACACTAGTACTATAGGGAAGGATGGGATGTCATCTGGTGACAATAATGTTCCTCATCCAGAAACCCAGGGTGCAGCATACATAAATCACGCTTATATCAGTACTGATAGTGTTGATGTCTGTGGTAACGAGGATGTGCCACAGATGAGAGAAACAAAAAGTTTGGCTGCTGCTGATAAAAGGAAAACGGAGTATTTTCATTTTAAAGACTATAAAGATAGTTCTGCAAATTTACAAAAATTGGCTCAAAAGACAAACAGTGAACGTAGCAAAAGTAGTGACAGTTTGCCCAATAAATATATAGATTATTCATCCAAAGAACGTGATAACATGCCACATCAAATCAAATTTGGTAGGTACAATGAAGGCTGATTTTTTTTCTTCGTTTCAGAAGCTCTGGTTCAATACTTACTTCATTATTATTGTTTAAGATGTGACTAATTTAAATCCTTTTAATTTGCAAGGTGTTTGTGGATGACACATGACCCATGATGGGGATTAAAACTTTTACTATTTACAAAAGTTTGTCATGTGAGAACAGTATTTTGTTTATGTATACAGATCAAGTAAATAGTTTGAGCAAAAATGCTTTTAATTTCATTTTTTAAAAATAAACTTTCCTCCCAAACATAACAATTAATACAATATTACAAGAAAGAAAAATAAATAAAAAAATAATCATTGAATCATTGTGTAATATTATGCATGTTAAAGTTGTTTTGTCTCATTTTTAAATAGATTAACCTTACAGAAATGTAAAATGTCATGGCCATGCTTTAATTGATTATAAGATTAATACAAATTATTTAAAGAATTTAAACAAGATTATATAAACTGAACATTGAATGTGCCAAAGTTAACAACATTGTGTACAATTTGAAGGTGCATACCACTCTTTTATCCTTGCATTGCCAATGATAAACACAGCATAGTTCTTATTTTCTACCCAATGTAAAATTTATACCACTTTAAAAATAATTCTTTCATTTCTTTGATATATCCATACAATGCTTTTATTCAAAGCAGAAGACATGGATGAAGTTTTCTCTTTGAAAGATCTTCCTTTCATGAAGGGCTTTCTAAGCTGCCTATTCACTGAAGCATTCAATTACCACTGACATCTGCTGTTAACACAGTAGAAAACTTTCAATAACACAGTTTTAAATCTAGGCCAAAATAAAAAAGAATTGTAATTTTAAAAGAAAATTTTAACTAAAAGGATAAAAATCAAGGTCCTGTTACTTATTAGGAAAGACAACATCAAAGATATCAATATTGTTAATTTTTCAGATCTCAATAATGCTATTACAAATGCTTCAAAGCTGAAACTGATTAGAAAAAGGCCTTATACTATAAAGCTGGTTACATTCAATGCTATATGATAAAATTTTAGCAATGTAATTAATTTCATTGACTATGTAATTGTAATGCAGTTAATTCATCAACAATGTAATTGTAATGTAATTATTTTCATTGACTAATTAATCTAATTAACAATGTAATTGTATTGTAATTAATTTCATTTGCAATGGAATTATAATGTAATTGATTACATTGAAATCTCAATGTAATTTTAAGGTATTACTTTCCCCAGACATTGTGGTCCTACAAATTTTGAGTATGATTTTTGTGCTGGATTAAACTACTGGGTTTAGTGTTTTGAAAAATAAATTTTATACTTTGACAACTGAATAAAGTTTAATGACAGAGATCCTGGTCTGTTTCTTAAGAGAGAGTCCAAGGGGTTACAAACTATTAAGCGACAAATGCAAAAGTAAGCATTTTATTAATAGGAAACAATTATTTATCATTGTAGATACTTACAGAAAGAAGAGAAGTAGATGTTTGCTAGCAATCATTATTATAGTTCTCCTGTTAGTCATAGGTATTGCAGTATTTCTTGGCATATATTTTGGAAGTAAGTAATAGCAATAATTAATAAAAAATAAAATCACAAAAATGCTGAACTAGAAGGAAAATACAAAACAGAAAGTCCCTAATCAAATGGCAATATCAAAAGTTCAAAAACATCAAACAAATGGATAACAACTGTCATATTCCTGAAATTTGGTTTGTTTTTGTTTCTCTGTATATATTTTGATGGTAGGTAATAACACATCAATAACTTAACTTCCTGTTTATTGAATACATATGGTGGGGTTATTGATAGTGGGCTGAAGCTCACAGGTCACCTTATATTAATTTCATTTGTATAATAATTAAGGAGGCGGTATGATTGCCAATGAGAGACAACTCTTGAAAAGAGACTAAATGACACAGAAATTAACAACTATAGGTCAATGTAAAGCCTTCAACCATGAGCAAAGCCTACATGCATGGTCAGCTTTAAAACTAAAAAGGCTCCGAAGTGCCAAATGTAAAAACAAAAAAAAACAGTGGCCTAATTTATATACAAAATAATGAACAAAAAAACAAAATTTTTACACAGCAACAAACAACAAGCTCTGAATTACAAGCTCTTGACTTGGGATAGGCACATAAATGTTGCAGGGTTAAACTTGTTTGAAAGCACCCACCTTTCCCCAAATCTGAAACATTTGTGTTACAGTACAACATAACATCAATCTATAAAAATCATGCTGAAATCAGATTGATACAAATAGAAATACATCTCACTAAACACTCAGATTGGATTAGGACAGGAACTTATACATCACCACAACAAAAATACATGTAGTACTGACCAGAGAGTACTCACAATTACTGACACCTAGTTGAAAGCCAAAAACAATTAAAAAAATCATGCATGTAAGACTGAAAAACTGCTTGATAGTAATATCTGTTTTTACCACAATGATATATTCCTCCTAAGAGGCCATAATTCTCAAGAAAGTGCTGTTATCCAAAAATGAATAAATTAATTGTAAGATGTTTTTCTTAGTTTTTAGATGTCTTTCATCATTTTTGTTCTTTTATAAATGTTTTATGATTTGCCATTAATAGTTCAATCATTTCAAAACATCAATTCACTAAAATTTCTAATTTTAGTAATGGACAAGCCAGACACAGTTTCTAAGGAATCACAGTATGAAAAAGGTATGTATAATTATATGTCCCACTATTACATTTGAATGGTTATTTACAAATTTCAAAAAGAGCTATGTCGTGGATGCACATGCCACAAATACTCTGGAAATTAGCATGTTTCAATTGAAGTGTTGTTGTATTGCTGTGCCTCATCTAAGCTGTAACCAATAAAAAGTGAACCAAGAAACTCAAAGCTCACAGCAAGGTAAAGACAATACCTGACTAATAAATTGCTGGTATTCTTTTATATTCATTGACAAAAAGAACATTTGAAACCCAATGGATTTATCAGACCTAAATATGGAAAAGCTGTATGATCAAAAGTTTGTTCCAAGAATGGAATCTTGTCAGTGGTTGTATGTTTATACTACGGTATCTTATGTTTTCAGTTCTTTGGTGATCTTGTTATTTAAGGGCATATCTCTGGATGATGTCTTCTCATTTAGTCACAAATTGAGCTTATGATAATTTAAGGCTAGACCTATTGTACAGATACCTTTCTATTGATTATCGAAGGCTTGAAGTCTAATAGACTTTATGCATTGAAAGGATGCATTGATTTATAATTCACATCTCCTTAATTCAGTAATGAATGAAATCCATGGATGGCCTTATCCGACTTATTCCCATTATGTTTGACCTAAACTGAGATATGTTGATATTTGTTCAACCAGACATATTTAACGTAATGTAGTAAGCTGAGTATTGTATATAATCCTGTTCTGCCCCAATTATTTTGTATTAACCTGACACTATATTGCAAGGCTAAATATTTAAATTATTGATAATCATTCACAAAAATGTGATTTAAACATTGATCTATCTATATTGGTTTTAAAAGAAGCTTTAAATCATGTTTAAGATACCAAGGTTTCAAGCATTATAGGTTTGAAGTCCGTATTAAAAGTACATTACGTCAAAATTAAGTAACTTAGATACAGTAGATAATTTTTCAGTTTTATCAGAGCCCCTGTCTATTAGGTATAAACATTATATTTATAGATTATCGTTGGTCATCTCAACGAGATTGGTTTTCTCGCTTGAGCTGGTACAGCGAAAGTGAGAAAAGCAACCGAGTTGAGATGACCAATGATAATCTGTTTATCGCTATTTTACCTAAGACGACGTTGTCAATTTCATGTCAATTTCCTTAGTAACGCCACATGACTCCTTAGTTTCTAGCGATAATTTTTTCATCTCATGCGAGAAGTATGATATGAAAATTATCACAAAAAAAGATCAAAGGAAAAATGCACAAAATAGCGATAATAATATCTACATGTCATAGTCCTGGAAATATTTCCCACCTATTTTCTCTCTTTTGTGGAATGGGCTGCAGCAATATGGGCTAAACAAGAATCAAATGGTTATCACTTTCGACAGAAAATATCTATTTCTTCCATCAATTGTGGTCTGAATATAAAATGTGGATTAAAGGGATAAGTCTTTATTATCATGTTACATAACAATAAAAATGTTTTAGTGATGGGACAAAGCAGCACATTTTCTTGTTTTCATTTAAAGATATCAATAGTCAGAAAAAAATCCTGTGTAATAGAAACAGAATGTCTATACATATACATTTATGTGTTCACTTTAAATTTAATAGATGATTTTCATGACTTGAGGCAGTATATCTTTTCATCATAGACATTTAATGTTTGTATAGGATGAACCTTATTACTGTTGTCTTACAAAACAAACCTACAGGCATCTTCACACAAATATTTAGTCACAGTCACAGTGGTTTAAACAATATTATTCCATTATTATTTGAATGAGTTGTTGGTTATATGTAATCAATGTGTTCTGTAAATTTAAAGAAGTGACATTTTACATAATTGTCTCAAAAATAGGGCTTTGTAATGGCTGTTTTTATTATTTCATGGGTGATGTAGTTTGTGAAAATATTCGATCAATACCTTATATAATGAAAATATTATTTTACAATCAATATCTTTTCAGAAAGAAATACACATATAAGATAGTTTTGATATTTGACTGTTTTGCTTTTATGCTCCATTTATGGGCATTATGTTTTTTGGTCTTAGGTTCATTCATTCATCTTTCTGTTCGTCCGTCTGTCCCGGTTTAAGTTTTTGGTTGAGGATGTTTTTGATGAGATTGAAGTCCAATCAACTAAGTACACATGCTACCTATGATATGATCTTTCTAACTATAAAGCCAAATTAGAGTTTTTATACCATTTTCACGGTCCACTGAACATAGAAAATGATAGTGCAGATGGGGCATCCTTGTACTATGTATACATTCTTGTTTTTTTGTTGTTTTGATAAATGTCTATTTGAAATTTACACCAGGAAAGATGATTTATGTAACATGTGAATGTGAAATCTATTCACTGTTTTTATAGTATCATAGAAAATTTGGTGTGGTAAGAAGGGTCTATATTTCTAGAACGAATGATTCCCTCATAGATATATAATTTAAGGTTTATATTTGTAAACATGACGGGAAGGCTTAGTTTAGATCCAAGGGTTTTTATTGAAAACAATTATGCCACATTGCAATTTTCATACCTTTCATTTTACACTGTTTATCCCCTTGATGAACAAGTAGCAACTCTTTCCAGTCTTTTGACTAACAAAGTGTGATACTTTAATGTATAGCAGGTGAAGTAAGGTTTAATGTCAGGGAGACAGTAAAAGAGAAACTCATTAAGCAAAAGACATAGAGTCTTCATGTATAGAAAAGTGCCTATACAATTATGTCAGGCTTTTTTAATTCATTAATCTAGATAAGTAGACACATGAAATTTGACTGGTTTACATTAGTTTTTGAGGTCTCAATACTTACCCTTTATTGTTTAATGTTTATTTAGTGTAGTTACCCAGACTATGATTAAATAGGCAACAGTCAAAAGTACTTTAATTAAAGGTAGTTCCTTAACTTTTATATTCAGCAAAAAGTCACCACACAAAATACCACAATAAAGCAGTTGCAAACTTTTTAGAAGCTGTATCAATTTTTGTCCCCTGTGCAATGTTTTGCAGACAACACAGAAATACTTGTCATCTATCCATCATGCATCCATTGATCTATCTGTCTGTGGGTTCATCCTTTTCCAGTCCAAAATGTATCCAAAAAATAATAAATATCAAGAAATTTGTAAAAATAATGATGCAACTTGGTCATCCTGCCATGGAACTTTTCAAATTGGAAATTTATCTTTATTTTCTTTAGTCATGTTAAGGCAAATTTAAGAACATGTATTTAAAGTACTTTATTGCTCTTTCGTCTTCTAAAACAAGAACAATTTCTAAGATGTATAACCTGTAATGATTGCTTATTTCATTATTAAAGGAAAGTTTCAGACTTCCATGAAAATCAATAAACCATATGATGCTGCATATGCCAATCAAAATAGTCAACAATATAAAGACATGAAAGCAAAACTAGAAGGACAGGTGAGTTCAACTGTAGATTAAAAAACCAACAATTACATGCAGTAACCTTACTAGTGAATTGATATCTAGTAATGAAAAATTACAATTTGTGAAGATATTTACAATACATATAACTTTTTTTTCTATTTATTTTTTGTTCAAATCTTGATAATGGCATTATGTGAATAACTCAATTCATAAATCTTGTTTACACCATTACTTTAATGTTTGTCAATTCTGCATTAATACAATCAAAACAAAAATGAACTGTCTGATATATGCTAAAAACACTTAAGAAAAAACAAATTTAACAAACAGAAACTAACGACTTTCACTCAGTGACTGAATTACAGACTCCTAACTTCGAAAAGGCAAATATAGAAATGTTGCAGGATTAAACAAGTTTGAAAAAGCTAAACCCTTTCCTAATCAGGGATAGTGGTATATCAGCATAACATAATAAATTATAAAGTTTTGTTAGGAATGGCCAGCATGAGGCACAAACACAACTAAAATAGGAACAAAAGACAAAGTACGCATAAGAAAACTCAGTTACTGAAAGCTAGTTCAAAGCCAACCAATACACAAATCATATACATTTAGACCAACATATCAATCTGTTTACATCCAACAGTTTTAGTGCAAAGATGTTAATGTAAATTATGATATACTTTCATAAAATATATATGCCAAATTAGGTTTTAACCAATAAGATATTATATCGTTGCCTGAACATGGAGTGGTGCATGGTGTCCTACAAACACATATTCTTGTTTAGATTTGAATTAGTCTTGAAAACAGCATTCTTTATTTTGTAGTTAGCATCTATGTACCAAGGATCTGCTTTAAAGAATGACTTTCAAGGAGTAACAGTAACGGGTTTAAGGTAAGTACAAACGTAAAGGGCTAAAAACTACTTCAAATGGAGAACAGCCATAAAAGAAATGTTCCTTTGCTACACTGAAAAAGTAGGATCAAAGTCAGTTTAAAAAAAAAAAAAGAAAAGAAAAAGAAAAAAAAAGAAAAAAAAAAGGATTATTGCCAGTATAAAAAAAAGTGTGCAGAGAAAAAGTAAAAAGCAAGGCTGGGTAAATACAAATACATGTTGTACAAATTACAATCCAAACAACTATATAGTGAACAGATATATAGCCTGCAAAAACTGAAGTACAATCTGATGTTCCTATTGCAAGGCTTATTACTGGACTTTAGAATAGATTGATATATTTAATTCAGTAATTGCATTGAAAGTTAAAATGACCTTATGGTCCACCAGGAGGGTAGATGATAGGAGATTGAAAGTTAAAAGAGGGGAATTGATCATTGATATTTTATATGAGGGGAGGACTTGAATGTGTGATTAACAACTACTGTAAAAAGAAAAAAACATGTTTGGATGCTATTTTAAAAGCAGTGGTGTTTAGAGTGTGGGTGTGGTCAGCTTTGCATAAAAAAACATGCAATGAACAGATGTTCCTCAATTCCTGTAAACTGTATGGTCAGTGTAATGTTGTCTTCAACCTTATGGGGAGGACACCATTTTCTGTATCAATGACTTCTAAGCTCTGGTCATAATAAAATTAACTGACCAGCATACTTCTATTTCAGCCAAGGCAGTATAGTAGCAGATTATATAATTACATTAAACCCAAATACAGTACAGACAGTTTCCACTGTACAGCAAGCTACAGAACAAAGTGTACAACAAATAAAGGCTGATTCATCATCTTCATCTGATTTGATGAAGGCTGTAGATCAAGTTACTGTGACAGTAGTCGTTGGTAAGTATAGTTCAGTAAATCATCTGATAATTGAGTAAAGAATTTTAAACTTTGAAAAATTTAGTATACTATGCATCCAACTATCAGCCTGTCTGTTCATCTGTTTATTCGTCTGTCAGCTTGTCTGTTTATCCATCCTGTATTACAGACGTACATAAAAAAAATATCCTTTATTTTATAGTGTCACAAACAACAACAACTACTACTCCAACTACTACCACAACCAAGGCAACAACTACATTGGATGTGACAACAGAAGGTGCACAGCCAACAACAACTACCATCAAAGCTCCAACTACTACCACTACAAAGGCAACAACTGCAGAAGTTTTAACAACAGAAGATGCTCAGCCATCAATGACAACAACCAAGGCCCCAACTACTACCACTACTAAGACAACAACCACAGAGGTTTTAACAACAGAAGGTGATCAGCCGTCAACGACAACAAGCAAAACTCCAACTACTACCACTACTGAGGCAACAACTGAAGAAGTTTTAACAACAGAAGATAATAAGATACCAATGACAACAACAACCATCACACCAACTACAGGTACTACTAAGTTAGCTATTACTGAAGCTGAAACAACAAAACAAATTACTCAACAACAAAGTACACAATCAGTTGTTACTGAAGCTAAAAAAACAACACAATCTGTTGTTACCCAAGAACAAACAACTGCAGAAAATCTTGTTACTCAAGAACATACAACTGCAGAAAATATTATTACTCAAGACAAGACAACAACACAATATGTTGTTACCCCAGAACAAACAACTGCAGAAAATGTTATAACTCAAGACAAGACAACAACACAATATGTTGTTACCCCAGAACAAACAACTGCAGAAAATGTTATTACTCAAGACAAGACAACAACACAATATGTTGTTACCCCAGAACAAACAACTGCAGAAAATGTTATTACTCAAGACAAGACAACAACACAATATGTTGTTACCCCAGAACAAACAACTGCAGAAAATGTTATTACTCAAGACAAGACAACAACACAATATGTTGTTACCCCAGAACAAACAACTGCAGAAAATGTTATTACTCAAGACAAGACAACAACACAATATGTTGTTACCCCAGAACAAACAACTGCAGAAAATGTTATTACTCAAGACAAGACAACAACACAATATGTTGTTACCCCAGAACAAACAACTGCAGAAAATGTTATTACTCAAGACAAAACAACAACACAATATGTTGTTACCCCAGAACAAACAACTGCAGAAAATGTTATTACTCAAGACAAGACAACAACACAATATGTTGTTACCCCAGAACAAACAACTGCAGAAAATGTTATTACTCAAGACAAGACAACAGCAGAATTTGTTGTTTCCCAAGAACAAACGACATCCCAAATTGAGGCAACAACAATGCCACCATCAGGTAAGGGTGTTTTCCTCCCTAACTCATCACATTTCTTTTTTGTTTCACCAGTTAACCTTGTCTTTTATCTATGTGTGCACTTACCTTTATTGGTAATTCATATGATGCAATATCTACTATAAATTCAGAAATTATTGCAAGGTTTTAATAAATGCCTATAATGTGAATGGATGAGTATCACAATAAAAAGAACATGCATTTTAATATTTGATACTTTTATCTGTATGCATTTTTTCCACGATTTTACAATAAGAAATTTCAAATTTTGGTAATTTCTTCAAAAATGCCAGTAATGAATGCAAGTAAAAATTTCTGAATTTACAGTTTTGAATTTCTACTTTATATCTTTGATATTTAAAAATACCTTTTCACCCTTATTACTGTATATGTCTAACAATTTTTTGCTTGTCAATTTTATATTTTATTTTTCATAAAAAACTAATTTATTTTGATTCTTATTATTAAAAATGGTATGCAGACTGAGTTTTAGTGTATTTAACTTTGACTTCTTTTTTATGTTTGATTATTAGATTAATAAGATTTTTTATCTCATTTGAGCACAATATATTTAAATTTTTATTCTGAATTTAAAGTTTATAAACATTGAAACTTCATATAAAGACAGCTTCTAAAGCATTTCTTGTATTCAATTCAATTTTTCAATTTTTCAATTTTTATTCATAGATTGATCATATAAAAGGTAGAAATATTTCATTACAAAGATGTGAAACATACGTCAAAAGATGCAGACATGGGAATTGCCAGAATTTATTATTTGTATTCACCTCATCAGAACAGATTGAGCCTGAAAGATATTATGGCCAAATAAACAAATACATTTTAAATATTTCTATATCTTCAGGTATCTATTTTATTAAACTCACTCATTAATGTTTTTTGGTCATATATTTTTGAAAATATTGATTTATGTTGAAATGATAGGACATTCTTTGAGTAGAAACTAACTTTTGTCCACAAACTGTATTCTAGAATCTACAAAACAATTAATTACTGGTGTTTCTTATATTATGTAGATGTTCCATCAGTTTCATTATCCAAAGTATCCTACAGTGTTGCTAGTGGCAGTGTGACCTTGGAATGTAGTGTGACCTCTACCTTATCTGTTACCAATGTATTCTGGCAGAGACAAGTACTTGGTGATATAGAAACAATCAATTCTCAAACAAATATCACCAAATACACTGGTAGTAGTACCAGCAATCCATCCTTGACCATTTTAAATGCCCTGCCAAGTGATGAAGGATCTTATGTGTGTTTTGCTTCTAGTTCTGGAGGTCAAGGTCACAGTGGCATCACCAAACTTAGTGTCACAGGTGGTGAGTACATCTTGGTTTTGTTTCTTGTTTTCTTTTAAAAGTCAGTTTCATATATTTAAGAAATAAATTACAAACTTTGAAAAGCTAAAACAGATATTTCTTTTTATAAAAATGCATTTTTTTTTATAACAAAAACTTATTAGAATCCTGATTTGTGTCAAGGTTATGTCCAGACTTGATCTTACTATTTAAATTTATTTTTGCAGTTGGTAATCCATGTACTGACTCTAGTTTACTTTTGTCTCCTTCCTTGGCATGTGTGGCTGCCTCTTCTGGAGATTTAGCTAGAAATGGCATCACTGCTGAAGAAAAATGCAGGTTTGTTCAATAAATGTAACTTGTGGGTACCAAAAATGCACCTATTTTGACAGTTTTTATGCCCCACCTACGATAGTAGAGGGGCATTATGTTTTCTAGTCTGTGCGTCCGTCAGTCCTTCCGTCTGTCCATTCGTTCGTTCGTTCGTTCGTTCAGGTTAAAGTTTTTGGTCAAGGTAGTTTTTGATGAAGTTGAAGTCCAATCAACTTCAAACTTAGTACACATGTTCCCTATGATATGATCTTTCTAATTTAAATGCTGAATTATATTTTTAATCCCAATTTCACGTCCACTGAACATAGAGAATGATAATGGGAGTGGGGCATCCGTGTACTATGGACACATTCTTGTTACACCTACATTTGTTTTTGATCCACACAAAAGTTACCATTATGTGTTTATTTTGTAGATGTATCATGATTCACTATATGGTTCCATCAATTTAATTTTTAATCTATACAGTATCAACAGACCTCCAAACCATCCAGATTCTGTAATGAGGAGTACCCAAATTGAATCCGTTCTTAAATTAACATCCTTAAAAATTACTGATAATTTGTTTTATTTCTGCAAATATTTTAATAATATTAAAATTTAAAACAATTTGACATTAATCTATGCGTTCTTTTATTTATTTTTAGAAATGGAGTCTTGTTTTTTAGGGCGTCACATGATATATCTCAAATACTACAAGCATTAGGTTAACTATACTTAATGTAGGGAACAATTGTGTGCATGTACGTCTGATAGGGTTCATATGACCTTCACTTCATTTTCATGGTTTATTGGTAAATTTTTAGATTTTGTGGTTTGGTCTGTTTCTCATGTATTTCAAGCAAAAGAACCACTTTATTCGGCGAATGTAATGATTGAAAGAAATACATGTCTGCGTGGCATGGTTCACCTGACCTTGCCTTATTTCCATAGGACGTTGATGATGTTAAATTTATGTGATATTTATAGTAAAACGTTCAAAGACTTTCAACATGAATTCAATGATAACTAAAACAGACATTTTAGCTTGAGCACTTGTTTGATTATGAAATTTGATAGAATTTTATTCTTATAGTCAGCAGATCTTTGCTTGATATGTATAGTTTCATGGATAATGTTGATAAAATTTGAACATTTATTTTTTTATTTGATAGCTCTTTCTTCCTGTTATTAACAGAAGAGAACACTGCTATTGATAGATTGATAGATTGATGTAGGTTCAGAAATTATGCAATAAGTATTGCGTGCAAGTATTATTGCAAATAATCAACATCTTGAATAATGTGGGACCTTGTCACCTAATAAAAACTATTGCAAAAATTTTGTGCAAGAAAAATCACAATTAACATAGTGACTACAGGTTTTTAATATTGTGAACCTGATACTGTTGCATTTTGGTTTTAATAAAACTATCAAAATCATTTCTGTATTTACAGTATGTTAATATTTCTTACAGCATACTAATGGGAACTATTTTATCCTGTATCATAAATAAGATAAAAACAGATTACAGTGGAAGGATATGTACAGAGGAACAAAGACATAACATCATTGTGGATAACAGGGAGAGTATTGGTAGCATGATCAATGTTGATCCTATGTCATGTAAGTTTGATTGTGGATAACAGGGAGAGTATTGGTAACATGCTCAATGTTGATCCTATGTCATGTAAGTTTGATTGTGGATAACAGGGAGAGTATTGGTAGCATGCTCAATGTTGATCCTATGTCATGTAAGTTTGATTGTGGATAACAGGGAGAGTATTGGTAGCATGCTCAATGTTGATCCTATGTCATGTAAGTTTGATTGTGGATAACAGGGAGAGTATTGGTAACATGCTCAATGTTGATCCTATGTCATGTAAGTTTGTTTGTGGATAACAGGGAGTGTATTGGTAGCATGCTCAATGTTGATCCTATGTCATGTAAGTTTGATTGTGGATAACAGGGAGAGTATTGGTAGCATGCTCAATGTTGATGCTATGTCATGTAAGTTTGATTGTGGATAACAGGGAGAGTATTGGTAGCATGCTCAATGTTGATCCTATGTCATGTAAGTTTGTTTGTGGATAACAGGGAGTGTATTGGTAGCATGCTCAATGTTAATCCTATGTCATGTAAGTTTGATTGTGGATAACAGGGAGAGTATTGGTAGCATGCTCAATGTTGATCCTATGTCATGTAAGTTTGATTGTGGATAACAGGGAGAGTATTGGTAACATGCTCAATGTTGATCCTATGTCATGTAAGTTTGTTTGTGGATAACAGGGAGTGTATTGGTAGCATGCTCAATGTTGATCCTATGTCATGTAAGTTTGTTTGTGGATAACAGGGAGAGTATTGGTAACATGATCAATGTTGATCCTATGTCATGTAAGTTTGATTGTGGATAACAGGGAGTGTATTGGTAGCATGCTCAATGTTGATCCTATGTCATGTAAGTTTGTTTGTGGATAACAGGGAGTGTATTGGTAGCATGCTCAATGTTGATCCTATGTCATGTACGTTTGTTTGTGGATAACAGGGAGTGTATTGGTAGCATGCTCAATGTTGATCCTATGTCATGTAAGTTTGAATGTGGATAACAGGGAGTGTATTGGTAGCATGCTCAATGTTGATCCTATGTCATGTAAGTTTGATTGTGGATAACAGGGAGAGTATTGGTAGCATGCTCAATGTTGATCCTATGTCATGTAAGTTTGATTGTGGATAACAGGGAGAGTATTGGTAACATGCTCAATGTTGATCCTATGTCATGTAAGTTTGTTTGTGGATAACAGGGAGTGTATTGGTAGCATGCTCAATGTTGATCCAATGTCATGTAAGTTTGTTTGTGGATAACAGGGAGAGAATTGGTAGCATGCTCATTGTTGATCCTATGTCATGTAAGTTTGTTTGTGGATAACAGGGAGTGTATTGGTAGCATGCTCAATGTTGATCCTATGTCATGTAAGTTTGATTGTGGATAACAGGGAGTGTATTGGTAGCATGCTCAATATTGATCCTATGTCATGTAAGTTTGATTGTGGATAACAGGGAGAGTATTGGTAGCATGCTCAATGTTGATCCTATGTCATGTAAGTTTGATTGTGGATAACAGGGAGTGTATTGGTAGCATGCTCAATGTTGATCCTATGTCATGTAAGTTTGATTGTGGATAACAGGGAGAGTATTGGTAGCATGCTCAATGTTGATCCTATGTCATGTAAGTTTGTTTGTGGATAACAGGGAGTGTATTGGTAGCATGCTCAAAGTTGATCCTATGTCATGTAAGTTTGATTGTGGATAACAGGGAGAGTATTGATAACATGCTCAATGTTGATCCTATGTCATGTAAGTTTGTTTGTGGATAACAGGGAGTGTATTGGTAGCATGCTCAATGTGGATCCTATGTCATGTAAATTTGATTGTGGATAACAGGGAGAGTATTGGTAGCATGCTCAATGTTGATCCTATGTCATGTAAGTTTGTTTGTGGATAACAGGGAGAGTATTGGTAGCATGCTCAATGTTGATCCTATGTCATGTAAGTTTGATTGTGGATAACAGGGAGTGTATTGGTAGCATTCTCAATGTTGATCCTATGTCATGTAAGTTTGATTGTGGATAACAGGGAGTGTATTGGTAGCATGCTCAATGTTGATCCTATGTCATGTAAGTTTGATTGTGGATAACAGGGAGTGTATTGGTAGCATGCTCAATGTTGATCCTATGTCATGTAAGTTTGATTGTGGATAACAGGGAGTGTATTGGTAGCATGCTCAATGTTGATCCTATGTCATGTAAGTTTGATTGTGGATAACAGGGAGAGTATTGGTAGCATGCTCAATGTTGATCCTATGTCATGTAAGTTTGATTGTGGATAACAGGGAGAGTATTGGTAGCATGCTCAATGTTGATCCTATGTCATGTAAGTTTGATTGTGGATAACAGGGAGTGTATTGGTAGCATGCTCAATGTTGATCCTATGTCATGTAAGTTTGATTGTGGATAACAGGGAGAGTATTGGTAGCATGCTCAATGTGGATCCTATGTCATGTAAGTTTGATTGTGGATAACAGGGAGAGTATTGGTAACATGCTCAATGTTGATCCTATGTCATGTAAGTTTGATTGTGGACAACATGGAGAGTATTGGTAACATGCTCAATGTTGATCCTATGTCATGTAAGTTTGTTCATCAATAGCAAGATTAAAAGGGGAGAGTTGAAATTTCATAGTTGAAGCTTGCTATATGTTCATATGCCTGTCTGAAGATATGAACCTTACTGAAGGCTGTCATTAGTGTTTGTATGTCCCCACCATAATTGAAGGGGCATTAAGCTTTACCCGTGTCATTCATATGTATTTATGTCCCTCTGTTGGTCCGTTTTGTCTGTACGTCCCAAAATTGGTTTCCATTTTCTTACTTTAGTTTGCCTCAACAAAATGTTATAAAACTTGTACACAATGCTCTTCACTACAAAACACAGATCGATTTTGAATTTTGGTGTCAGAACTTTTACCATTCTAGAGTTTATATGTCCCTTTACAAATGGAAAAATAGCTGAATTTTCCTTTCTGTTCTTTAATTTAAGTGTTATATACTAAAGGAGGCATCATCTGTATCCCTATGGACCCATTCCCCATTTATTTTTAAGTATTGAAAGATTTCATTTATGGAGTTTTATGTTGTTGGCAAACTTGATAATCTGTTAAAATTATTCACAAATTTTCTTGGGTTGCTGTCTAATTGAAATATATCAAAATCTGCTTTTCATCACAATGAACAAGGTTGTTAGTTAGTCATGTTTAACTTTGTATTTTGAAAATAAGATGTAAATGACTTTTGCATGAAGTTTGGTCATATGTAAAATGTATGTCAGAAGGAGATGTGGTATAGTTACCATTAAGACAACTGTAGGTCAATACACAGCCTAAGACAATGTTCAAAACCCATATCATATAGTAATGCTTTCAAAGGCTCAAGTATTACAAAATGGGAATACTTCAAAAGAGACAACCAACTTCCTGATTTATGCTAAAAACAATTTACAGCAACTGAATTGCACTACTGACTTTGGAAAGGCATATAAAGAATGTGGTGGGGTTAAACATGTTTCACATACTGAAACTTTCCAACAAAAAAAAAACAAATTGTAAAATAAGTCTGAAAGGGTTGACTCAGCAAAGCAGCATGACCTGGAAAAGAAATTAAATCTCACAAAATGCCACAATTTAGAGTTTCTCTCAAAAAGATTTTTGAAATAAAATTGAGGAATATGTCATAGAGACAACAACTGGACCAGAGAGCAGATAACATTTAAAAAAAAATTAAAATATGAAAGGTATGAGCATATATTAAAATACTAGTTTAAGGATAATTTTGTTCAAAACCATTCAAATAATAAAATAAAACCCAAAATTGAACAATATGAAATATATTTTTTCAACTGCTGAAAGTTGCCAATGAAAAACACTAGAGATGAGGGAATTTTTTCAAGCAAAAATTGACAGTCTGGAAGAATTTATGTCCAATTTATCTGATTTTTAAGTTGATTTTTTTTTTAGGTTTACCAACATCATCGTGTACAGACATAAAAGCCATTACATACTATATACCAGTGATATGTGAATCTCAAATCAACACTCTCAGATCATTGGAAAGTTGTAGGTAAGATATGTGAATCTCGTATCAACTCCCTCAGATCATTGGGAAGTTGTGGGTAAGATATGTGAATCTCAAATCAACTCCCTCAGATCATTAGGAAGTTGTGGGTAAGATATGTGAATCTCAAATCAACTCCCTCAGATCATTAGGAAGTTGTGGGTAAGATATGTGAATCTCAAATCAACTCCCTCAGATCATTAGGAAGTTGTGGGTAAGATATGTGAATCTCAAATCAACTCCCTCAGATCATTAGGAAGTTGTGGGTAAGATATGTGAATCTCAAATCAACTCCCTCAGATCATTAGGAAGTTAAAGGTAAGATATATATGTGAATCTCAAATCAACTTTTTTCCAGATCATTGAGAAGTTATTTGTAATTTCTACTTATTCAAAAGTTGGTCAAAATTTAACTTTAAATAGACATAAATCCTCAAGAAAAAAGGCCTCATAGTAAGATTTATATGTAACAGGGTTCACAAATAACACTAACTTAAACTAAGTTTTATTTTATTTCAGCAACTTTTCTGATGCTTTGAAGTGTTATTATTACCATGTTGGTACAGATAAATGTGACATGACTCAATATATGAACACAGTCAGTACTAACTATACAAAGTGGATAGAAGATATAAAGAAACCAGAACCAAATACATGTAATGGTAGGTATTTAATTTACTGTTGATTTCTGATGTGTATAGCAAGGGTGATTATGGGGTTACCCTTATTCCCAGGAGATGAAATTCTATTCTATAAAGATATCTGAGTCCATGAATAAAATGATGAATATTCAATTTTTATGCCCCACCTACAATAGTAGAGGGGCATTATGTTTTCTGGTCTGTGCCTCTGTTCGTCCGTTCGTTCGTCCCGCTTCAGGTTAAAGTTTTTGGTCGAGGTAGTTTTTGATGAAGTTGAAGTTCAATCAATTTGAAACTTAGTACACATGTTCCCTATGATATGATCTTTCTAATTTTAATGTCAAATTAAAGTATTGACCCCAATTTAATGGTCCACTGAACAAAGAAGAAGATAGTGTGAAGCTCAATTTAAAGTTTTTGGTCAAGGTAGTTTTTGATGAAGTTGAAGTCCAATCAACTTGAAACTTAGTACACATGTTAACTATGATATGATCTTTCTAATTTTTATGCCAAATTAAAGTTTGATCCAAATTTCACTGTCCAGTGAACATGTAAAATAAAAGTGTGAGTGGGGCATCCGTGTACTATGGACACATTCTTGTTTAGTTTTTAATATTTAGCAATTTTCATTTAATATTTTGAGTACCTCAGGGGATAAGCATACCAGCATTCATATATATTTTCAGACATATCTCCATTACACCTTTATATTTGGGAAAGACTTTCTAAGTTACTGGGTTCAAAATAAAAATCAACATGTACAGTTAACATGGAATAACATTAGTAAAAATACAATTTAGAAAATTTAGTTAGAATTTATTTAAAGGGATCCATTACATGTGCGATGCATTACTACATCCCCACTAGGACAACATGATCTGCTTGCCCTTCCAGATCATACGTGATAAGCCCCAGTTTTTGGTTGTGTTCAAGCTATGGGAGTCACAGCCAATATAGAAAGTACCATGTGATAATCTATAATAACATACCTTTGTTTTCCAGTTGCTATAGACTGGATTGATTCTGGAAGTAAAGTTTCCCTGTGTAGTGATCCTGATGCACTCCATTTGATTGTTAATATGTGTTACCTCCCTTTGTTTTACAGTTGATATAGACTTGATAGATTCTGGAAGTAAAGTTTCCCTGTATATTGATCCTGATGCACTCCATTTGATTGTTAATATGTGTTACCTCCCTTTGTTTTACAGTTGATATGGACTGGATTCATTCTGGAAGTAAAGTTTCCCTGTATATTGATCCTGATGCAGTCCATTTGATTGTTAATATGTATTACCTCCCTTTGTTTTACAGTTGATATGGACTGGATTCATTCTGGAAGTAAAGTTTCCCTGTATATTGATCCTGATGCAGTCCATTTGATTGTACATATGTATTACCTCCCTTTGTTTTACAGTTGATATGGATTGGATAGATTCTGGAAGTAAAGTTTCCCTGTGTAGTGATCCTGATGCAGCCCATTTGATTGTTAATATGTATTACCTCCCTTTGTTTTACAGTTGATATGGACTGGATTGATTCTGGAAGTAAAGTTTCCCTGTGTAGTGATCCTGATGCAGTCCATTTGATTGTTAATATGTATTGTCCTAATGACCTCAAGGAGTTTATATCAGCCAGCCAAGATGATAAATGCATGTAAGTGTTTATATTTAAGTTCTTTTTGACATTTTTATATTCCAAAAATAAAGTTTTGGAAAATTGAGTTATATGTATTTTTAAATCAACATTACATTTTTTGAAGATTTCTTTCAAGAAATACATTTCAAGATCTTATTCTGTTGGGTTTCTTAGCAATTATTATTTTTTTTTGTTGCAAAAAATTAGGTGCTTTTTGTATGATGTCAATAGAGGTGTTTGGGAATAGATTTTGTAATTAATTATCAGAAAAGTTGTCTTGAAAACTTAGTTCCATTTTCTTTGTAGGAAAGCCAGTAATTTGGTTGTATGTATAGAACAACAACTTAAAGCTGTGTTAAAAGCTCCATGTACAATAGAAAGTATCTATCAACTGATCAGTATGTACCAGACTCAAGTTATAGGCCTCTCCAATCAACCAAGTATTCTAGATTGTAAGTTTACTGCTCATATAAATAGAATATTTTGCTTATGCAGAAATTTATTTTTACCTCAGTCACTTGATTCATCTAAAAAAGTAGTTTTTTGTTTTGTTATAATATGTATCAGCAATGATCATAGATATAGGAAGATGTGGTGTGAGTGCCAATGAGACAACTCTCCATCCAAGTAACAATTTAAAAAGTAAACCATTATAGGTTAAAATACGGCCTTCAACACAGAGCCTTGGCTCACACCAAACAACAAGCTATAAAGGGCCCCAAAATTACTAGTGTAAAACCATTCAAACGGGAAAACCAACATGTTGACTTTGACTTGGTATTCCTTACAGGTGTTTTCTTTAAATTCAAATTTGGCAAATTATGCAAGAGAACATATTCACACAATGAACTTGATCTTGTGTTTTATATTATAGCACTTTCTTTTTAACAAAGTTTTAAGAATTTTAATTAATAGATAATTTGAAATATTATTTGATTTATTTGAAGGTCATATTGTGATGACAACTCCTACAGATGAAGGGACAACGATGGAAGCTATGACAACAATGGATCCACAAACAACAACAGCTACAATAGTGGTTGTTGAAGGTCAGTTACCAGATAAGATAATCACATTCAGGTTTCTTTCTGAGTAATGAGTTAGCTTTACTTTTTGTTGTTGAGAATATGAAGTAAAAAGAAATAGTAGAACTTCTTATATGAGACAAGACATTGACATAGTTATTGGGTTGTATTAATGAAGTCACATGCATTTCATTGAAAAATTGTTGCAGATGGACTTGATTATGCAATGTTACTACACGCATACATGACGCCATTCCCTAATATTTTAAGTATCAATTCCTGTTCAATACCATCAAAATAATAGGCATTAAGATCATAGGGAAAGTGTATAAATTGCTGATAAACATATATAGTGAAATTATTCTTATTTTTACAGGTGAATTTGAGGCTAATATGAAAGTGAATAAAACATGGGATGCAAAGTTTGAGGATAAAAATAGCACAGAATACAAAGAGTTAACTGAAAAATTCAGAAATCAGGTCAGTCACTCATAATCAGCACTGCTGTCATTATGTAATTGTGATTATGTATCTATGGAACAAACACTATTTCTAGTTTATCCTGCAGAATGTTGATCCATAAGATGCTTGATGAACTTTAATAGTGCAGGGATACAGTTGATCCCATCTTCCTGGTAAAAGATGTTTTAAAGGAGCACATAATTGACAAACTTTTCTAATGAAGGACTAATAGATTCTAAAGAGGTCTATTAAAAGGGGTCTTTAGACAAAAGATGAAATTAATGATGTAACGGTAGGGGTTTAAAGTAGAAATATTTCAAAAATGTTTGGTACAATATCAGAAGATTTGCATTATCCTACCCTAATCTTAGTTATTCTGCATATATTGTTTTAGACATTGGCTTTGTATAACTACAAGAACAGTTCTGTGGAAGTTGAAGACATTGTCATTTTAGAGGTCAGGTATGTGAAAAATGCAGGTTTCAGTACTAATATTAAAGTTTTAGATGTTATGAAAAATGGTATGTTGCTGTTGTTTTAACTAAATATTCATATATATTAGCTGTTAATGATATACAATTTTTTTACTGTGTTTGATAAAAAAATATGTGTTCAAAACAATTTGCACAAAATGTTAACAAATTATATCCAGTTTAAAGGTGGAAAGCTATTTTGTGTTTAATGCTTCTAAATTTTTTCAATTGTTTTGTTGGAAATTTAACTTTTAAAGTTGTGTTGGAAGAGAATATTTTAATATGATACATGACAATTCATAATCTGACTAAACACTAAGCAAAGTATTTGTTGTGGCTGTATTTTTAATCATCTGGATTTGTAATGCATGTACTTCACTTTTTTAATCAGAAAAGGACCCTAAGTGCATCTCCTCCTATGTCAGCAATATATCTTCCTTATGCAGAAATTCCAAAAAGAGACAAAAAATATAGAATAGTTTTTCATTATGGTGAATTATATTCCTGAAGTTGTAATAATTTTTCACATTATTTTTAAATTAGTGAAAAATATTCCTTTCATTTCAGTAAAGGCTCTATAGTGTTTGTCATTTTGATCATTCTGAAGAAGGATTCTCCAAACCTTCGAAATTGGACCTCAGAAAAACTGTTTCAAGAAACAGCCTCAATAATTGAAGCTGTAAAAAATGATCCTGAAGTAGATAATTTAGACTTCGTAAAAACCATTAATACTGAGGAAATCTCTGTTAAAGAAGTCACAGGTAATTCTCATTCAAATTACTGAAACTTGCTAAGTCTTTTAAAGAATCATTAGTTTTTCAGCAGGTATAACCAAATTATATGATTATTGGTTATTGAATTCAAGGATATAAAAAATGATTATTAAAAAAAAAAAATTGATTCAAATCTTATAATGAACTTAGAACTTTATTAACACTTTAGACAGTTTACACTGTAACAAGAGGCAGACAAATGATACAAATAATAATTTACGATGGTGAACAAGATAGAAAGAAATATACATACATAGTTCATTATACCTAATTCTCTGTACACAAGTATACACATACATAACACGTGATGATCATTCAAAATAAGGGAGAGGATACCAAAGGGAAAATTAAACTCATAAAATAAATGACAGTGTCATGGCTAAAAAATAAAATACAACCAAAAGACCAACAACAGCACCTACAACACAACAATGAAAACTTAAAGACTGAGCAACACAAACACCACAAAAAAAACTTTAAGACATTTAAGATTTCCTACAAATAAAATTGTTTAAACATAGATAATCTATTAAATTATCGATTTTTAGCATCAGTGAGGCAGAGATTTAATTGCCCATTGCCTTACCCCTCTTCATATTGTATAAATTTATTTGAAATGACTTAGAATAAGTAAAAGAAGTTATAAACATTATACTGTTTTATGTACAGCTTATATTAAGTCAAATTGCAATTATTTATATATATTTTGCTGTTTGTTTTCAGTTGTATTAACAGAGTGTGATAAAAATACCTACATTAAAAGAATAATACACAACAGTTGTGGTGCAGCACTGCGACGACTGACACAGGTACAAGATTCTCAGGACAGGTGTAGGTCAGTAGTCTTTAAACATACTTAGTTGACCCTTAATCTCTCTTTAAGAAAATGCTCAGTGCTACTGGTAGTATGCTACTTACCATTAATTGCAATATTGTATAAAGTAACATAAATTACTCAAAGCCCATTAAGAGGTTGATTTATGGAAAACTATGACATTAGTCAAAGAAGAAATGACCACTCCAGGGACTGTTTCTAAAATCTTGTTTTGTCGTTTTAGGCATCTCTAGAGAAGATAGATCTTTTGGTAATAGAATGTTAGGTTACTGTGAAAGATTTCATTGAAAATGTTTTTATAAACTCAATCTCAATTGTGTGTCAAATTTCTCTCTTCAAACAAAATGTTTGTTTTTGTTGTTGGATTGTTTAATTTTATTTTGTATTCAAAATTCAAATAATCAAAAATTTTGGTCATTCTGATATATTTTTGTATTTATGATTGGTTTTTAGAATTTTTCTTCAAACCATTGGATGTGTTGTATTCCATGCCCAGCAATGTTCTGTGGAGAAAGTGACTAAAACCATGACAACACACTTCCAGGATATAGTATCTGGTGTAGGGACAGTCACAGGCTTTGACCCAAGATCCTGCTATGGTTAGTATTCAAAAACACTTATATTCAGCTTAAATTAAAATTTAAATATTAGATAACAAAAATCTCTTGAAACTTTGAATATATGTGGAGTATTAAATTTTGTATATTTGAATTATTCCCTAAAAAATTACCAAAGTGAATTTGTTTTTGAATGGAGGCTTTGACTCTATTAAAATTGGTGAATGAAGAAGTATCAATATTCTTGTGAGCATGCTTAACTGTGTGATGCATTTTTTCATCCATCTCTCATCAACTTTTTGTTTACACAATACTTATATGATTGTTGAGGTATCATTATAATGAACATTACTTATCAATTAAACTTTCTTTTACTTACAATTTTGTCTGTAATTGCTTTCAGTTTAATTTTTTGTTTGTCCTTGTATATTGATTGTCCTTTAAATATACTTTCACGTTTCATTTTTAGCTTCAGTAGATACAGTTGTTTTACCTACAATGATGCCAATAACTTCCCCAGTCAGACCATGTGTTCACCCTGATGTATTGTCCTATATATTGAACTTTGATTGTCACTATGATGCCATACCCACAGATATTGAACAAGGTGCTTCAATGACAGAAAAATGCAGGTAAATGAATTTTCCACATTTTATAACTATGCATAATATTCATCCTTAAAATGGCATTCCATCATAGCTTCCCTGATCTCAAAGTTATTAGAAAACTAGCATAAATCAAAATTAACTTGCATTCCTTAGACAGAAAAAGAATAAAAGCTTTCTTGATTTTTCTTTTTTATGAATGTTAATGGCATTAATAAACATTAAGCCCAAATAACACATATGTACAGACTTTTTGAAAATAAGTGATGGTATGAATATTGTGAAGTTCATAATCCAGTTGAAAATGCTAATCATATTATCTCCAAAAAAATTAGGATGATTTTTTTTGTCTGAAATTTTAAAAGGTATAATGACTTATTATTTCAGATTTTATTGGCAGTCATCAGCATGTGTGTATAGAATGAGTAGAATGAACCCACTGCTACAGAGTGCAGGCACATGTACATATAGTGACATTACAAGTGTATTACAACAACACGCCAGTCAGATGTATAGAGTTAAACCCAACAATAGTACTCCTTCTGACTGTTATAGTAAGCATTTTAATGTATACAGTCCTTTCAATTGTTAAAAAGCTAGTCAATCCAATGTCAAACAAAGTTTAGATTTTTTTCCTTTAGTTTCTAGCGCATCTTTAACATTCAAAAGTATCTCTATGGAAATGCATGTACCGGTAGTTTATTTGTTAAAACAAAATGATTTTTCATATAAATAGTTCCAGAAATATTTAAAGAAAAATGTTGTCATCTTGTTTACCTGACTTATCTGGTTCTTGAAGAAGGAGATAATTGTCATTCAAAAATCTTTTTTATTGAACCACATTATTTGAGGTAGTAAAAGAATTTCTTTATTCCTTACAGTATCATCTAGACCAATTTTCTCTATTCTTTATTATTTTTGTCCATTCCATTTTGTGTTTTTATGACCCACCTACGATAGAAGAGGGGCATTATGTTTTCTGGTCTGTGCGTCCGTACGTCCTGACATTCTTCTGTCCATCTGTTCGTCCCATTTCAGGTTAAAGTTTTTGGTCAAGGTTGTTTTTGATGAAGCTGAAGTCCAATCAACTTGAAACTTAGTACACATGTTCTTTATGATATAATCTTTCGTATTTTGAAACAAAATTAAACTTTTCACCCCATTTTCATGGTCCACTGAACATAGAAATTAACAGTGAGTTTCAGGTTCAAGTTTTTGGTCAAGGTAGTTTTCGATGAAGTTAAAGTCCAATCAACTTGAAACTTAGTACACATGTTCTCTTGTGGTTGATCTTTTTACTTTTAAGGCCAAATTAGATTTTTTACCCAATTTCAGGGTCCATTGTGCGAGGGGGGCATCTGTGTACTTTGGACACATTCTTGTTACCATTTGTTCTAAACTTTTTACCCTTTGTTCTCTACTTTGAACACCCCATCCAGACACTTAATTAGTCTAAAACATAAAAATAGTTATTTTTTTACTGTGACAGATAACTTTTTATGAAGTATAATGGAGTGTAAAATTGTTTCTATGAATTGCAGGCTATAATCGTGACCAAGATAAATGTTCCAGTTTTCTATATGAATCAGAAATGTACCAGGATTTTGATGACTGCCTTTACAATGTCATGAAGGCTAGGTTTGACACGGCGTTGGATACTGCCAATTTGACCTGTGTGTAAGTTAAATAAAATTAAACTATGGTGTAAATTTGTCATGGTATGCTTTCCACATTGTAGTAAGCATTAGTCTGTTATAAAAGATATGTATGCATTATAAAGACCAAAATTGGACTTCTTTCCTCTCGGTTCTAGACAATAAATGAAAATTTTAAAAATCCAACCTGCGCTTTCTCAATAATATTTTTACAGTGAGTTGTACTACTTTTGGGACAAATTATGTAAAAATTATAGAAAACTTCATCAGCTCTAACTCAAAATATGGACAATTTTATGTTAAAGGGGTCTTTAAATCTTTTCTGAAGTACTATTTTTTTTACCCTTTTCAGCTGGACCTAATCACTACTTTGCATTAATATTTATGACCCAAATTTTTTTACAGTGTCATTTCACCCCCTTACTTGCTATATGAGGGGTATAAAATAAATTGTCAAGTAACACACTGTCCACACTACAGACTATATTCGTGGACAACGAAAATCAAAGGACAATATCTGTGTACTCGGACCATATATGTATACAAATGTACTTCCAAATAGACTACATATGTCAATTGTTTCAATTGCAAGAACTTTTACTGTATTCTGTTCCATACAGAAAGTAGATTTTAATAACTTTTTGAACAACATATAAAAATATGATGCGAAAAGATTGCTAACTAGACAACTGTCAACCAGAGACCATAAAATGTAGAAGTCAACACATATAGGTCACCATATAACCTTCTAAATGAGCAATACCCTTACCACATAGCAAGTTATAAATTGGCTGAAATGACAAATGTAAAATAACTGAAACAAGACAAAACTAACAGCCATATATGTACAAAACAATAAAATAAAGACAAATATGGAGAACGAAAGATTCTTCTAGAAAATAACAATATAATTTGAAAGAAATAATCAGGAGTTGTCTCCCATAGGCCTATTATCAATAAATTGATGAAGAAACATTATTTCTCCAGGTCACAGTGGCTTCCAAAATAACTTCAATGATTTATCAATGATATTGTTTATAATTTTGTTACTTTGTTAAAATGTGTATACATGTTTTTGTTTAAATTTTAATCATTCTAATCATTTACTGTGCTTAATTCAGGTGACTTTATATCTCAAATGTTGGGCACAATTATTGGTAAATAAAATATCTTGTATGAAATACAGCAAAAAATGACAACTGAATTACAGGGTCCTGAGTTGGGACAGCCATAGACAATGTGGAAGGGTTATTCATGTTTACTGGCACCAAACCCTCCCCTATCATGTCTAACGTATTACCGAGATCTTCACAATTGATTTCAACACATGTGAAACCACAAACAGTTCCTCCTCATTTCATTTATTCTTTTTTCTTTCTAGACTATACGAAGAAGCAACAGAATGTGTATTTAGATATTACAAGTGGAAGGGACTAGACAGCTGTGTCAAGAGTCAGTTTGAATCAGATTTAATCTGGATGATAAACATGAGAGCTGCCCAGTGGTCACAGATGATGGGCATGAATATAGAGGAACCAGAAATTACACACAAATGCATAAGTATGATTTGAATATTGGGTGAACAAAATTGAAGTCAAGTAGCTTATGCAGTCATTTACTGTGTATACAATCGCAGTATGATCATTCATCGATAAATCATGTATATATTTACAAAAAAAAAAGTTTTTAGGATTTCACAAAGAGGCACAATTATTACCAGTATTAGAAATCAGTTTCTTCTAATTACTGTAAACCAACTTATATTTCGCGAGTAGAACTATAACATGAATATTAATTGTCATAAATATGTAATAATTGGATAATTCCTTATTGAACTTCAGAAAATTGCAAAATTGAATAGCCGAGAAGTGGTCTAGGAGGGCTAAAACGTGAAATTAAGTATCCGCGAAAATAAGTTGGTTTACAATTTTTCATTGCTGGTAATATAAGCATGATAAGGGTAAAACATATAATTGTGTCATAAATTTGTGGTATTTATTTGTAATTTTGTTGAGAAAACAGAATAGACACGAGTAGCATTCCTTATTTTCTTGATTTTTAAGCATTATAAAAATAAATGTTATATTTAAAACATTGTTCAAAAGGTGTTCTTGAACACAAACTTTAAAACTAAATTCTATAAAAATGTGAGACATACTAAGCCTTCTCATGCTGTTATACTTAACACAGCTTTGCTGCTTTAAAGCAACACAAAACACTTTATGTCATGGCACTTAATTCAGATTGAACTCACATTACATGATAAAATCATTTAACAAAGGGACACTACTCTCATGACTTCTGCAAAAAAACCCACCATACTACCATACAACAAGCATGATTTGTTTTTAATATTTAAGCCAGAAATAAGATCTTTAGTTTCATGGATAATGCTTATTTGTGATTTTGAGATATTTCAGTTTTCTCATCAGCCATAGTTTTATTGGGAGACTCGTCATTATATTGCAACAATTTTCAATTAAAGGTAATTCAACCAGTGGTCCAGATTTTGGACACAGTATATGTGGAGATGGAAGAGGGCTTATTTTATCAAGAACTGAATGTATTAGTGAAATATTGATGTCTCAACCATCAGATTCTGTCTGCAGGTACCTAATTCATTTATTATACAACAAAACAATCAGCACCTAATAAAAATGTAGTGTTTTGATACTTTGCAAACAATGATAAAGTTATGTATAATTGGATCATTGGATATGTACTTATTTTTACATCTGACAATGTTAATGCAACCCCTACTAAACTAGATGGATTTAATTGAAACCCAATTACTATGGTGTTGTAACAAAGGAATCAAAATTTATGGAAGGCTAATAATGGAAGGGGGAGATAATTGAACTTAATTTTTAAAGAGATTAAGAAGACACATTTTGTAGTTAGTCATTACTTTTGCAAGCTTCTAAGTTTTGTCAGAGGGGTGAAAAAAACTCTTTGGGCAGTTTAATATTTTGGAATTCTCGAATAGCTAGTTAAATTGTTGTGAACTTTGGTTTTAATATATTTGTATTGTGCTGCTAGAACAGACTCATGATTTTCACTGGAATTCAAGATTTGCCATTTATTTTCTCAAGATACAGGATGAGACTCCTCCTACTTACCCTATTGTCATACTGTTTATGGGTAATAAAAGATATCCTGTCAGTTATTTATTTTATTTTTTCATTTTAAATGTCCAATATCAATTAAGAACAGTATCCATCATTGCAGTCCAGTTAATAGCCAGAAGATGATGAACATATTGTGCTTAAAGTCAATATAAAACAATTTCATTTCAGGACATTTCAAGATCGTTATATACCCTGTATTATGGAGAAGCTATCTGATCATTTCAATTGTACAAATGATGTTATAAAGAGGAGTATTTTGGAGGAAAATCATCTTATTACAAAGTTATCCAGAGGAAAAGTAGATTTATCATCATGTAAGTTTATATATTTTTGCATTTAGTGTACTGTGGATTCATTATTAATCGTTGGATATCAATGTTCGTGGGTTTCATGGATACAGGTGAACCACAAATTCAAATGTTCATCGAATAACATTTTTTCAATAAGCTTTGTATACAGAGATATATAGAGAGATATTTGTATACATGCAAAACCAGGAAATCATATATTTAATATGCAATATGCAAGTTTTGAGCAATCCACGAAAATTGATACCCACGAAAATAAATGAATCCACAGTATATATTTTAGGTAATAATATAGTGTCTACTAGGAATTTGATTTATTTCAGTTTTGATAAAAAAAATCAATATTAAATCCTTCACATTGTATTTTCTGCAATGATTATAAGCTTACAACTTTGAATTTTGTAACATGGTCTGTTTTGCTGTGCTGTATTTTTGGGGGTTGATGGTATACCTTTTTTATATAATGTTGTATGTCGTCAATTTTATATCTATAACTATTAATTTTTCCTCTTTTTAATTCAGGCCTCAGTGGTAGAGTAGTTGAATGTTTCACTAGTTTGTCAATCGTGAGGTTTGGGTTTGAGCTTGGATATGGGTTCAACTGAAATCTGAATTAACTAGAATTTTCAGTTTTACTACCAAAAATCTTGGTTTTATCTGGCTTCCACCTCAAATAAAAACTGGCTTCAACAAAAGACATAAAAGTCCTGGAAATGGCGTTAACCACTAAATATCAATCAATCATCTTTGTAATTTGAATTTTTACTCCACAGGTATGTCAATGAATGGAACAGATATTTGTACATCCTACAAACCAGAAGTTGTCAACTTTGAAGATTGTTCAATGGCTGTTTATGGTTTTATAAATAAAACAGTATCTACAGAGGTTCTTTGCAGGTGAGATCTTGTTATATTTCTGTTTCAGAGCTAATTTTCTACTGCTTTTTAAAAAGAGTGAGACTTTGGTTGGCTTGCTAGCTTAGTTTGTATTGATGTTTGCTCAAGCATTGTAATTTAGATTGAAATCTGCAAACAATATAAAGAGGTTGAGGTAAACCTGTATACCTTATACTTAAAGGGGCATTAGCTACGAGATATATAAATATTAAATTAAAATATTTTTTTTTTATTGTTCAATCATTAATGAAAGTGAATTCAGAAAATAATAATATCTTTTTTTCCTTCTATTAAATCGACGTGACCTAGACAAGTTTGCAATCTATTCATATCTTTATTTATGTTTATATCGCGTTATATGAAGGTTGGCAGTTTTCTGAGGCTACGTTTCGATGGTGCTTGGAGAAAACCACCGACCTTTTATAGGAAAATTGATGATCCTTGTCAATTAAGATTACAGTCCAGTGCACCCGAAGAAGCAGTGTTTGAACTCATAACCTTTGTGTTTACAGTAGTAACAAATTAGACCACATGGCCACCAAGGCTGCTCAATGGTTTATTAGATGGCATCTAGACTTAAATACACACTAATTGCTGTTACATAATATCATGTCTATGCATTGTTTATTGTTTATTTCAGACTAATTGTAATGTTATTGTCCTTAGATAATTTTTTTTTAGTTAATTCTCATGGCTTTGCCTATTAACTCATAAACTATCTTTGATGTGCACACCTACTGGCCGAATTTTTTTTGCCTAATATTAGGACTAGGTTTTGACAATTCACACAAAAACTCAACAAATGCTTGTATCAGATGTGGATACTTATAAATTCCAAAGGTCTAAGGTACATACAATATAAGCTATCCTCCTTCCTCTTACAATAGTATTAAAACATATGAATTTTCTACCCTTGACACGAGTATTTTCCATTCCAAACTAAATGACAAATTGAAAGAATTGGAGGACATGTTTTTCAACATGCAATCAGCATTCTCATTGGAACAAACTGTACTCCTCTTCTTGCCAACACATTCCTTTATAATTATTCATATGAGGCTGACTTCATGTCAGAGCTTCTAAGTAAAATGAAAAATAGCTAGTTTTATCCTTAAACTTCATTTTCCACTAAAAAAGATGTCTTCTCACTAAATATTTCAAAATTTGGTGAATATTTTGAATGCATTTATTCCATTTAACTTGAAATGAAAATTCTACAGATACTGATAAGTCTACTTCACGATTTCCATCTAGAAATTAACAATGTGAGTTGGTTGAGAAAAAAATTCTACGACAAAAAAGATTATTTCAGCTTCCACATATTTTCAATTCTATGTAGCAACATTCCAGCCATCACCTGCATATAGATGTTACATGTGTAGCAGTATCTGCTTACCCTTATGTAGGGCCTGAGCTCACCCACATATTTAATGGGGTTCATGTTTTTCTGTCTTTAGTTCTATGTTGAATTTTTGTACTTTTTTTTGTGTTCTAGATGTTTATGTTTTTTGCCATGGCATTGTCAGTTTGTTTTCCGACTTATGAGTTTGAATATCACTTAGGTATATTTGGCCTCACTCTTATAAGTGCTATTGCTTATTACATGTATCTTGAAAACTGTCTTAGATAAATAGTACTGTGAACAGCAAAATTGACCAGCTATACAATATCTCCATTGGTGGCAACAATTTGTTTAAACTTGTGAACAGGACATTTTAAGGCCTAGGGGAACTATTTATGATAAGTTTATACCTGCTAACTTTTTTTATATACATGTTTATATATATATGGTATCAATTTGCCACATATTCAAAGGTTACTACTTATTGCTGCACACTTTTGTATGTGCTGTTTTGTACTATAGAAACAGTGTTATTAATTTGTTTGGTATCATATACTGATGATGAAAGTCCTTTTCTCCTTTTTATTTGGATGATTTTTATACCGGTACATATATTATTGTGTTGAAAAGATGGCACATGTACATCCAGCTAGAATAGTAGCTAATATTTTCATTTGTAGGAATAACTTTTGACTTTTCCAATTTGGAATATATATAAATATATAGAATGGCATTTATCCTTGTGAACAATAAAAGACAGAACATTCAATATTTTATATGTATTGAATTATATATATATCATCAAATTTATTAAAGATAACATTATGCAAAAAGTAAAACATTACAATCAAAGTAAGAACACTGAATAATTTATCATCAAATTTATTATAAAATATAACATTATGCAAAAAGTACAGAGTTTGTATCGCAGATACATTAATATCCTGATATGGTCATTTCATATAACTTGGCATCCTTGATTGTACTGGTTATTGATTTAGTACATCCTATGTAGAGTTGTCCTGTTGGAGTGAATACAAGAGAAAATGGGTAGATTATGTGTATGTCACTTGTTTTATAATATGTCATCAGCAGACCAGTATTGTTCAGGATATGAAGTGTATGAGGACCTGGATCAGATACAATAACATTATCTCTAGGTGTTGTCACTATGTCTCCAGAATAGAATGGTCTGTCTTCGTTTATCTCTGTATCTCCTGTATAGATATTGATTACATCACCTCCCTGTCCTAACACTACTACTCTATTTCTGTCATCACTTACTCTATCTATCACATGAATATTCTTATTCCTGGTACTGGTTATCATCCCGGGATAGGTAAATGTAGGTTGTTTATGTTGATCATGTTCATACACTCTCTCATGGTCTCCATTCTGATTCATTAGTATTACACCACCTCTTCCTCCATTAACACCTCCTACTAGAACTTTACTGTCACTAGTGATATAGATTGCTGTAGGAAGGAATGGTGACACATTATATACTGAGTCTGTTAGTGTACCTGTATTACTACTGATTTGTTTAAGTCTAAATTCCCCTGTAGATATCAGTAGATTATTTGATTGAGTAACAGCCATATCATAGATCTTAATATTAAAGCTAGATAGTATGGTCAGTTTGGTTCCTTCAGGTTTTACTCTCTGTAACACTTTATCTGCTGTACTACCTATCCACAGTGAATCATCATTACAATATGACATACACTGTATTGCATTTAGTTCAGTCTGATATTGTTTATTGATGTTCAGTTCTACAACAGTCAGTTGTCCCACATCTTTGATGTTTACTACCTGATGATTCTTGGCATTTTGGAATTTTGGATGTACTTTTTCCTTGCAGTTATTGCACATTAAATGATCACAATATGTACATTTCCACTTAATGGGTCGTTCAGTTTCACATATTCCACATTTAGCTGGGACTTGACTTCTTATAACAGATTGAGAGAATGCCATTATTGTTAAATATATATTCTATGTATATTCTTCCTTGTTTATATCTGAAGTAGATTTGTAGATTTCACCTAAATGTATTGTGTAAATAATACTACTTTGATAAGTTATATGATTTGGGTTATCATGTCAGACCATATCATAATTATCCACGGTCGTTGAATATCTAGAAGTTGGTTTCTTTTTTAATTCATTTTATTGCGAACCCTATTGAGCCTTTCCATAGATTCACCTGCAAGTTACCTGTCCATTTAAACTTTTGGCAGTTCTATTGTCCTATCTAACAAATACAACAGGTTTTGTTCTCTGTATAGTTTATTCACTCAGACCTTTAAATTTCTTCTAAGAGAAATCTATCACTCATTGATTAATCTACCTGAGCAAAAAAATTATCTGCTTAACTGATGGAAATAACATGTTGACTATTAATATTAAAACTGTATATGACTTTGAATGTATTATATTTTCAAACTGTTGAATGTATAAACACTGATTCAAACATTAATAAAAGTTGATTTCTGAAAAAAATCTAAATTATTACTTTTTCCAAAACAAAATGATAAAAAAAACCTAAAAATGGTGATTTTTATATATTAAGGCCTTCTTAAAAGTATTCTTTAACTAATCAAAAACTAAAAGATGCAAATTTTCATACGAACAATACTTTTTTTTAAACAAACTTTTTATGATTAGATTATTATCTATTTTGAACAGATTGAAAAAAAATATTATAAATGTTTAATAAACATGAAATCACAGACATTTTTTTTAAGTGAAACATGGTATTTCTATCAGTTAAAGTCATAAGAAACCTCAAATCAAAAAAAAATAATGCATATGATTTTAATAACTCAATGGATAGTTTTCATTATAAAATTTATGTACATATACTTTTTTCTGAAGAAAATTCTTTAATTTATTCATATTTAGAAGAAATTTACTTTATTTCAATAGCTTCCTTCCAGCAAGCAATTCCCCCGACATATTTTCCGTATGCAAGGTGACCTCAGTGTGACCCATCACGTAAAAATCCGGTGACCACAATACGCATCGATGTCCTTAAAATAAACTATTATCTGAATTTACATGTTAAACACGTGCTCAATTTACTTGCTTTTTTGTTTATTTTTCGTCAATTGTTGACAAACAGGTGACAATCGTTAAACTTCGGCTTCAAAACACGAACTTTAATTACCTGCCATATTTTTACAACAACACTGACCGATTGAAAAAAAAATGACAATTATACGTAATTTACATGAAAAAAATGCTAAATTCGAGCACAGAAGACTAAGTTTATGATGTTTGTATGCATCGGTTCAAGAATTGGAAGAACATTATTTTTCACCGGTCACTCGTTTCTTATGACTTTAAGCAGATAATTTTTTACTCTGGTAGATTAATCAATGAGTGATAGATTTCTCTTAGAAGAAATTTAAAGGTCTGAGTGAATAAACTAAACAGAGAACAATACCTGTTGTATTTGTCAGATGGGACAATTGAACTGCCAAAAGTTTAAATGGACAGGTAACTATCAGGTGAATCTATGGAAAGGTTCAATAATGTTCGCTATAATTGTATTCATAAAAATGATACACACCATACTATTAATATGCTTAAAACAGTTTCAGGTGATTGGATTTAAAGATATTTTGTGGTTCTTTAAAACTCATTTCTGAATTCCTTGATTGGTAATAAAGTAATGTATGTCGTTATTGTTCTTTATCTTTTACTGTTTTGTGAACAAATCATCATTTTATACAATTTTGTATCACAAGCATTTGAGTAAAGGATTTCAATATTGTATTTTTCATTGTTTTCACTTTATATTGAATTATTTATTTTATACCACAAACTTAACACTACTTTGCTTCTCTTGCTTGTTTTTTTTGGAAATTTATTTTCCAAGATAGGTCAATATCTCTGATATGCCTCACTATGAGGACAGCTCTGATTCTCAATTGCATCAAAGATTATATTAAGATCCATATACATTCTTAATCTAAGGTTCATTAATAAAGTCCATTCATACACTCAAGTCAGTCCATGTTTTTAATGCATTTAGTATAATATAAAAATTTAGAGATGTTGTATGATTAATAATGAGACAACAATCCAGCAAAGTTCAACTGAAGTGGATGGAAGCAGTAATAGTCAATTATACAGCCTTCAACAATTAGAAATTAGAAAAACTCATACCCTACATGTATAGTAGTCTATAATGGCCCTTAGATGAAAAATATGAAACAACTCAATTGGAAAAAACTAATTTATATGAAAACAATTTACAAAAAACAAATATGACAAACACTAACCAATGACAACATCTGCATGATAGGCAACTAACTTGGGACAGACACATAAAAAACATGTCAGGGTCTCACATGTTTGTGTACATGTCTAACTGGCAGGTGTCATATGACCTTGACCACATTTTCATGGTCCAGTGGTTAAAGTTAAGTTTTTGTGTTTTGGTCTATTTTTCTTATATGCAATAGGACAACTATATTTGGTGTATGGAAACATTTTATGATCTATATGTCAGTTGCACAGGTTTTCTTTGACCTTGACCTCATTTTCATGGTTCATTGCTAATGAAGTGTTAAGTATTTGTGTTTTGGTCTGTTCTTTTTATAATTTATAAGCAATATGCCAACTATATCTGTTGTATGGATGAATTAATAGCTGTTCATGTCTGCCTGGCATGGGTCATCTGACCTTGATCTCTTTTTTATGGGTCATTAATCAATGTTTAGTTTTCTTGGTTAATGCTGAGTTTATGTTACAGTTGTAATAAAGCTTTATATTTAGGACTATCAACATAATATCAATGATTAGTAAAAAAGGCCAGACATTTCAGGGTGTGCACTCTTGTTGGGTTGATGTTTCAAGAAAATTTACCTCATGTCACCTTTATCTCTGCTCACTTCACAGTTATTCAGCATTAGATTTCAGTTTCAAGTATATTTTTTAGTGGTTCAAAAATACTTCATGTTCACTTGTCCCTAAAGTAGATGTTTGTAGGAATATGTCACAGGCTTAAGTACAATATTTTTTAAAGGATGTGATATATGCAATTGATAGGCGAAAGTATGGATTTTGCAGGAAAAAAATATTTTGAAATATTCTTCTCAAGAATTTAAATAGTGTTTTGTTAGTATATGCCCCATTTTAGACCATATCTATGTATGGGAATTGAGTTAAGCCTTCCAATTTCTATTTTATTGTGTGTCTTTCTATATTGTTTCAGAAAAGGGAGAAGGTTTGGTACCATTAAAACGTTTAATCCTGCTGCAAATATTTGAACCTGTCCTAAGTCAAGAATCTGATGAACATTGGTTGTACTCTGTTTATGTAGTCCATACATGTATTTCTTATTTTAAGCTCACTTGGCTCAAAGGGCCAAGTGAGCTTTTCTCATCACTTTGCGTCTGTCGTCGTCGTCTGTCGTCCTCGTCGTCGTCATCTGTCATCATTAACTTTTACAAAAATCTTCTCCTCTGAAACTACTGGGCCAAATTAAACCAAACTTGGCCACAATCATCATTAGGGTATCTTATTTAAAAATTGTGTGGCGTGACCCCGCCAACCAACCAAGATGGCCGCCATGGCTAAAAATAGAACATAGGGGTAAAATGCAGTTTTTAGCTTAAAACTCAAAAACCAAAGCATTTAGAGCAAATCTGACATGGGGTTGAATTGTTCATCAGGTCAAGATCTACCTGCCCTGAAAATTTTAGATGAATAGAACAACCAGTTGTTGGGTTGCTGCCTCTGAATTGGTAATTTTAAGGAAATTTTGCTGTTTTTGGTTATTATCTTGATAAATATTATAGATAGAGATAAACAGTAAACCGCAATAATGTTCAGCAAAGTAAGATTTACAAATAAGTTAACAAGACTGAAATGGTTAGTTGACCCCTTTAGGAGTTATTGCCCTTTATAGTCAATTTTTAACCATTTTTCGTAAATCTAAGTAATCTTTTACAAAAATCTTCTCCTCTGAAACTACTGGGCCAAATAAAACAAAACTGGGCCACAATCATTATTATGGTATCTAGTTTAAAAATGTGTCCGGTGACCAGTTCAACCAACCATGATGGTCGCCATGGCTAAAAATAGAACAAAGGGGTAAAATGCAGTTTTTGGCTTATAACTTAAAAATTAAAGCATTTAGAGAAAATCTGACCAAGTTAAATTGTTTATCAGGTCAAGATCTACCTGTCCTGAAAATTTTAGATGAATCGAACAACCAGTTGTTGGGTTGCAGCCTCTGAATTGGTAATTTTAAGGAAATTTTGCTGTTTTTGGTTATTATCTTGAATAATGTTATAGATAGAGATCAACAGTAAACAGCAATAATGTTCAGCAAAGAAAGATTTACAAATAAGTCAACACGACCAATATGGTCAGTTGACCCATTTAGGAGTTATTGCCCTTTATAGTCAATTTTTTTACATTTTTCATAAATTATTGTAGATTTTTAGAAAATATTTCCCATTGTTATTACTTGGCCAAGTTCATTATAGATAAAGATAATTGTAGCAACAAAAATGTTCAGTATAGTAAGATATACAAACACATCACCATCATCAAAACACAATTTTGTTACGAATTTATCTGTGTTCATTGTTTAATATGCACATAGAGCAAGGTGAGCGACACAGGCTCTTGATAGCCTCAAGTTATTTAGATTAGACCGTTTGTTTCTCCGTTTGAGTTCTTTACACTAGTAATTATTTAAGGCCCTTTATAGCTTGCTGTTTTTGGTGTGAGTCAAGGCTCCATGTTAAAGGCCATACCTTGACCTATAATGGTTTAATTTTTATAAAAAATGTTTACTTGGATTGAGAGTTGTCTCATTGGCACTCATACCCCAACTTCCTATATCTATAATTATACAAAAATGTCAAATTTATGAAAAACAACTTTATGCAAAATGTAAATAATTTGTTTTCAAGTTACATTAACATCCTGATATTGTCACTTCATATATCTTGGCTCTCTTGTTTGCACTACTAAAAATTGGTCTAGTACATCCTATGTACAGTTGTCCTGTTGGAGTGAATGAAAGAGAACTTAGGAAGATTATGTTTATGTCACTTGTTTTATACCATGTCATAAGAAGGCCAGCAGTGTTCAGGATATGTAGTGTATCTGTAAACTTATCAGCTACAATTACATTGTCTCTAGTTGTTGTCACTATGTTTGTTGGACAGAATGGTTTGACCTTGTTGACCTCTGTATCTCCTGTATAGATATTGATTATATCCCCACCCTGTCCTAACACTACTACTCTACGCCTGTCATCCCTTACATCATCCACCACATGAATATTCCTGTTACTGGTACTAGTAATTAACATGGGAAAGGTGAATATAGGTTGTTTATGTTGATCATGTTCATACACTCTCTCATGGTCTCCATTCTGATTCATAAGTATTACAACTCTTCTTACTCCAGTACCAGCTGCTACTAGAACTTTATTGTCACCAGTGATATGGACTGCTATAGAATGGAATGGTGACGCATTATATACTGAGTCTGTCAGTGTACCTGTATTACAACTGATCTGTTTCAGTCTTGAATCCCCTGTAGATATAAGTAGAACATTTGATTGAGTAACAGCCATACCATAGACTTGGATATTAAAGCTGGATAGAATGGTCAGTTTGGTTCCCTCTGGTTTCACTCTCTTTAATGCTTTATCTGTGATATCATGTATCCACAGTGAACCATCTTCACAATAAGATATATAATGTACTGAAGATAGATCAGTCTGATATTGTTGATTGATGTTCAGTTCTATAACAGGCGGTTGTCCCACATCTTTGATATTTACTACCTGATGATCCTTGGCATTTTGGAATTTTGGATGGACTTTTTCTTTGCAGTTATTGCACAAAAAATTATCACAATCTACACACTTCCATTTTATGGGTCGTTCAGTTTCACATATTCCACATTTAGCTGGAGCTTGACTTCTTACAACAGACTTAGAAAATGCCATTATGATTATATATGTATGACATATACTCAGTCAAAAAAGTTTGGTTTTTTTTCAATTTTTTTATTGTTGTTTCTGGAAAAAATTTATTTAAACATCATTGATATAATTCTTAGTTTTACCTGTAGTTTTAAACAGTCTACTTTTTTCATGGTGATTCATTTACCGCCATTTCAGCTTTGCGTGTGTATCTGATGTTTTACCTTCTATACCTGTACTTTTAAAACTATATTAAAAATTTCTTTTTTACTAATGTTCAGAAACACACCATTGGTAAGAAAAACACATACACATTTGAAAAATTGCATGGGGCGTCAACCAGGCCACCACGAAAATGACCGTCAGAAAGCTGTTGAAATGGTTGATGCAGGAATGAGGGTTGTTGACATCATGGCTTGATTAAATGTGCATAAGGCAACAGTTTAGAGACTAACAAACAGATATCGACAAATTGCAACTGCACAGGATAGGTCAATATCTTGTAGACCAAAAAACTATAGTCAAGGGAGGAGCGCTACCTTCGCTTTACGTCAACATGTGACAATTTTTTTCCGGCCAAAAAGTAGTGCATTGACTAATGGCAGCTGCTTGTGTGCCTGCCAATCCTTCATTGGTGCACTTAGTGCATGGCTGAGAAATTAATTTTGAATAACACTATACTCATTTTTGTATTTTGACCCTCCCGTGCTCCATACAAAGAAAATTCTAATGAATGTGAGTGATAAACATTCATGTTGCTTCTGACATGTCATAATTCATTTTTGTTATTATTAAAATTATATGTTGTTAATGATTTCATAATAAAATAAAATTTCACATTTTTGTTGCTAAACTTTTTTGGCTCAGTATATATTCTTCCTGGTTTATATCTTAGGTCAACTTTACAAGGTGTACTATGCAAATACTACTATCTTTATAGGTTAAATGATTGTTGTAGTTCAGGTTGTTGCCAGTGATACTTTTTTAAATACTTAAACTATTTATGTAAAAGATAAAACCTTACTATGAATAAACTAAAAATAGTCACAGATGGTCCAGGGACACAGTTATTGTCCTTTGAATTTTGTCGTCTACAATTAGAGTTCATAGTGTGGACCCTTCAAAACTTTAATTTTTTTTCAAAATACCTTTCAAATTGCTTTCTTTATTTTGTATGCATGAAAAGTAAGTAGGGGAGTGATTTTACATAAAAACAAAATTTGGACAAATTTTAAAAGGCCAAAATATATTATGTCTAAAGCTGTCAAATTGAAAAATCAATATTTTAAGGTAGAGCTACTACACTTTTCTATAATTTTGATATATTCATCTTTTGCTACTAGTGTGACAAAAAAATCATTTCAAACAAATTTGTATTATAGGCACTAAGGGACAGGATTTAATATTGTATTTTTCAATGTTTTCACTGAATATTTAATTAATTATAATTATACAAATCAGTTTGATGCTTTTCTGACCTATTTTTGAGTGAATCTATTTACTATGATACAGCCCATCAGTGGTAAGGCTGTAGATTTTATTAAGTAGTCCCATTTTTAGCTCACCTGGCCCGAAGGGCCAAGTGAGCTTTTCTCATCACTTGGCGTCCGTCGTCGTCCGTCGTCGTTAACTTTTACAAAAATCTTCTCCTCTGAAACTACTGGGCCAAATCAAACCAAACTTGGCCACAATCATCATTGGGGTATCTAGTTTAAAAAATGTGTGGCGTGACCCGGTCAACCAACCAAGATGGCCGCCACGGCTAAAAATAGAACATAGGGGTAAAATGCAGTTTTTGGCTTATAACTCAAAAACCAAAGCATTTAGAGCAAATCTGACAAGGGGTAAAAATGTTTATCAGGTCAAGATCTATCTGCCCTGAAATTTTCAGATGAATCGGTCAATCGGTTGTTGGGTTGCTGCCCCTGAATTGGTAATTTTGAAGAAATTTTGCTGTTTTTGGTTATTATCTTGAATATTATTATAGTTAGAGATAAACTGTAAACAGCAATAATGTTCAGCAAAGTAAGATCTACAAATAAGTCAACATGACCAAAATGGTCAGTTGACCCGTTTAGGAGTTATTGCGCTTTATAGTCAATTTTTAACCATTTTTCGTTAATTAAAGTAATCTTTTACAAAAATCTTCTCCTCTGAAACTACTTGGCCAAATTAATCCAAACTTGGCCACAATCATCTTTGGGGTATCTAGTTTAAAAAATGTGTGGCGTGACCTGGTCAACCAACCAAGATGGCCGCCACCGCTAAAAATAGAACATAGGGGTAAAATGCAGTTTTTGGCTTATAACTCAAAAACCAAAGCATTTTGAGGAAATCTGACATGGGATAAAAATGTTTATCAGGTCAAGAACTATCTGCCCTGAAATTTTCCGATGAATCGGTCAATCGGTTGTTGGGTTGCTGCCCCTGAATTGGTAATTTTGAGGAAATTTTGCTGTTTTTGGTTATTATCTTGAATATTATTATAGATAGAGATAAATTGTAAACAGCAATAATGTTCAGCAAAGTAAGATCTACAAATAAGTCAACATGACCAAAATGGTCAGTTGACCCCTTTAGGAGTTATTGCCCTTTATAGTCAATCTTTAACCATTTTTTTATAAATCTAAGTAATCTTTTACAAAATCTCCACTGAAACTACTAGGCCACAATCATCTTTGGGGTATCTAGTTTTAAAAATGTGTCCGATGACCTGGCCATTCAACCAAGATGGCCGCCACGGCTAAAAATAGAACATAGGGGTAAAATGCAGTTTTTTGCTTATAGCTATGAAACCAAAGCATCTAGAGCAAATCTGACAAGAAGTTAAATTGTTAATCAAGTCAATATCTATCTGCCCTGAATTTTTTAGATGAATTGGACAACTGGTTGTTGGGTTGCTGCCCTCCAATTGGTAATTTTTAAAGAAATTTTGCCGTTTTTGGTTATCTTGAATACTATTATAGATAGCGATAAACTGTAAACAGCAATAATGTTCAGCAAAGTAAGATCTACAAATAAGTCAACATGACCTAAATGGTCAATTGACCCCTTAAGGAGTTATTGCCCTTTATAGTCAATTTTTAACAATTTTCATTAATTTGGTAAATTTATGTAAATTTTTACCAAATAAAGTTCTCTGTTACTAATGGGCATAGTTCATGATAGATATAATTGTAAGAAGCAAAATCGTTCAGTAAAGTAAGAACTTCAAACACATCACCATCACCAAAATACAATTTTGTCATGAATCCATTTATGTCCTTTGTTTAATATGCACATAGACCAAGGTGAGCGACACAGGCTCTTTAGAGCCTCTAGTTGTCGAGCACGACATAGGGATAGTGATCTGGCGGGGGTAACTTCTTTAAAAAGCTTTATGTTTTATAGTTCAGGAGCTGGAAGACCTGTATGCTTTATACTTTGTATATGAATGCCTCATTTTACTAAGTTCCTTCAGTCACATGTTCAATGTCCTTGACCTCATTTTCATGGTTCATTGACTTCTTGAAAAAAGTTAAGTTGGTGTATGGAAGCATTGTAAAGTGTATATGTCCAACTGGCAGGTGTCATCTGACCTTGACCTCATTTTCATGGTTTGATGGTTATAGTTAAATTTTTGTGTTTTGGTCTGTTTTTCTTGTACCATATGCCATAGGTCTACTATATTTGGTGTATAGAATTATTGTTAGGTATATAAGTGTACATGACTAGCTGACAGGTGTCATCTCCACTTGACCACATTTTCATGGTTCATTGGTCAAAGTCAAGTTTTTGAGTTTTGTTCTTTGTATCTCACCTGGCCCAAAGAGCCAAGTGAGCTTTTCTAGTTTAAAAATGTGTCCAATGACCCTGCACAAGAACCAAGATGGCTAAATATAGTACATAGGGTAAAATGCAGTTTTTTGGTTCATATCTCTGAAATCAAAGCATTTAGAGCAAATCTGCTATGGATGAAATTGTTCATCAGGTCAAAATCTATTTGCTATGGATGAAATTGTTCATCAGGTCAAAATCTATTTGCTGGTGATGAAATTGTTCAATAGGTTAAAATCTATCTGCTGTGAAATTTTCAGACCAATTGGACATTTTTGTGTTGGGTTGCTGCCCCTGAATTGGTAATTTTAAGAAAACTTTGCAGCTTTTGGTTACATGTATTATCTTGTATTATAGATACTAGTAGAAGAGATAAACTGTAAACAGCAATTATGTACAGCAAAGTAAAAACTACAAATAAGTCGACATGACCAAAATGGTCAATAGACCCCTTAAGGAGTTATTGTCCTTTATAGTCAATCTTTTACAAATTATTTTCAACTGTCACTTCTGGGCAAAATTAATTAAAGATAGAGATAATTGCAAGCAGCAAGAATGTCCTGTTAAGTTAGATCTACAAACACATCACCAACACCAAAACACAACTTTGTCATGTGTCCTTTGTTGAATATGCACAAATACCTAGGTGAGCGACACAGACTCTTTAGTGCCTCTTAAGTTGGTTATCTTGAAAACTATTACAGAAACTAAGAATAGTTTTTGTGAAGTCTGTGACTTTTGTCATAGAAAGCCCAACATAGGGGTATAGTGGTCTGGTGGCTGTGGTAGCATTAACTTACTTCTTAAAAGCTTAATATTCCAGAAGGTAGAAGACTTAAATCCTTCATACTTTGAATATAGATGGCTTATATCATGATGTTTCCTTCTGTCATATGTCCATTGTCCTTGATCTCACTTTCATGATTCAGTGACTACTGGAAAAAAAGTAAAGATACACATGGTATATATCTATATAAAATCACAGTTGCCTGAAGATTTCATAATTATAGCGAAAAAATGGGGGAAATAATTATTCTATATAATACTACTAAAAAATTGTATTTCTCCCTTTTTTTGGCTATAAATATGAAATCTTCAGGCAACTGTGATAAAATACAAATTTTATGAAAAAAAACATGAAAAATGTAAAGAATTTGTTATTAAGTTGCATTAACATTCTGATATGGACATGTCATATATATTAGTCTCCTTGGTTGTACTACCTAATGGCTTCCATGGCGTGTTACATCCTATGTACAGTTGTCCTGTTGAAGTGAATGAAAGGGACATTGGGAAGATTATGTTTATGTTGTTTTATACCATGTCATAAGTAGGCCAGCATTGTTCAGGATGGGTACACGACAACTCGTACTTTCGGCAACTCGTACTCAACCAACTCGTAACCTATTTTTACCAACTCGTACCCATGTTTTATTTGATATTATTTATCTAGTTTATATGCATAGTTTTTGTAACTTTCTTTCGTATATCATTATATAGCAAAATACAAATAAAAAAAAACAAATTTCATTGTTAATAAAATGCAATCATAATTGTTTTAGATAAGCTTATAATAAACAGAGAGAAGTAAATGAAAACAAAAAATCGGTATAAGTGCGGCACTATTAACATCAAAGGCCGTTGAGTTATACTTCAACAATCACCATCCTCACCGAAAAGAACGCTTCGTGTGTGAATAAGGGCCGATTTTTTATATATACATAAAATATACGAAATAAGACATATAAAAAAGAAGATTTCGTATGATTGCTTATGAGACAACTCTTCACAAGAGACCAAAAATGACACAGAAATGAACAACTATATATAGGTAATCGTACAGTCTTCAACCATGAGCAAAGCCCACCCATACCACATAGTCAGCTATATATATAAAATGACCATGTAAAATAATTCAAACGAGAAAACGAACTGACTGCCATACTTATATAAAAAAGAACAAAAAACAAAGTGTTAATACATCAACAAACAACGTGTTTATCGCAATATTCGAGCACACTTTGACACTTGAGGATTTTTTTTAGATATAAATCCTATCAGTAGATAAATCAGTACTTAGGTAAATAATAAAATATGAAGCATTATAATGTTAAAAATATTTTCTACTAACACAAAAAAACTAAGACATGTTCAACGCAATGTTCACTAAAAAATATCCTTTTCATATTCTATGGATCTACCTCAGGGTGCACTGGGATACTTCAGGGAGTTAAAATATCCATATCTACGGGTATAAACGTAGAAAACTTATGTTATAATGCTAGAAAAATATTGGGTACGACTTAGTAGAAGTACGAGTTGGTAGAAGTACGAGTTGGCTGAGTACGAGTTGCCAAAAATACGAGTTGACATGTATCCGTTCAGGATATGCTGTGTATCCGGAAGCATATTAGCTACAATAATATTGTCTCTTGGTGTTGTTACTATGTCTGTTGGATAGAATTGTCTGTCTTTGTTGATCTCTTTGTCTCCTGATTATATCCACATCCTGTTCTAACGCAGAACTCTTTGTCTGTCATCACTTATTTTATCCCCCACATGAATATTCCCATTACTAGTGCTACTTAATTTGTAGGGACAGGTTAATATAGGTTGTTTATGTTGATCATTTTTATACACTCTCTCATGGTCTGCATTCTGATTCATCAGTATTACAACTATTCTTCCTTGTTTAGGGTAGTCCTTATTAACATCTCCTACTAGAACTTTTATTGTCACTGGTGATATGGACTGTTGTAAGTTCTAATGGTGAAACATTATATAAGGACTCTGTAAGTGTACCTGTGTAACTACTGATTTGTTTTATTCTTGATTCCTGTGTAGATATTTGTAGATTGTTTGATTGAGTAAAAGCCATACCACAGACCTTGATATCAAAGCTAGGTAGTGTGTTCAGTTTGGTTCCTTCAGGTTTAACCCTCTGTAATACATGAACCTTATCCTCTGTACTATATATCCACAGCGAATCATCATAACTTTTAGACATACACATGACTTCAGATAGTTCAGTCTGATATTGTTTATTGATGTTCAGTTCTACAACAGTTGGTTTTCCCACATCTTTAATGTTAACTACCTGATGATTCTTGGCATTTTGGAATTTTGGATGGACTTTTTCTTTGCAATTATTACACAATAAACGATCACCACCTATACACTTCCACTTAATGGTTCGGTCAGTTTCACATATTCCATATTTGGCTGGAGCTTGACTTCCTGTGTTGGACTGAGAAAAAGCCATTATTGTTACACAAATACTATGGGTTTTTTTCCTGTCTTGAATCTGATGTTAACTTTGCTTGGTGAATAATACTACAAATGTATACTTTAATAAGTTGTATGATTTGGTTGATATTTGAAATCATCATGTGTTGTCAAGATTGTTAAATATTGAGCATTGGTGCAATTTTGTGGATCTCATATAGATCTGTTCATTTTGAATTAATAAAAGTATATATTCAGAGTTGGATAATATGAACATTCATTCATTTTGCATTTTGTGTTGTATGCTGTCTGTTTAAAGAGGAATTCGCCCTTAAAATGAACCACAGTATGCAGACTTTGGCTTCCAAAAAATGTTCTTATCCTGCCCCATTTTGTATTTTGTAATGGCATTTCAAGATTGCTCTCATTGTTTTTACAAAATTCTAAGAATCATTTTCAGAGAAAAACCTATAATTAAAAAGGCATCTTTTCTCTTTGATTTTTATTTTATGAGTTTTATGCTTACTACACAACATAAAATTTCTTTCAAATTAATTTACAACACTTATACAAATCAATTATTTTTTGCAGTGGCTACAACGTTTTCCTTAATTGTTTATCAATTAAAAATGGAGAGAAAACTGGTATGATGTGCAAAAAGTCATCTTTAAAGACATGGCTGCCAGTCTATCTGTCAGCATTTACAACTGTGACAGAAACAAACATAGGAGCATGTAATGGTAAGAAGATTTTATTTTTATTTTATGTCCAGTCATTATGGCCATCAATAGACTGTCTGGTTTTACCCATTAGTTTGCCTCATCTGCTTAAAATAGTTAGGGAAAATGTTAACAAATTTTGATATACAAATTGTGAACATTTTTACTAATTTTATCTAATTATAAATTTAAGAAATTTGTAAAGAATTCAGATTTGATTTCCTGTTTAAGTATTCAAATAAGTTTGACTCCTGATTGTTGTTTTATAATATAAATTTCACTTTGATTTTACTGTTAGATTCCAGTCTCAAGTTTTTGTAAGAAGTTTAATACTGATTTTTTTCCCATTTGATTGTAGTTCCTGATGATAATGTAAACTACTGTAACAATGTGAAAGAAGTAGAGACAATGGCTATGGTCAGTGGATGTACAGCTTTTTCCAAATATTTGATTCATCCAAGCTGCCAGTAAGTGTCTTATTACATTATCAGAGTGTACTAAGGATAAAATATACAGGTTCTGTTGTTACAAACTAAGGTTCCAAGAAAGTTGAAAGAAAAAGGATGCAATTGGTTGAGAATTTTAAGGATTATGCACATTTTTTTCTAGAGGATAGTTATGTGTAAACTGGGCTACAGACTCATTATATGTTACAAAAAAGTGTATTCAGTTTGAAAGTTATAATCAGCCCAATTTAACCATCAATAACCTCCTAAAAATATATATTGATATTTTTTCTAATATGTAGTCAGGCTTAAATAATCTTTTTCAATGTATTTAAAAAATAACCTTGTAGCATTTTTTAGCCATTGCAGTAAAAATACAATAGATTTGGATGGAAAGATCTTTTTGAGTTGAGATCAATGAAGTATTAGGATCAAGCACAATGAAATGATTGAAAAAAAACACACAAACTGGCTTAGAATTTAAAGTAAAAAAGATAAATTTATTTGTTTTGTGCTGTGCATATATTGATTTAACACAGAGGTTTATCTTTATTTCCAGAGTTTGGACACCATATATTCGTTGTATAGCTAAGATGTTTCCAGCATGTAAGACAGACCAGATAGCTAATACATTACTTAACTCTTCAACCATACATGGACATGTTCCTCAAGGTTATGATGTTATGAAATCCTGTTTCCCACCACCAGGTAAGTGCATTATCAATCGTTTGTCAGTTATTATTGTCCTTAGCCTCAATGGTTGGCTGGGGTGTAGAGTTGTGAAGTAGTGCTGTAAATACAAGACTAGATATAGGAAGATGTTGTGTGAGTGCCAATGAGACAACTCTCCATCCAAATAACAATTTAAAAAGGAAACTATTATAGGTTAAAGTACGGTCTTCAACACGGAGCCTTGGCTCACACCGAACAACAAGCTATAAAGGGCCCTAAAATTACTAGTGTAAAACCATTCAAACAGGAAAACCAACGGTCTAATCTATATAAACAAAACGAGAAACACGTATATATTACATAAACAAACGACAACTACTGTACATCAGATTCCTGACTTAGGACAGGTGCAAACATTTGCAGCTGGATTAAACGTTTTAATGGATCCAAACCTTCTCCCTTTTTAGCTCACCTGACCTGAAAGGTCAAGTGAGCTTTTCTCATCACTTGGCGTCCGTCGTCGTCGTCCTGCGTCCGTCGTCCGTAAACTTTTACAAAAATCTTCTCCTCTGAAACTACTGGGCCAAATTTTACCAAACTTGGCCACAATCATCCTTAGGGTATCTAGTTTAAAAAATGTGTCCGGTGACCTGGCCATCCAACCAAGATGGCCGCCATGGCTAAAAATAGAACACAGGGGTAAAATGTATATTTTGTCTTATATCTTTGAAACCAAAACATTTAGAGCAAATCTGACATGGGGTAAAATTGTTAATCAGGTCAAGATCTATCTGCCCTAGAATTTTCAGATGAATCGGACAACCTGTTGTTAGGTTGCTGCCCCTGAATTGGTTATTTTAAGGAAATTTTGCAGTTTTTGGTTATTATCTTGAATACTATTATAGATAGAGATAAACTGTAAACAGCAATAATGTTCAGCAAAGTAAAACCTACAAATAAGTCAACATGACCAAAATTGTCAGTCAACCCTTTAAGGAGTTATTGCCCTTTATTTATAATACATAACAATATGATGTCATATAGTAATGTAAATTGTCACTATTTTTAGGAATATTTATTTTGATCTTTTTTAAATGTGATAGTTTTTCATAACATGCTACTCGCTTGAGATGATTCAAGGAGACTCAAGGATGATTCTTGGCCACATACCAGTTTGTTTGTAACTGAAAACACACTCTCTCATCTTTTAAACTATAGATAATCTATAGATATCTCTAGCCTAAACGATTTAGAGGTGTCCGCTGTAAGGGTATCCTATAGTACTATTCTTGAAAAGCTAAGTTCTTTAAAAGGAACTATACAGACCAGGCTGCAGTAAAATGTTAATGAATATTTCATTTAACATTGCATACTCTAGAATCATATATGATCATTATCTTTGATTTGTTTACATAAAATATATGGAAAATTAACACAGTTCTTTTCTGCTATAGTTTTATTTTTATATTTCAAGAAAAAGATGATATGAAGTAGGTAGACATATGACAGTTTATTTTTCAATTGTTTTGATATATTTTTGCAGATAAAACTTCATCAAAGTTTGAAATAACTGTGACATTAGACCTTCCATGGAAAGCAGAATATGCTGATAAGAATAGCGCAGAGTATGCCAACTTTACAATGAAAGTAGAGGAACAGGTAACTTCTGATAGATCAGGTGTCTTCTGCCATCTTGGTTTGTAAAATTTTGTTATTTCTTTTCGAGTTTAGATTTTTCAATGAAATATGCTAATTTTCATCTTTATACAGGTTTTTTTCTGATTATTATGACAGTTTACAAATACAGAATAATTTTTGTTTCAATTTTTACCTTACCCATATAAGGGGAGATAACTTAGATTATTATACTTTTATAAAGAAAAGTTTTGTTAATTTGCCTATTTTGTTTTGTAGCAAGAAAACAATTCTCTTTATCTCAAATTTTATTTTCAATTTATCAAAGCATTTAGTTACAACTATGTTTTTATATTTTATAATAACATTTTAAGCAAATGACTACTAGACACATATAATGTAAGTGTTAGTCTTTTTTTTTAACAGAATATACAGAAATAGCATATTACCTCTATTCTGCCAGTTTGATTAGATAAATAAGTCATATGTTCATACAGTGCTCATGAAATTTGTAACAAATATTCAGATTTATGTAATTTATTTCAGGTGAGAGGTCTGAATCAAGAGTACAGTGATGTTATTGAGTATATCAAAGTCATTGATGTCAGGTATATAACATGTTTTAACTATACCCCACCTTAATAAAGTGGGGGTAATACTGTTCCTCTATCTGTCCATCTGTCAGTGGGTCTGTCTGTAGCATTAGTGAGCAGTATCTCACAGATTCAGATATTCGCTTTAAAAAAGGGGGGTATACTGTTTTACCTCTGTCTGTCCGTCCGTCCGTCCGTCAGTCAGTCCGTCCGTCCGTCAGTCCGTCCCATGAAACTTTCGTCACATTTTTCTCAGGAACTACAATACAAGGATTTCTGAAATTTGGTTTCAGGGTTTATCTAAGTCAGCTATACCGTGTGATGCGTTTTCAGATTGATCACTTGACAACTTCCTGTTTACCGAACACTTGTATGATTTTACACATGATAGCCAATTTGAAAATTTTCGTCACATTTTTCTCAGGAACTACAATACAAGTATTTCTGAAATTTGGTTTAAGAATTTATATAAGTCAGCTATACCGTGTGATGCTTTTTCAGATTCATCTCTCGACAACTTCCTGTTTACCGAACACTTGTATGATTTTACACATGATAGCCAAGTTGAAAATTTTCGTCATATTTTTCTCAGGAACTACTATACAAGGATTTCTGAAATTTGGTTTCAGGATTTATCTACGTCAGCTATACTGTGTGATGCATTTTCAGATTGATCACTCGACAACTTCCTGTTTACCGAACACTTGCATATTTTTACACTATTAATATTATCCACTTGTGGCGGGGGTATCATCAGTGAGCAGTAGCTCGCAGTTTCACTTGTTTAACCACTAAATCCAGCCATGCTTAAAAATTGTCAGTGGTCATTGTAAAATGATATGCAGCTTTATAATTATTTATTTGAATAGTAAATGAGAAAAGAAAGATAAAAGTTTACTTCTAGAACACTTGTTATACACAACTCACAACATGCAAGTAGATCAGTTACAGTTAAACCTGGGTAAATTGGACCCTGAATAAACCGGACCCTGAAAAAAACAGATTCCTGTCTATTCTGGTCAAAAATTAAAGTCCTAATATTTTCAATTGATAATCTTTGCAAAAATACTCCCTATAAACAGGAACCTGTGTATTCCAAATTCCGATCTCATTAGGAAGTCCCATTACACTTAACATAAATTGTTTTGGTAATTTATTTAAAGCATAATAAGCATAAAAGATTTATTTAAAGTCAGTTATACATATAACAATACAACAATTTCTTGTCATATATATTTTACCTACATGTGACATAGTAATCTTTTTCAGTTTGATTTTAGTGCGAAGGAAGTCCATACAGTTTAAAGGGAGATAATTGTTATGATAATGAATGTTCCATTTCTGTATGTGGTGGTGGGACCATTTTGTGAGCCTTTGTCATTTTTCTTCATCTTTGAATTCTATTTTTAGATCTGGTAGCGTAGTTGTTGTAATTGAAATGAAATACTACGTACCTATAAAGGTATCAGACATATCATCAGGAACAGCCCAGATGATAATGGCAGCCAATAGAGATCCAAGCTCACAGTTTGACCTTATTAAAACTGGAGATCCATACAGTATTATTATTGAACCAAAGGGAGGTAATTATTTTTATACTTAAACAGTTGTTGAGTTATGCCCCTTTACAAATGAAAAATGCTGAATTAACTTTAGTTTGCCTCAACCAAATAATATTAAACTTAGACACAATGCTTATTACCACAAAATACAGATCAAGTTTGAATTTTTGGGATGTCACTTCAACTGTTCTATAGTTATTCCCTTTTACAAATGGAAAAAAAGGAATCAAATGTCTGTTCTAAAAATATCAATGGTAAAATTGTAAAAAATGAATTTTTAAAATTTGAGTTTTTTGTCCATAATAGTAACGACAATTTTGGACTAAGAAAGATAACTCCAATTTTAGCGTCCCTTTATAACCTCATATGATATTTTGTTTCCTTTCTCTTATTTAAGTTTGTCTCAACTAAATTTAATAAAATGTATATATAATTCTTATTACCTCTGAACTCAAGTTTTGGAAGCATCACTTTTACAGTTCTTGAGTTATGTCCCTTTGCTATGTTATGTGCTAGTGGGGGCATTATCTGTGTTCCTATGGGCACATTCCTCATTTATTTCTATTTTAGATGACACCCCAGTAACTGGTGTATGTGGAAGCTACAATGGTAGAGTAATGAACAGTACTTTGTGTGCGGCTGCTGTGTATGGATTTGTCAATAATACAAATGTGGATCAAGATTTACTCTGCAGGTATCATGTTATTAATGATTAAATGATGTACTGTGGATTCATTTATTTTTGTGGTAATCAATATTTTTGGTTTAAGGAAAACTTTTGTGGATATTTAATTTCTTGGTTTTGTCGATTTCTGTGTACAAAGCTTACAATAAATTTGTAACTCCTTTAACATTTGAATTCAATGGTTCACGGGTACCCATGAAAATTAATATCCAACAAAAAACAATGAATCCACATAATTAATAATTCATTCAAATTAATTGGAATATTATGATACAAAAAATTTCAAATGTTTGCCTCACTCAAGCAAACATTTAAAAAAAAAACACTATGCTAAGAAATAAAGTTTTTATTATTACATTGTATTATATTATTATTTTTATTATATTATTAATAAACAGTTCTATCAGAAGTTGTTGGCCTCTCAAATGAATAATCAAAAGTTGGTTGCAGTGCTTGTTTTAATCAGAGATACCTGAACATGAATGTATTTATTTAAAGAATTTAATGCTTCTTTGAAAGTGCCCATGCAGAAATGCTGTGGAAGGTATATATTTGTCAAGTCTATTTGTATTAACCTCATTTTATTTGGTAAAAATAGCTGTTTATCACTGGCTCACCTGTCTATTCATCATCTCAATATATATTTAATCTTGAAACAATGGACTTCATATTCTTGGCCTATTCTTGTACTTCATTTTTGATAAATACATGTAACAGGTTGTTTTGTGAATAGGCAAGGAATTAGTGTTTTCTTGGTTATTCATGAAAACTTAATAGATTTGATTATTTGTAATGAGGTTTGGTAAGGAACGTTTGTTTTCTTGTTCTTTTTATCATAAGAATATACTATAAATAATAAGGATATTTAGTATGACTGCCAATGAGACAACTATCCATCACAATTTAAATAACATAGCAGTCATTAACTTCAGGTCATATATTTGATTATTGATAAAAACTTTTTTGTTTTAGTGCCTACAATATCTACTTGAACTGTTTACATTTAACTATGGAAAAAGAAACAGGAAAAGATTGTAAAAGATCAACTTTGGATACATGGATGCCAGCTGCTTTACCATATATGCTAAATATTCCAGACTCTCAATTTAGATCATGTGATGGTAAGCTTCCTTTACTGGAATGAAGTCCCAGAAAGATATGATATAACTGGGATATTGGAAATATTTGTACCTCCATTGGGTTCTTTTCTTAATGTTATAAAAAAAGAAAGATGTGGTATGATCTCCATGAGAGATTAGAGAAGTTAGCAACAATAGAGACCACTGTATATTCTTGAACAATGTTTAATACTAATACCACATTGTGAGTTATAAAAAATCCCAGTCAAGATGATGACATTATCTTATAATTCAGACAAGAAACAAGTCTGATTATGCTTTATCTGACCCATTAGGGGCAGTATGTTTTCAGTCTGTGCATCCGTTTGTTCATCTGTTCGTTCGTCTGTTCGTCTGTTTGTTTGTCCATCTGTTTGTTTGTCCGTCTGTCCCGCTTTAGGTAAAAATTTTGGTCAAGGTAGTTTTTGATGAAGTTGAAGTCCAATCAACTTCAAACTTAGTACTCATGTTCCCTATGATATGATCTTTCTAATATTAATGCCAAATCAGAGTTTTTATTCCAATTTCACGGTCCACTCAGCATAGAAAATAATAGTACGAGTGGGGCAATAGTGTACTATGGACACATTCTTGTTTCAGATTAAAATAAAAGAATAAAAAAAGACACCACATAAACACATATACAGTGATTCTGATTTAAGGTGAACACACATCATAAACAGCTTCTATTACAGTCCTACTTTGCCTTGTAAATATTAACGTTTTTAAAATAATATTTTTTGTTGTTAAAAAAATGTTTCTTTCCAGAAATAATTCAGGACAAATCAATAAAAAATTTCCAACTCTAACGATTACAGATATGGTAGTGATTTTATTTTCTGACTTTCAGTTGATGATGATGATGTATTTTCATGTGGAAATTTACAACTTCTGGAGAAGATGGCTTTAAACAGTGCTTGTGCTGCTTATGTACAATACCTTCAAAGTCCATCATGCAGGTAGGTGACTTAATATTATAATGATTTTTTATACAGTTTGCTATAAAACACTTTTGTTGGTACTCAAGCCAAATATCAGTTTCTTAGTTTTAACCTACAGAAAACTGCACTGATAGATTCTATAATAACATTTATGTGCACTATGGACTATTCATTCAGACAAGAAACTCAATTTAAGCTTTAATGATTTCCATAGGACATTAAAATATTGGTTATGTAGGAGATTTTTGGCATCAATCTAATGTGAAATATTAATCGATATGAATACATTTGATCAAAGTATACTTATTGTAATGTATTTCTTCGGCTTATCAAGGAAATCAAATGTGTACTAAAGTCTTTTTTATTAAGTGCCATCTGCATAGAAACGGGCAGTGGTGAAAAGATGACCAAAAAAAAAACCCACTCAAGTTTACATTAATTTAAGTTCAAAATTTAAAATGGTGCATGAATATAACTTGCGCTACATTTTCCTGTTCTGGTATTTCAAGATATAGTTTGGTTGAAATGCACTAGAAATTATCAATTAAGGGGAGCAAACTCTGTTATTTGTTATCATTCTAATCAAAAGTTATCTAGAGATTTTTTCAAATTATCAACAGAACGGCAGAAAGGAAACACCTTCAATTATTAACTCATGATGAGGGTAACTTCAAAATAGCATAGTTTGGTCAGTTTTTTTTTTTTAATGCCCCATTTATTCTGTGGGTCCGTTTGTCCCGCTTCAGGTTAAAGTTTTGGTCGAGGTAGTTTTTGATGAAGTCGAAGTCATATTAACTTGAAACCGAGTACACATGTTCCTTCTGATATGATCCTTCTAATTTTAATGCCAAATCAGAGATTTCCCTATATTTTCACGGTCCATTGAACATAGAAAATGATAGTGCGGATGGGCATCTGTGTACTATGAACTCATTCTTGTTTTGCCATGTTTTTGATTCTTCTAAATTGCCTGATTCTTTATATACAAAAGCCTCTATGATAAGACAGAAGGATTTGAAAGTGGCATTATACACCATTTTTCCATCAACTAATCACATCCTTGTTTTTGATTATCATGTGATCAATTGTGGTACCTCCACTCTCAGGGGCTATACATTTTTACCACTCAGCAAAGCTTTACAATATATGTATCTTTTTGATAGATAAATGTTTCAAGTATTTTTATTTTTCAGCTTGGTCTGGACTCCTTACCTTAAATGTATAGCTGATATATTTCCATCATGTACAATAAATGGAGTAGCACAAACATTGATGACCTCAGCAAACTTCAGGGGTTTGGTACCACAAGGACTTGATTTAATAACCTCATGTCTTCCAGGTAATATATTTATTTATAAAACTACTCTATCAGAATAGGGAACATACTGTGGATTCATTTATTTTTATTGGTTCCTTTTTTCGTGGATAAAGCAAAACCTGTATGTTCATGGATGTTTGATTTCATGGTTTTGCCAAGGTCTGCATCCAAGCCTATAGAAACTTTTTGTCATTCGTTGAACATTTAATTTCGGTTAATCTTTACCCACAAAATGGACGAAAATGGTAAAAAAAAATTCAGTCTACAATGTTTCTTCTTCATACAATCTTCCATCCTTTTATAGGGTTTGAAAATTAAAAAAAATCCAATAGGGATACACTATAAAAATAAGACAAATATTCTTCCAAAAAAAGTTTATTAATGTAGGAAAATAGTATCAAGGTTAGCATGCTTTGAAAATTTGTCTTGATATGATATATACTTTAAATTGTTAAAATCCAATGATAATTTTTGTGGACCTGGAATTTTAGCCTGTCCTGACTGAAAAGACCAGTGAGTGCATTTAATCCCATCCCTTGGTGTTTGTCATTTGTTGTTCAGTGTCCTTTGTCTTTAATCTTTTATAAAAATCTTCTCAAAAACTAATTAGCTTGTTGGAACTTTACAATCCACACCAACTAAGTTTTTGTTGTTGCTGAACATTTAATTTCTCACTTCCAAAATCGTAGTTTTGTAGAATAAATAAAGAATACACCTTCTTCTCAACAAATTTTTATTTGTGGCTTGCTTAAATGTTCATTTCAGAAAAATTATTAATAAACAGAATTTGGCCTGCTTGTTCCATATTTTGTGCATGAAATTTGGATAACAAGTCATCAATTTGAAGATGGTCTTACAAGGAGACTATATAGATTTGAAATTAAAGATAATTGTATTTGTCAATATAAATATGACATGAATACATCAAGATGGCATTAAATAGTTAAGGAATATAGCAGTCTATAATGTCATGATAATGATATGGTAACTAGGAAGAAGCTATGATAATTACATGGTAACTACAAGACTACCACAAAGACCACCTCAGATAGATACCTTTACTTGAATGTTTTTGTTTTTTAACAGATGAGAGTTCATCAATGTTTGAAATAACCATTAAATTTGACATTCCATGGAAGCCAGAATATTCTAATACAGATAGCATAGAATTTACAGACTTGGAAACCAGACTTGTAAATCAGGTACTTAAGTATAGCAAGTGATTATCTACTGTAATATGCTTTAACTATAAACAGACTGTCATTGCTCACAGCTCTATACCAAGCATGATAAAGGAGTACTCCAATGGAACAGTGAAATCATTCAAGCATTTCAACTGTTTCCTTTGGTCCAACACATTGTTGAAAGTCTTGGTAGAAGATGTGGTATGAGACAACTCAAATGATGAAAGAGTTAGCAACTATTGGTCACAATACAGCCATCAACAATCAACAACGCTCATACTGCATAGCAAACTATAAAAAGAGCACAATGATAAATTAATGACAAGATTGATATGTATCATACCTAACTTGAAGCACCTATTATGAGTAATACATATTTTTGTATGTTATATGTAGTTACATGAAAAAAATGCAGATAGGTTTGTTTCCACATACCAATAAGTAATTGTTTATTTACTGTACACATACTTAAGTTTATTTTTTTTCTGTGTAGATCATGACAGCTGCAGGAAACAACAGTGCTGCAACAGATTACTTAAAGGTTTTAGAACTAAGGTTTGTATTTTTCAGAATGGTGTTAGAGTGATTTTAGCAGTGAGACATTAAATTGATGTCATCTCAACCTTTATTCAGTGATCAGACTAAAGTTTGTATCATGCTAAAGCCTAATTTATATGAATTATTATGAATGAATAGGCAACTTACCATGTTGATTGAGTGGTTGAAAAAATATGATGCTATATAGCACAAATTATTGGGCAAATTAAATTCTTATAATTGATAATCAGCACTACTGTTATTAGGGAATTGTGATTAAGTACCTACAGATCAAATAATTATTATTTCTAGCTGATCCTGCATAATGACAATCATGAAAACAATTGATATTTTTTAGGATTACAGGCTATCCTCTCTTTCCTGTAAATGACATCATAATTAGCAGAATTAGCAATTTTTTTTGTGAAGGACATTAAACTCAAAAGTGGTCTATCATGGCTGTTGCAAGCGATAACCATTTGACACTAAATGTTGAATTTATAAAATAATTTGATTTTATAATTAGTTAAAAAATATAATCTGATACAGTAGATTTGACTTTACTTGCAGTATTAGGGAAGTCAGCTTAACAGCATTATATTGTATTTATTTGAAGATATCATTATTATAAATTATTATATATTTACAGAGAAGGCAGTGTAATAGCAGTATTTCTGATAAAATATTACTATCTACTTAAGACATCAGATATCAAATCTGGCACAGTACAAATGATTCTTGGAGTTAGAAGTGACCCAAGTTCACAGCTTGATTTAGTTAAGGTTGCAGATCCAGATAGTGTTATTGTTGTATCCAAAGCAGGTAAATTTAGACAGTTCACATGTAATTATGTCAGTGCCACTAGACGTGAAGCAACCAACAATTAATCCAATGTAATTATATCAATAAGGTAAATAAGAACAGGTCATTATGTTAAAGAAATGCATAATGGCCTTTACATGTACATAGCCATAAAATAAATATGTTTGTCAATTAGAGACATTTTTTCACTAGAGACCAAGGGATGTAGAAAGTAGCAACACTATAGACTTCAACAATGAGCATAACAGATACCACATAGTGAGCTATAACAGACCCACATATGACAAAATAAAAACAAATCATACTAGAAAACTAAAGGCCTAATTTAAGTGTATAACAATAAATGAAAAATAAAAATGATAAAAAGCAAAAAACAGCAACCATAGAATTACAGGCTTATGCCTTGAGACAGGCACATACGGAATGTGGCAAGGCTAAATATATTTGCACATGTCTAATACAAATTTTTTTACTGATGTTCTTTAGTATTTACGATGGTGTATAGGGTGCAATCAACAGTTTTTTTCTATGACGTCATGTTTTGAGGGACCATGCATATGTGACCCTTACTGGTGGACTGATTAATAAAGATACTTGTATAAAACTAGATATCACTGGAATCAGAATGTTCTCTAGTTTATAATGAAATAAAAATAATGTGTACTTTTAATATATTATAAAAACTTCATCCAATGAACATGGGGGAAAAAAGGTATAATTTTAACATAAAAAACTTGAAATCAGGTCAAGTGCACACCCATGAAGACATGATCCATGCACATTTTTCATAATCAAAACTGTATGAATTTTGTAGGTTTTTACCTGGCCTTTCAAAAAAATCTTGTTTCAGGGTACGGTTTCCTGCTCCGAAAAGAGCTACAGTGGCTGCAAATAAGTTTTCAATTTTCACTGCTAAAAAAACAGACTGTGTATGGTGTTGTCTCCCCTCGAAACATGTTTATTTAATATAATTTTTAAAATTATTTCAATCATTCAACCTGTTTTAATTGAAAGCTAATTAACTAATTTTTACAATCAAATACAAAAAACATGATACTTTTTCACCAAGTAAGTAAATAAACAGGGGTTTTCCTCCATGGTTATTTTTAGACGGGGAATAACCCCTAGTTTTTAGTACGAAACTCTTTATAGCACCCATATGCCATTTTTTTTTATACAGATGACACAACAGGTTCAGATGATGTTTGTAAAATTTACAATATGGAAGTCATGTCTGTTCAGACTTGTATTATGGCTTTGTATGGATTTATGAATAAAACCAACATAGACCAAGATATTTTCTGCAGGTAAATATTGTACAAGTGCTCAAAGAAGTTAAACTTAAATTTACATGAGTTCTTCTAGACGTTGACTTATAATAGTTACACTTAGATTTACTTAAGTTCAGCCTAAGCTTGAATTAAGAGGGTTAAGATTAAATTTTTATATGTTCAGCCTGAGCTTGACTTATGTTGGTAAAGCTTAGATTTACTTGAGTTCAGCCTTAGTTAAACTTAGATTGATTTATGTTAAATGCATGTTAGTTCAGCCTTACCTTGCCTGAGTGGGTTAGGCTTATATTAACAAAATTTCAGCCTGACCTTGACTGAGGTTGGTTAAGCTTAGATTTACATGAGTTCAGCCTCAGCTAAACTTAGGTTGATTAATGTTAAAATTCATGTAAGTTCAACCTCAGCTAAACTTAGGTTGATTAATGTTAAAATTCATGTAAGTTCAACCTCACCTTGCCTGAGTGGGTTAGGCTTAGATTCTTAAACAAAAGTTCAGCCTGACATGGGTTTTTGTTATTAAAATAAACTAAATATTTTTCTGGAATCTTTAAGGGAGTTCGCTTCTCAATTTCAAAGTAATTAACATTTTAAAACAGTAGTTTATATAGATTAACAAAAGAATCCAAAGAGCAAAAAAAAAAAATAGGTCACCATGCTTGTTTTTCGAGATATTAGCCTTTGAAGTTTTGGCGGGGAAATAATCTTTCTTGACTTTTCATAGCTTTATCATTGACAAGTTAAAGTTCTCAAAAACTGTTAAAAAGTATTAAAAATTTTATAAAAGTTTTAACAGATGGCTTATCATTATACATGTAAAAGATTTATAAAAAGAAAAATGAGGGTAACCGTGCAATTTTTTTCAAGGCATTCAAATGGATAAAACCAGGGGATTCCAACAACAAGCCAGCTTCCTTAATTTTCTACAGCACTTAGACAATCTGGTTTCTGTTCATAAACAGATTTTGTTTATATTATGCTAGAAAGGGTAGACATTGGAATAAATTAGAGTTAAAGGAGGTGGTTACACTACAGTATGAAACATTGTTAGAAAGAAATAGAGACTGAATAAAGGGGGTATAAACATCAATATATATGGGTTAATTTAATGATTTGTTTCTGCTTTACTGATGATGTAAAAACTTTAGCTTGAGTCAATCTCCTTTTACTTTATAGACTGCCTCTTTCTGATACCTATCGTCCACTTTTTTCATTGTAGGTCGTATGATATATACTTAGATTGTATACATCAGACAGTCGAAAAAAACACAGACAAGAAGTGTGCCAGGACATCACTTAATGGATGGATGCCTGCTATATTACCAAGCTTTCTACCAAATATTCGACAATCACAAATCAGATCTTGTAATGGTAAGATTTTATAATGAATGGGAAAGCAAGCTCTTTTCATCTCTCTTTTAAATCTTTTGAAGAAAAGGAGATTGGAATTACAAGAACAACAATATCACAAATAGGAACTTCTATTCTTCCTGTAAGAGAAAAAAAAGTAAAGATTGATGGATTGGTGTGTAATGCCACTTTTAACACTCTATTGCTATGACATGGTGGTCAGTTTTTTTGTTGGAGGTGGCAGGAGAAACAAAAGAGAACCACTGACCTTCAGTAGAAAAACTAACAGTCCTAGTCAGTAAAGATTGGAGTTGAGTACACCTGCTATGTGTTGGATCTGCACTCACAACCTCAGTGTTGACAGGCTTGTGAAACAGTAGTTTGACTACTTAGACCACTTTCACTAAGGATAAATCTAATATATATGGTATCTAGGTAATCTAACATTGGCAAATCTTATTTCAAAAGACACTATTTTGCTGCTAATCATCAATCATGGTTCATTTTTTACGGTAGTAATATGTTAATATTGTCTCTTTTATTTTCAATTTTACTTTCCATATTATTGCATATATTTAGTTTTTAGCATATCTTGGCGTAATCAGTTTATATACTAAGTACTTTCAATTTAAATGGTATTAGCCAGGGAGTTTTAGACTTGATTAACTCTTTGATAAGATTATGTTAAGGAATTGACAGGTGTGCAAAAGCAATGCTTTAAGAATTTGACCGGTATTTTACCCAAAAAAAAAATCATCCAAGATACCAGGCTAAAAGTGCCAGATATTGCAATCATCCGTTGCAAGAGATAAACATAAATGATTCCATATTTCATACTTTTCTCTAGTGAATGATGAAGATTTAGATTCCTGTCATAATACAGAACTAATAGAAACCATGGCGATGAACAGTGCATGTTTTACTGGATATGGGCCTTCTTTACAGTATCCATTTTGTCAGTAAGTATCAAAAATATGCAGCAGGAATAAACTATGCTGCATGAATAAACTGTACATTATAAATTACAAACTACTGTTTTGAATAAACTGTACAGTATATTGTGGATTCAGTATTACTTGTTGGATATCTATTTTTGTGGATTTCTTGGGAACAGGGGAACCACAAAATAAAATATTCAACAATTTACAAATTTTCTAGAGGAATATATCCAGATTTTGTCAAAACCACCAAATTAAATATTCACGAATAGGCAAGTTTTCTTCAATCTACAAAAATTGGTACCCATGAAAATAAATGAATCCACTATGAGTGTCAAAGATTATCACAAAACATAAAATAGAGATCTATTTTGATGGAGATTTATACAGATATAACATAGGATAATTTTAACTGCAGCTACAGGATGGGCTAACAGGTTTCAACAATTCCTTCTGGACTATTATCAATGATTATTATTGTCAATTGCTGAGTTGTTTGAACAAACTCACAGTCGCATCAGAAGACAGTATTAAGACTCAGTCATGGTGGCAGGTGTTGCTCTCGGAAGGACTTATTACACAGCTAACAATTGCCTGCTTGTTTTTGGAATGCATATTTAAAATTGGATAATGTTATCACTATTATACACCTATTGACTGGGTGTGAGGGTAATAGCAAGTTTGTTGTCCCTGAGATACCAACTATTGCTGGAGGCAAAGCTGAGGGCAATAGTTGGTATGCAAAGGGACAACAAAATTTCTATTACCCTCACACCCAGTCATTAGGTGTTTTATTATATTTAATTTAAATTGTCAGATCTATAACCTACTCTTTTTACAATAAATGATGGCCAAAGATATACTCAATTTATATATATGTCCCACCATATGATTCAAAATTGATGGATTACTCTACCAACTAACCTAGACTAGTGATCTGCTTGACTCAAAAATATTGTCATCAAGTAAAAACCACTAAAAGGGAAGAAAACTGAACAGAAAAACCAAGGAAAATGACAATAATAAAATATCATACCGGTAGTATCATTTGTGAAAACTTGTTCACCACTTCCTCTTTTTAAAACATGCTCTCAATGCATTTTTCAGAATCTGGCTCCAGTTTATCAACTGTACAGCTATGACTTTTCCATCATGTACTATCAGAGATGTTGCAGAGACTTTGGTCAAATCAAATTTTACCAACCATATACCACAGGGATTTGATATACTCACTTGTTTGCAAGGTAAAATGTCCAGATTTTTTCTCTCACTTTTATGTTGAAGAATATGCGGTATGGGCTTTGCTCATTGTTGAAGGCAATACAGTGATCTATAAATGTTGATATCTGTGTTATATGTTCCCTTGTGGAGAGCTGTCTCATTGGCAACAAGTTACCACATCTTCTTTTTAGCTATCCTGGCCCGAAGGGCCAAGTGAGCTTTTCCCATCACTTTGCGTCCGGTGTCCGTCGTCGTCCGGCGTCCGTCGTCCGGCGTCGTCCGGCGTCCGTCGTCCGTCGTCGTTGTTAACTTTTACAAAAATCTTCTCCTCTGAAACTACTGGTCCAAATTTAACCAAACTTGGCCGCAATCATCATTGGGGTATCAAGTTTTAAAAATATGTGGCGTGATCCGGTCAACCAACCAAGATGGCCGCCACGGCTAAAAATAGAACATAGGGGTAAAATGCAGTTTTTGGCTTATAACTCAAAAACCAAAGCATTTAGAGGAAATCTGACATGGGGTAAAAATGTTTATCAGGTCAAGATCTATCTGCCCTGAAATTTTCAGATGAATCTGTCAAACCGTTGTTGGGTTGCTGCCCCTGAATTGGTAATTTTGTGGAAATTTTGCAGTTTTTGGTTATTATCTTGAATATTATTATAGATAGAGATAAACTATAAACAGCAATAATGTTTAGCAAAGTAGGATTTACAAATAAGTCAACATGACCGGAATGGTCAGTTGAACTGTTTAGGAGTTATTGCCCTTTATAGTAAATTTTTAACCATTTTGTAAATCTTAGTTATCTTTTACAAAAATCTTCTCCTCTGAAACTACTGGGCCAAATTAATCCAGACTTGGCAATAATCATCTTTGGGGTATCTAGTTTTAAAAATGTGTCCGGTGACCCGACTATCAAATCAAGATGGCCGCCACAGCTAAAAATAGAACATAGGGGTAAAATGCAGTTTTTTGGCTTATAACTCAAAAACCAATGCATTTAGAGCAAATCCAACAAAGGGGTAAAATTTTTAATCAGATCAAGATCTATCTGCTCTATAATTTTCAGATGAATCTGACAACCAATTGTTGGGTTGCTGCCCCTGAATTGGTAATTTTAAGGAAATTTTGCTGTTTTTGGTTATTATCTTAAATTTTATTATAGATAGAGATAAACTGTAAACAGCAATTATGTTCAGCAAAGTAAGATTTACAAATAAGTCAACATGATCGAAATGGTCAATTGACCCCCTAAGAAGTTATTGTCCTTTATAGTCAATTTTTAACAATTTTCATAAAATTTGTAAATTTTTATTAACATTTTCCACTGAAACTACTGGGCCAAGTTCATTATAGATAGAGATAAATGTAAGCAGCAAGACTAGTAAAGTAAGATTTACAAACACATCACCATCACCAAAACACAATTTTGTCATGAATCCATCTGCTTCCTTTGTTTAATATTCACATAGACCAAGGTGAGCGACACAGGCTCTTTGGAGCCTCTAGTTTATATATTTAATGCTTGTCATATAGTAGAAATTAATTTTTGTGTTTTCCTTTCTTGGTGATGTGTTTGCCAACTAAGATTGATGTTCTGTACTATTTTGCTATGATTTAAAATATGACATATTTTTTTATACAGATGACACAACAGATTCAGAAGATGTTTGTAAAGTTTTAAATGTAGAAGTCATGTCTGTTCAGACTTGTATTATGGCTTTGTATGGATTTATGAATACAACTAACATAGACCAAGGTATTTTCTGCAGGTAAATTTAATAGATTTTATAAGTGCTCAGAGAATTTAAACTTAACTTTACATGAGTTTTCCTGACCTTGACTTAGTTTGGTTACACTTGGATCATATAAGTTCAGCCTGACCTTGACTTTGTTTGGTTAAGCTTAGATTTACAAAAGTACAGAATGACTTTCACTTAGATTGGTTAAGATTGGATTTACTTAAGTTCATCCTGACTTTCACCTAGGTTGGTTACGCTCAGCTTCACAAAAGTTCAGCCTGACCTTGACTTTGGTTGGTTAAGTTTAGTTTTACAAAAGTTCAGCCTGTCCTTGACTTTGGTTGGTTAAGTTTAGTTTTACAAAAGTTCAGCCTGACCTTGACTGAGGTTGGTTAAGCTTAGTTTTACAAAAGCTCGTCCTGACTTTGACTTCCGTTAGTTACACTTAGATTTAAATAAGTCCAGCCTGAGTTTCACTTAAGTTGGTTAAGCTTAGATTTACAAAAGCTGGTCCTGACCTTGACTGAGGTTGGTTAAGCTTAGATTTAAATAAGTCCAGCCTCAGTTTTACCAAGGTTGGTTCCGCTTAGATAAACATGGGTTTATTGTGCACACATTTGAAGTCAACAACTGATTCTTTTCAAAAATACTTCAGTAACAATACAAACAGAAATGACATTTTAAAAACATTAATGGTGTTTGTCAAGCCTGCGACTCTTGTAGCAGAAAGCTTGACATAGCTATATAGGGATAATGATCTGGTGGTGGTGGCATGTCCCTTTACTTTTTTAAAGCTATATATTTTAGACCTAGATGTTTATCTTTGTATTAAGATGCCTCATTTTATGAAGTTTTCGTCTGTCACATTTCCATTGACCTTGACCTCATTTTCATGGTTCAGTGTCAACTTGAAAAAAAGTTAACATTTGTTGTAATGTTAATTTCTCTCTTATTATGAGTAATAGTATAACTATATTTGTTATGTGAGTACAATGCACTGTCCTCATGCCCGTCAGACAGTTTTCACTTGACCTCAACCTCATTTCATGGATCAGTGAACTAGGTTAAGTTTCGGTGTTCAAGTCAATTTCTATGGTACTAAGCATAAGGTCCAGTATATGCAGCATATGGGAGGACTGTAAGGTGTACATGTTCAACTGGCAAGTTCCATCTGATTTTGACCTTATTTTCATGGTTCAGTGGTTATAGTTAAGTTTTTGAGTTTTGGTCTTTTTAATGCCCCTTTTATGGGTATTGTGTTTTCTGGTCTGTGGGTCTGTCTGTCCTGCTTCAGGATAAAGTTTTTGATCGTGGTAGTTTTTGGTGCAGTTGAAGTCCAATTAACTTGAAACTTAGTACACTTGTTCCCTATCATATGATCTTTCTAATTTTAATCCCAAATTAGAGATTTTCTCCCATTTTCACTGTCCACTGAAGATAGAAAATTATAGTGCTGATTGGGCATCCGTGTCCTGGGGACATGTTCTTGTTTCTAATACTATATGCAATAGGTCAACTATATTTGGTGTGTGGAAATATCTTATGATTTATGTGACAGTCGCACAGGTTTTATTTGACCTTGAACTCATTTTCACAGTTCATTGCTCAGTGTTTAGTTTTTGTGTTTTGGTCTGTTTATCTTAAATTATAAGCAATAGGTCAACTATATTTGATGTATGCAAGAATTGTTAACTGTACATGCCTGTCTGGCATGATTCATCTGACCTTGACCTCATTTTCATGGTTCATTGGTCAATGTTTACTTTTCTTGGTTAATGTTAAGTTTATGTGACAGTGTAATAAAGCTTTATATTTAGGACTATCAACATAATATCAATGATTATTAAAGAAGGCAAGACATTTCAGCATTTGTACTAATGTTGTGTTTTGGTCTGTTTTTCTAAAACTATATAGCAATAGGTCAACTATATTTGTTGTATGAAAGAATTGTAAGCCGTATGTGTCTGTCTGGCATGGTTCATCTGACCTTGACTTCATTTTCATGGTTCATTAGTCAATGTTTAGTTTTCTTGGTTTAGTATTTCTCAGAAGCTATAACCAATAGGTCAACTATATTGAGTGTATTTAATGATTGTAAGGTGTACATGTACATGTGTTTCTTGTTTGGTTTATATGACCTTTACCTCATGTTCTTGGATAATGTTAAGTGTATGTGATAGTTGTAGTCAAGCTTTATAATTAGGTCTATCAACATAACATCAATAATTAGTAAAGAAGGCAAAACATTTAAGCGTGTGCACTCTTGTCTGTAAAAAGGATATAGTTCATAAAAGGCTCATAATTGTCCAGGCATTCATGTATATTTTTAATGGGTCAATAATTCATTTTTTTTCTGCTTAGCTGATGATGTAACAAAAACTTTTGGCTTTAGTCTTTCTCCTTTTACTCTAAAGACTGCTTCTTCAAGGGTGATACCCACTCAACACTAAGGTTGTGAGTTCAAACCCCCCTAGACGAAGATTGTCAGTTTTCCTATCAAAGGTCAATGGTTTTCTCCAGGCACTCCAGGTTTTCTCCGCCAATAAAAAACTGGCTGCCATGAAATAGCTTTAATGTGGTGCTTAAAAGTGGCGTTAAAACACCACCAACCAATCAATCAAGAGTGATAGCTATCAATCATACGTGTTTTTCATTGCAGATCATACACTATATACTTAGATTGTATACATCACACAGTTGAAGAAAGCACAGACAAGAAGTGTGCCAGGACCTCACTTAATGGATGGATGCCAGCTATATTACCAAGCTATCTACCAAATATTCCACAGTCACAAATCAGATCTTGTAATGGTAAGATTTTATATTGAATGGGAAGTCAAGTTTTTCATCTCTCTTTTAAATCTTTTGAAAAAAAAGGAGATTGCAATTATAAGTAGGACAATATCGCAAATAGGAACTTCTATTTCTCATCCAAGAGAAAAAAAAGTAAAAGATTGATGGATTGGTGTTAAATGCCACTTTCAACACTCTTGTGCTAATGATGTTGTGGTGGTCAGTTTTATTGGTGGAGGTAGCAGGAGTACCAGAAGAGAACCACTGACCTTCAGTAGAAAAACTAGCAATCCTTTAGTCAATTGAGATTGGAGTTGAGTTCACCTGCCATGTGTTGGATTTGCACTCACAACCTCAGGGAGTTATAAACTTGATTTACTCTCTAATAAGATAATTTAAAGAAACACACAGGTGTGCAGATGCAATGCTTTATTGCATCTTAGAATTCAGGCTTATTTTAATCTCACCTGGCCCAAAGGTCAATAATGCAATAATGTTCAGCAAAGCGATATCTACAAAATGGTCAGTTGACCCCTTCAGGATTAATTGCTCTTTATAGTCAATTTTTTACATTTTTTGGTAAATTTTTGTAATCCTTTATAAAAATCCTCTCCTCTGAAACTACAAAGACAAATTTAACCAAACTTGTCCACAATCCTCATTATGGTATTTTACTTAAAAAAATGTGTCTGTTGACCCTGTCCTCGAACCAAGAAGGCCAACCATTGTTAAAATAGTACATAGTGTAAAATGCAGTTTTTGGCTCATATCTCTGAAACCAAAGCATTAACAGGAAATCTGACTGGGATAAAATTGTTCATTAGGTCAAAATTTATCTGCCCTGAAATTTTCAAACCAATCAGGCAACCTGTTGTTGGGTTGCTGCCCCTGAATTGGTAGTTTTTAGAAAATTTTGCAGCTTTTGGTTATTATCTTGAGTATTAATATAGATAGAAATAAATTGTAAACAGTAATAATGGACAGCAAAGTAAGACCTACAAATAACAGCAATAATGTACAGCAAAGTCAGACGTATGAATAAGTCAACATGAATTGACCCCTTAAGGAGTTATTGCCCTTTATATTCAATTTTCTACAATTTGTAAATTTTTGTAGATTTTTACAAATATTTTCCACTGTAACAACTGGGTCAAGTTTATTATAGATAGAGATAATTGCAAAGCAGTAAGAATGTTCAGTAAAGTACAAACACATCACCATCACCAAAACACAATTTTGTCATGAATCCATCTTTGTCCTTTGTTTACTATGCACATAGACCAAGGTGAGCGACACAGGCTCTTTAGAGCCTCTAGTTTTTTAAATGCCAGTCAATTGCAATCATCCGTTGCAAGAGATAAATTTAAATGATTCCATATTTCATACTTTTCTCTAGTGAATGATGAAGATTTAGATTCTTGTCATAATACAGAACTAATAGAAACCATGGCGATGAACAGTGCTTGTTTTACTGGATTTGGCCCATCTCTACAGTATCCATTTTGTCAGTAAGTATAAAAGTTATAAACTATACACTATGATTAAACTATACAGTATAAATGACAAACTATACAGTGTGAATATAGTATACAGTATAAAAGACAAACTATACTGTTTAAAATAAACTGTACAGTATACTGTGGATTTATTGATATTTGTTGGATATCAATTTTTTGTGGAATTCATGGGAACAGGGAAACCACTCATTTAAATATTCAACAATTCACATATTTTCTAAAGGATATATGCAGATTTTGTCAAAACCACGAAATTAAATATCCACAAATATGCAAATTTTCTAATAATTGGTACCCATGAAAATAAATGAATCCACTGTAAGAGACAAAGATTATCACAAAACATAAAATAGAGAACACTTTTGAAGGAGATTTATACAGATATATCATAGGATATTATTTTAGCCTCAGCTACAGAATGGGCTATTGGGTTTCATTTCATTTCAAATCATTCTGGACTATTATCAACGATTATTATTGTCAATTCGTGAGTTGTTTGAACAAACACACAGTCGCATCAGAAGACAGTTTGACTCAGTCATTATGATTGGTTTTTATCTCAGAAGGACTTAGTAAGGATGAGGATGCCAAAAAAAACAAAATCTGTCATCTGAACAAAAAGTAATGACAGATGAACAGAATTCATTGAAATTGTTGTTCTGTAGTTTATTCTGTTGTACAGAGTAGCTTTAAACTTACGATTGCCTTCTTGTTTTTGGAATACATATATAACATTGTATAAATGTCATCAATGTGTATACATTGTCTTTCACAAATGTAACAGAAAATTGTGATCAGCTGTGTGGTTCGGTTCTTGGCATTTTGTCTCTTCCAGTATAATAAAACACTTACTGACTGAATATTCGTTGAAAAGTAAGTTTAGTGTCCTCTCAGATACGAAAAAATGCCCTCAACTAAACCTCATGGAATAGCTACACCTCACAGGACAATAATCTTACTATTCTATACATACTCGGTCAGCAAGTATAAATTGTCTGATTTATAACACTCTTACGAAATGTTCAGTATATTATTATGTCCCTTCAAAATTGATTGATTACTCTGCCAACTAACCTAGACTTGTTATCTGTTTGACTCAAAAATATTGTCATAACGCTTTGAAAAAAAACACTAAAAGTTAAGAAAACTGCATAGAACCGACACAATAAAATATCATAGTCCTGATTTTAAAAATTTGTTCACCACCACCTCTATTTAAAATATGTTGTGAATTTTACAGAATCTGGCTCCCGTTTATCAACTGTACAGCTATGAGTTTTCCATCATGTTCTATCAGAGATGTTGCAGAGACCTTGGTCAAATCAAATTTTACCAGCAATATACCACAGGGATTTGATATACTCGCTTGTGTGCCAGGTAAAAAGATATTTTGACAGTTGTTTTCCATTCTTTTGATGTGTTTGAGCTTAAGATTTTACTATCTACTTATTAAAGGACTTCCCCTAACGAATTTTCCTTAGAGTTCAGTATTTTTGCTGTTTAACTTTTTGCAAATCAGTTTGTATTTATTCCTTTAAAATCAAGTCAGGAAAAAATAGGCCAATTGTAGAATTAAGTTGTACTAAAATACTGTGTAATAAAAAACACTATAAACATCTGTCATTACCTGATCATCTGTCATTACCTGATCACATGTCCTGTTGAAAGATAAGTCTATTGAAAAAGTTTTAAATTATACAAGCTCTAAAGATTTTAAATTTTTAGATTTCATTTGACATATGTTATTTTATTAATTTGTATTTGTAATGGATTAACTGAAATGGGAGAATATTCATTTTTTGAGAGGCTCACCATTTTTCATATTTCTAGTTTGAATAGCCTAAAAAGATCAGTGAATTGAATATATGTTAATTTTTTTATTGACAGTTGAGAGATCAAATTTATTTGAAATCACCATCAAATATAATATTACCTGGATGCCAGCGTATGCTAATTTAGCAAGCACAGAAGCCATGGCATTAGGGACCAGACTTGTACAAGAGGTATGTAACATGCAAGTCAGAATACTTAATGTAGGAGACCAGACTTGTACAACAGGTGTGAATCGTACAACTCAGAATTCTTAGAGTAAGAGATCACACTTGAACAATATTTATGTAACATATAAATCAGAATACTTAATGTAAATGATCAGACTTGTACAACAGGTGTGATACATAACTCTCAGAGGGGTATTGACCAGACTTGACTTGTACAACTGGTGTAAAACATACAACTCTGAAATCTCAAAGTAGGAGTCAATACTTGTACAACAGGTATGTCACGTACAGCTCAGAATTCTCAGAGTAGGATATCAGACGTGTACAACATTTGTGTAATATACAACTTGTAGTTCTCTTAGAAGAAGATCATACTTGTACAACATGTGCTTACCGTACAACTCTGAATTCTCAAATAAGGACACTAGACCTGTACTATGTATCATACAACTTGGAATTCTTAGAGGAAAATACCAGACTTGAAAAAGAGGTGTGTTATAAACCACTCAGAATTTTCAGAGTTGAAGACCAGACTTGTACAACAGGTGTGTACATAGACAACTCAGAAATCTCATAGTGAGAGATCAGTCTTTAACATAAAGAATGAACAATACAACACTTGAGTAGGAGATTGAATTTAAACATCAAACATAAGGGTAAACAAAAAGTTTAAGGTCTCGTAAAGGTTGAAAATTTATGAAACAATTTGTGAAAATATTCTATTTTATGATTTTTAGTTACTCTAATGCAATGGATTGACTAATTTTCTTTGTTTTTTTTATTCAGATCATCACCTATTCTGGAAACACCAGTGCTTATTTTGAATCATTAAAGGTTATAGAACTAAGGTTTGTTTATATATTAAATTCATTATTAAAAAAATGTTATTTTATATTTTGTTTGTATATCAAAATAATTTCTAGAAGCCATCTTTTTTAATGCAAGATTTGATTGTGAAATTTGACCAGATCTAATGTCACAATCAAATCTGAGAAAAAGCCATGGTAACAAGATGGTCACAGTTGTGGCAGACGGGCAGAAGAGCTGGATAACCTTTATCTGCCTTATGGGAAACAGACATATACCAGACAGAAACTTTATCCTCTTGATGAATATTGTATATTCAAAGATTATTGCAAGTTTTATTTTAATGTGAGTAATGTTGCTTTGTAGTAAGAACTTTGATTCTTATATCAGATACATATATCTGAATGCAGACTTTGTTGTAATAACAATTATTAGGGCCCCGCCTAAAAGGCGGGTCGCCCTATAGTGATCAGTCTTAGGCGGGTCACCCTATAGTAATCAGTCTTAGGCGGGTCGCCCTATAGTGATCAGTCTGTCCGTCTGTCCGTAACACTTTCGTGTCCGCTCCATATCTAGAGAACCATAATGATTTCATACTTTATACTTTACATGTATATTATCCACCACCAGAGGGCGTGTCATGATGTATGTACAACTTCCTAGGTCAAAGGTCAAGGTAAAAAAACTTTGGTTTCAGTTGACAACCCTGTATCCTGTGGTGAAGATCGTGTCCGCTCTATATCTTGAGAACCATTATGACTTCAAAGTTTATACTTGACATCCATTTTAACCAACACCAGAGGGTGTGTCATGATGTATGTACAACTTCCTAGGTCAAAGGTCAAGGTCAAAAACTTTGGTTTCAGTTGACAACCCTGTGTTCTTTGGTGAAGATCGAGTCCTCTCCATATCTAGATAACCGTTATGATTTTATACTTAATACTTAACATGATTATTAACCAACACCCAAGGGTGTGTCATGATGTATGTACAACTTCCTAGGTCAAAGGTCAAGGTCAAAAACTTTGGTTTCAGTTGACAACCCCATGTCCTGTGGTGAAGATCGTGTCCGCTCCATATCTAGATAACCGTTATGATTTCAAAGTTTATACTTGTCATCCATTTTAACCACCACCAGAGGGCTTGTCATGATGTATGTACAACTTCCTAGGTCAAAGGTCAACGTCAAAAAAACTGGTTTCAGTTGACAAGCCCGTGTTCTGTTGTGAAGATTGTGTCCGCTCTATATCTTGAGAACCGTTATGATTTCAAAGTTTATACTTGACATCCATTTTAACCACCACCAGAGGGCGTGTCATGATGTATGTACAACTTCCTAGGTCAAAGGTCTGTCTGTCTGTTGGTCTGTCCATCGCTAACAAATTTGATCCACACTATATTTTGAGAGAACAGCTGTTATTATTTCATACTTTATACCTGACAAACATTTTCAACTTAACATATATATTAACCAACACCAGAGAATGTGTCATAATGTATGCATCCTAGGTCCGTTAATATTTCATACTTTATACTTGGTGGGTCATAATATATTGAAGGCATAATTCTAAAAATATGTGACAAATATCAATTGGGCAGCACCTTTAAACATATTGTTCAAACATCAATCCATATATCCAGAAGTCACCTTAGAGTAGTCAACAATGAGTTCACATCATGCAGTCATATCACTATTATACTATGAAAGTAAGTTGAGAATATTCATCAGTTTTAACTTAAAATCTTAGATTAAAATCACACGTGAGACTATGTGATAACTTCAAATAATGCTTCATATCAGATTATCCATAAAACTTATTTACCCCACGTTATTGACAGCGGGGCCCACAGAGATGGCTCCCATCTCAATGATATCTAGTTAATCCTCAATTCTTATCCATTCTTCAAAATCGCAATGGTAAATGCAGGTAATAATTTCTTAGTTTACCGAACTCTTTATAGAATTGCATGCAAATTAAAAATATGAATGTACATTTGTATTTGGATTTTTTTTATAGAATATCATGTGTTCTTCAATGAAATTGGTTTAAAATAAGTCAATGAATATATAAATAAATACAAAGTACATTGTACAAATGCCTAAATACCTGACGTTCACAATTGACATTTCTTAAAAAGCTGTGGATTTTTGTGCAGTTTGAGAAAAGTCCCATTTAGAAATTTTTTACCATTATTTTCAGCACGAAGATTTATAGACATTTTTATGCAGAGTAAGTGGGGGTTAACTGATATTTATTCTCTTATATATTCTATTTTTTTTACAGAGAAGGCAGTGTAATAGCAGTATTTCAGCTTAAATATTATAATGTTGTTCAACTGAGGACATCAGAAGTCAAATCAGGCACAGAACAAATGATTCTTCAAGTCAGGGGTGATCCCAAGACACAGTTTGATCTGTTGAAGGTTGCAGATCCAGATAGTGTTATTGTTAAATCAAAAACAGGTAAATTTAATGATACATTTGACAGGTTACTAGGTTGCTATTTGTAAATACAGCTGTTTCACAAACTATGCCTCTTCTGGGGGAGCTATATTATATTCTTAGATTTTTTTATTTATTTGGTGGTTATATGTTATATAAGTTATGTTTATACATAATTTGATTTTAATTACTCAGTAGTCATTATTTTAGGATTTTCCCAGGATGTGTATTTTCTTTGCTGTTGAGAGGAAACAGATTTATTATCATATGTCAATCAGTTAGATATGAAGTTTATCACATGTTCTTAGCAGGAGGTCTAATTTCATCAGTTCCAATACAAATATACATGTCTTGTTAATTAGTGACCACTTGTGGCATTTAGCTTCCTTTGTCCTTTGTTTCTTGATACATTAATCTGGGTGCAGTTTAAACTCCTCCCACTTAGGAGTATCCCATTAAGAAGTTGTGTATTAAAAACCTGTGTATGCTGCCTTGAGTATTCATTTATCTAAATGCAGATTAAGCAGTTATAGAATAATCTTGGCTAATAGTGCTATTAGTGTTTTAGCTAAAAACTTGAACTTTCAGTGTTTGGATTACTTTACAAAAGCTATATTACAGTTTTTAAACAACTAAATATAATTCAAACTATATAACCTGAAAAAATAAACATTATTTTGGAATATATGTAACTGACAACAAAATGTCTGGCAGAGGAAAAGGTGTTCGAAGGAAAACTAGGAGTTCTCCGTATGAGACCCAATGGGATTCTAATAACCCTTCTAACTGGACAATAAACAAACTAAAAGAAGAACTTAACAAAAGGGAATAAGAACACCTTCTGGTATGTCAAAACAAGTGTTAAAACAACTTTATTTAGAGAATTGTTTTGATGGAGTAACATCTTTAGAGACACAACAGACAGACACCGTTAGTGATGAGATTAACGCAGATTCCTCACCAGAGAGCACTCTTCCAATTACCTTAGCAGAATCAGTGCATCAACACAGAAGCAGTGTTTCAAATGGTGAAAATGAGAATGGTGGAACAGACAGGAACATAGCTCAGTGTTTTGAAGGACTTCAAGAGACCTTCAAACAGCTAATTTACAGAGACAATTGTACTCATGACACAGGTAGAGATCGCGAATTCAACCTTCAACAGTGGTATAACCATGCAGGGATTGGGAATAGGAGTGAAACTTCTAACAGAGGAAATAATACCGTTTTACATGGAAATACACAAGAGCATGTATCTTTCATCTCAGGACCACAAGTTGGAAATGTTTCATGTGGAGTGCGTTCGGATGAATATTCTAATGTGGACATTATATCTCCTTCTATTCAAAAGCAAATCATTGACGGTAAGGATGTTAATTTGGCATCTCTTCTTATCCCAAACTATGAAACTCCCCAAATTCACTCTGTTGCAGCTAATGGGTTAGAGTTAAATATTTCTGGGAAGCCAGATCCCCGTCTTAATAGAAAACTCACAATTCAAGAATTCATTAAGGCATTTGGCAAGTTTAAGAGGGTCATGTCATCAGTTTACCCTGACCGTAGAACAGAGCTAGATGCTTATGAAGATGAGATTATAGATATTTGTAATTTTTATGGTGACAGATTTTATGATTACCATAAATTGTTTTCTGCAAAATCAGCAGCTCTTTTAAGGGAGAGAAGGATTAAGGTTGACTGGAGCAAAAGAGATAGGGATCTTCTTTCATTAATAGTTGCTGGTGGGAATGTAAATGTTTGCAAAATTTGTAATTTGGTTGATCACACTACTGCTTTTTGTCCTATGCAAACCTCCATGACATATCAAGATTACCCAGATAAAGTATCAAGGCAGGTAGACACTACTGATAAGTTAGGTAGAACGAAAATTTATCATTCTGGGCGGGAGGTGTGCAATAATTTTAATACCAGTAGGGGTTGTACCAGGAGTTTTTGTCATTTTTCACATATCTGTAGCAGATGTAAAGTCGCTGGTCATACCCTATTATCTTGTCAAAAAGTTTTCCCCTCTCAAGGTAGGACTGAAGTACAATCTAAGCCACATACAGTAAACTCTTCACAAAAGTTTGAGAAAATAACAACAAATAAGCAAGGTCAATGACTACATGATTTCCCATATCTGGCTACTACTCCAATTAATGTTATTAAACTTGCAAAAGAATTAATTTCTCATCCTGACAAAAAATTTGTTAACTATTTATGCAATGGCTTAGAGAAAGGATTTGATACTATGGTATCTACAACAGATTTACCTACAAAAGAATGTAGGAATAGTTTATCTGCTAGGACACAACCAGATGTGGTTTCTGATTTGATAGAGAAAGAAGTTTTTAAAGGTTTCTTGTATGGGCCTTTTAAGGATCCCCCTTTTCAAAAATATAGGGTAAGCCCAATTGGTATTGCAGAAGGGAAATATTCTGGTAAAAAGCGTTTAATATTGGACTTATCTTCACCACATAATGATGATAAACATCTTAGTATTAATGATCTTATTGACAAACAGGATTGCTCAATGTCTTATGTTAGAATAGATGACGCCATTGATGTTATTTTGAAATTTGGAAGAAATTCCTGGCTTTGCAAGTTCGACATATCCGACGCGTTCAAAAATTGTCCAATTGTACCAAGTCAGTGGCCTATTTTCTGCATACAATGGGAAAAAATGTATTATTTTTATGTCCGTTTAACTTTTGGATGTCGTTCAAGCCCCAAAATTTTTGACCATTTATCCCAAGCTTTGTGTCATATTGCAGAAAACAATTACAAAGTTAATAGCATTTTGCATTTATTGGATGATTTCCTAACCATAGATCCACCAGATGCTGATGGTGAGAGGACTATGGCTATAATGATGATGATTTTCAAAAAACTGAACATTCCTATAGCAAAACATAAGACAATAGGTCCTGTAAAATGTTTAGAATATTTGGGTATTATTCTAGATTCTGAAAAAATGGAAGCTTGACTACCTCTTAATAAAGTTGATCGCATTTGTGAATTCATCAAAAAATTATGCAGGAAAAAATCTTGTACAAAAAGGGAATTATTGCAGCTTTTGGGTCACTTAAACTTTGCTTCACGTGTCATTTTACCTGGTAGATCCTTTGTTTCATACCTCATAGGGCTGTCCACTACTGTCAATGATTTGCATCATTATGTTAAATTAGATAAGGAATGCCGTGTTGACCTAGAATTTTGGTTACTTTTTCTGAGCAGCTGGAATGGTGTGAACATGTTTTACAGTAGACAATTTTACTCAAGTTATGATATGGAACTTTTTACTGATGCCTCATCAACAAAAGGATTTGGTGGATATTTCAAGGGAGAATGGTTTTATTCATCATGGCCATCAAACATTGCTTATCCTGACAAAACATTTTCAATGGCTTTTCTTGAATTATACCCCATTGTAGTATCCGCAATACTGTGGGGCTCACAGTGGACAACAAAACGCATTCTTTTTTGGTGTGACAATGAAGCTACAGTGGCTATAGTAAAAAAGGGCCGTTCAAAGTGTTTACAAATAATGAAATTAATGAGGAAACTTACATGGTGTGCTTGTAAATTCAACTTTCATTTTAGTGCCAAACATCTTCCAGGATATCAGAATGATATAAGTGATGCTCTATCTCGTTTACAGATAGACAGATTCCGCAAACTAGCTCCCAGTGCAGCACAACATCCAATGAAGTGCCCAAGCAGCTCAGATGTAATGTGGTCCTAAATCAAGCAGTGAATGAACTATGGAACAGTGCTATTGCTAATACTACAAGAACTGTTTATGATACTGGGTTCAGAAAATTTGAGACTTTTATGTTATTGAATGGTTTTCAATTTTCTAATTTACCTCCTATTTCTGAGGATATTTTAATTTATTTCATAGCCCACTGCTTTAAAATTCTAAGTTTACAATACTCTACCATTAAACTATATTTATGTGGAATTAGGTATAAATATGTACAGGGTAATCAAAATGATCCCTTACAATCTGCTCATAATACACCTTTAATCAGACTTGATTATGTTTTAAATTCTGTAAAAAGACTGCAAAAAACAAAAAATCACGTAAGATTACAAATAACTTTCGAAATTTTGGAAAAAATTGTAAATTGTTTGAGAAAAGGTTTTTGTTCCAAGTTTACTGATTTAATGTTAAGAACTGCATGCATTGTCGCATTTTATGGATTTTTGAGATGTGGCGAGTTTACAGTGTCAAAGGCCTCAGTTTGATCCACATATTAATTTATGTATTGAAGATGTTGTATTTCACTCAGACTTAGTAGTTTTGAAATTAAAACAATCAAAAACAGATCCTTTTAGAAAAGGCATAAATATACAGCTACATAAATTAGGTCAGCTTATCTGCCCTTACACAATTTTGTTAGAATATATACAAATAAGGAAAGAATTTTCTCCTACTAATCAAACTGATCCACTTTTCATAACCATTGATAAGAAACCTCTGGAGAGACAATATTTCATCACTTGTATCAAAAAAGTACTGGATATATGTGGTTTCAACTCAAGTCATTATAATGGTCATAGTTTTAGAATTGGGGCAGCTACAAGTGCTGGTAAGGCAAAAATAGAAGATCACTTGATAAAAACATTAGGGCGCTGGACTTCAGATAGTTATATCAGATACATTAGGGTAACGCCAGCATCTATTAAAACAGCTCAAAGTAGATTAGGTAGAATTTAAGGGCATGCTCGTTTTCAAATATTCCATACGCATGTTTTTTACAGAGATTCTGGATGATATTGTTTTTGTTTGACAATTGATTTTGATATTGTGTATTATTATGCGATAACATTTATTATTTTTATTTTTTTTATTTTATTTTTTTTATTTCATGGCTTTATTGAAGGTACCCCCTCCCTAACCTCACAAATCCTTGGGGACACTCAGCTGTTACCATCTGTGTTATGGCCATTTATGAAATTTTATCACTGGTTGTTTCAAAAATTTCACTCATCCCCCAAGAATTTCTGGGGATAAACTGTCAAATTTCATACAAATTCATTCCAACACCAATTCAACATCAACACTACTAGGCTTCCTCATAGCCTCCTTACAGGCTTCCTCATTGTCTCATTATAGGCTTCCTCATAGCCTCATAGGCATGATAGCCTCTAGGAATGATAGCCTCATAGGCTTCCTGATAGCCTCATGCATTTATTTTGAACCATCGTTCCAATTGGATTGGTGTGATGTCAAGCCAGGGGTCTATACTTTGCTACTTTTCAGTATGCACATAGCTAGGCTCTTGGTTTAGGCATGGAGCAAAAAATTTAATTTTTTAGCTGAGTAGTTTCCCCAAGGGCCAAATTATAATTGTGATGTATATATATAAAATAAAAGTTGTAATTAAATTATGATTTATGTTTAATTCAAACATGGATACCAATGGCATTGCTACACAGTATTTCCCAGGAGTTTATTTACAAGATAGGTGATAGCAGGAAAAATTAGGTTGATAATAATGTGAGCACTAAATCCTTAATTTTACATATCATGAGTTCAAATGGTGTGTTCTGAAAGAAATCAGGGGTAATTAAATTATTTAAATTACTATGAAATTAATATGAACTCATTATGTGTGACTTTGAGGATTTTGTTCACTGACACATTTATTAGCAAAATTAAAATATAGGGCCGAAAGTTAGATCAGGATGGTTTAATTGTCAGGTCAAAGAATTTGCAAGAAATTATGAGGTTGGATGTTTGCTCAGGTGTTAACACACATTTCCCTATTACATAACAGATTACCACAGAAAAGATACAGTATAAACAAAAGACAATTAAAATAAGATTAGAACAGCATCACATCAAACGGAAATAAATTTACCCTAAAAAATATTTACAAAGAATCAGAACACAATGCAAACATGGAACAAATGACAATTAAACATATTCAGGATCATTTCTGAGAATTTTGTATAAACTACATACTGGTTCCAAGATATCATCTCTATATGGGAATGTTACCAGCATTTATATACGTGGTAGGCATAATTGAATTCTGAGGCAGTTTAAAATCTTAGTTCCGTTGTCATATAAAAGTTGAAAATATGCTAACCAGCCCTATGTTTTGACCTTTAAATAAAATAGTTGTAACTTTCTTTTCTGGAACATATTTATTTTAAGAAACTCCATTGTTAAAATGGCATAGTTTTAGCCGTGAAGGAAGTTGCTATGGGAAATTGTATTGTCTATATTGACAAGTGCATCCTACTATAGGATATACTATAGGTCTGTTTCTTAATTACCATAAGTAATTTGTCAAATATATTTAGTGTATATAATGATTGTGAAATATTTCTTTTTTTTTTGGCAGAGTTTATCTGACCTCGATCTTATTTTCATGCTTTACTGGTCAATTTTAAGTTTTTTCATGTATAGCTTTGTCTGTATCTCAGATACTACATGCATAAGGTCAACTTATTTTTACGTCATCAGCTTCATCCAAACAACTTTAGTATAAGGGTATAGAAATATAAACACAAGGGTCAATTTGCAACAGTATAGTGTATTGCACAAAAGCAAAAAGAAGGGGGTATCTTTTTTTTAATTTTTTGAGGGGAGGAGTCAATTTGCAATAGCATGTTTTGTCAGTAATGTATATTAAAAAGGTTCTATTTTATAGATAAAAACCAGACAACTGATGTGTGTGCAGTTATTTCTGAGAATATAGTCTTCCCTGATGCATGTGGTATAGTTTGGTTAAGTGTTTATAACAAAACCAATATAGATCAAGACTTCTTATGCAGGTAAATAGTTAATGAAATGTTAATCTACTAGGTCAGTAAATGAGGCTCAGAATGCATTAGATTCTAAAATAGTCAATTTAATGGTAGACAGACTAAGGATGTAGAGTGGAACTCAATTATCTGATTCAAGGGTTTGGTTTTTCCAGGTGATTGATTTCACACCATTTAAGCTTTTCACGTGTAATACCTTCTGTACGCGTACCTTTAAAACAAAATTTGAAATTTATTTGTTACTAACATCCAAAGAAACACCATTGGTAAGAAAAGCACATAAACGCTAAATTGCATTGGGTGACAACCAGTCCTCCCCGAAAAATAACCGTAAGAAAGTTCATGGAATTGTTGATTCCGGAATGAGTGTTCCTACATCGCAACTAGATTTAATGTGCATAAGTCAACAGTTCAAGACTAAACAAACAGATATCGACAAATTACAACTGATCTGGATAGGCCTAGATTTGGTAGATGCAAAAAATTAACTGCAAGGGAGGAGTGCTACTTTCGATTAATGTCAACATGTGACATTCATGATGTAAATATGATGAAATAGTCAAAACAAGTACGTTTTTGCTATGAATCTAGTGTGATTTTGACAATTAAAAAAAAAGGGCACTGACTTTTAAGTCTTCTTGTTGAAAATACAAGGAGTAATAAGGAGACGTGAAAAGATAGATGCATGAACAATGAGATGGTTGATAAACTACAAATGACTAGCAACTTATATGGTTTAATTTAGAACGACTTTTAGACAATTTTAATCTGTATGGCTAAATGGTAGATCGTCCACTATAGAAATATTTTGCCTGTGAATGAATAAAAATTGTAAAGCAAAGAAAGGGGATTTCATGTTGAATCTTTTTTTCTAAAGTACAAAAAAGAAGTGGTATGATTGCCAATGAGAAAACTGTCCACAAGAGACCAAAATGACACAGACATTAACAACTATAGGTCACTGTGCAGCTTTCAACAATGAGCAAAGCCCATACTGCATAGTCTGCTATAACAACAACAATAACAACAACAACAACAATACTTTATCTTAAGAGGGTTACACAGTTAGCTATATAACTAATCTTCCCTGAGGCCCTCATCATGAAAAATCAAACAAAATGCAAACATATACATTGCATACATACATAAGTATAAAAAGTCAAGTATGATAATAATGTTCAATACAACTTGATAAAATGTGATGAAAAAATAAACATGATGACATAATCAGTTTTTAATATTATTTATACAGCTAGGTTGATTTCAATATGTGATCTGTTATTTTGTATTTGAAAGAATTAATATTTGTAATATTTCTTAACAGTATTGGCAAATTTTTCCACAAGAATGGTCCAGAATACATAAAAGATTTTTTGAATAATTCTGTTTTTGGTTTAGGAAGTATGACGTTTCCTTGAACAGCATTTCTCAAGGGGTATGGATTTCTGTCTGAAACATAATGAAACTTGATAGTAAGATATGATGGGGCATCATTTTTAATGCACTTAAATGTCATCACTAGCTTATGATATTTTATTCTCTGTTCAACTGTCATCCAGGTTAAGTGTTTGAATAAGGGTGCAGAAGGAGCGAATGGGTCTGTTTCTAGTATTAAAAGGCCCTGATAAGACAAGGCTCATTAATGAAATAATTACATTATTTTTTAGTATCTACGAAATTTACTTGGGTTGTATACAGTCTGCACAAGAAGAGAAAACTGGCAAAGAATGTAAAAGAACATCATTAGCTTCTTGGATACCAAACACTATATTAGCATTCTTACCTAATATAAAGGATACACAACTCAGGGCTTGTAGTAGTAAGATATTTTAAGTTATGGTTCTTCTTTCTTTAGATTGTTTGACTAAATAGGAGACATTTGTGACAATTTTTCTCTATTTTAAAAAAGTATTGTTGAAAACATTTTGCAAAAAAGAAAAAAAATTCCCCTTTGTGTTATCTTGTTAAATCATTTTGTGTTTGGTTTTACCTTTTTATGTTCAAATAGTAAGTTAATGAATCTCAAAGATAACAAGAATTGAGCAATATGAGAAAAACAATTTGTACGTCCCTACCACAGCAAAGGTTAGTTTGACTCAACCAAATGTTATGAAATATTTACACAATGCTCATTACCACAAAACACAGATCAAGTTTTGAATAAAGGTGGCTACACTTTTACTGTTCTAGAATTAGGCCCCTTTTTAATTTGAAAAAATACTGGATTTTCCCTTACCATTCTCTAGTTATGTCCCTTTCTAATGTTATACATGTATTCAAGTGGGGGCATCAGTGGCGGATCCAGAAATTTTCATAAGTGGGGGCCCACTAACTGACCTAAGAGGGTCCCGCTCTGGTCACGCTTCAGTGATTCCCTATATAAGCAACCATTTTTTTCCCAAAAAGTGGGGGCACGGGCCCCTTTGCCCCCCCCCCCCCCCTAAATCCGCCTCTGGGCATTGACACATTCTTCATTTCTTTTCTTTTCAGTATCCAATGATAAAGATATATGTAATGACCCAAAGACTTTAGAAGTAGCAGCTGTAAACACTACTTGTTCTATTGCCATTTTTTATTTCCATTTTACACCAAAGATTTCATGCAGGTATGTGGATTGTTTAAGAGTATTGTGGATTCATGATTATTCCATTGATACCAATTTTTCATTGGTATATATGACTCATAAATTTGAATAAGTATATTCATCTGTGTAAAAAGTATATTCACTGTGCCAAACATTGCTTGTTTTTACGTTTAAAATTTTAGTAAAAAAACATTTGATGTACAATTGATTTTGGTAAGTAATTTTCATTACGTATATTTTTCTTGGAATATTAGTGAATAACAGTTTTTTCAAAAGTCAATAAAACCACACATTTACCTCATCAAAAGACAGAAATTGTATAACATTTAACTCCATAGAAAAGACACTATTTATTTTTCAGAAATGTTACTGATTATTTTGACTGTTTGGGTGGATTTTTACCACAATGTGACAGAACAGACATGGTAAAGAAGATTGTAGAATTACCTGTGTTTAAAGCTGTTGTACCTGACCATTTTGAAGCTCTCCATTGCTATGGAGGTAAACATTGAAATAATACTCTTCCTAACTTATTTTGTTTCATGGTTGAAATAATGTTGATACTACGTCTGATTTTCTTAATAAATATTTATATCTGTTTGAGATTATTTACTTTAAATTCTGAATTAATGTAGTAATTTATTATCTTTTCCTGTTTCTTTTTTTAAATTTTGGTGAGCAATAATAGCTTACAGGACATCTTGTGTATTCAGGAAGAGAAGTTGGTTCTCAGCAGATAGTTTTGTACCTTTGAATGTTTTACACATAGAAACATACTAATTTTACATCTGAAAGTGGTTTTTATGCCCCACCTAAGATAGTAAAGGGTCATTATGTTTTCTGGTCTGTCTGTCCGTCTGTCCTGCTTCAGGTTAAAGTCAAGGTAGTTTTTGATGAAGTTGAAGTCCAATCAACTTGAAACTTATTACAAATGTTCCATAGGATATTATCTTTCTAATTTTAATGCCAAATTAGAGTTTTTACCACAATTTCACAGTCCACTGAACATAGAAAATGATAGTGCGAGTGGGGCATCCGTGTATTGGGGACACATTCTTGTTCTACTTACTCTTCATATGAGCAAATATTAAAAAAAGTAATTAATTGTAAATTTTGTTCTCCCTACAGGTGGAGGTGATGTATGTTTGAATTATACAAACTACATGTTAGTCCAGGACGAAGAAGACTGTACAGAAGCCATTGGTCAAGATGGACAACAAGATCCTTTTGGACTGTTATGTAAAAAATACAATGTTTATTTAAGTTGTGTGACAACAAATATCAAAGAAAGCCATCAATGTGAAAAGTTTTCCCTACATACCTGGTTGCCTGGATACATAGATAGACGTTACAATATATCTGGTGCAGACAGATGTAATGGTAAGTTCTATTAATAGACATGCTGAGAAAGTCAGTAATACAGATTCCCCATTTCCATTCTCAATTTTAGCTTATACCGATAACAATACCCTAATAAGGAAATAATGGAAGCCTATTACAATGTACAATACTTGAATTGATTTTAATTGGAAAATGATTTAAGCTTGTCTAAAAACAATTTTTGAAATTGATTGCTTATTTAACATAAACATAATTATGGTTATGTCGTAAGATTTACCTAGCTTCAAAATGGCACATTCTTTGTATTTCCATTTTCATTAAAAAGTAGATCACTGTTGAAGACATGTGTCTCATGAAACATCATGCATTTTTATTATACCCCCACTTTAAAAAAGGGGGTTATACTGTTTTACCTTGGTCTGTCAGTCCGTCCGTCTGTCTGTCAGTCCGTCTGTCCCATGAATATTTTTCGTCGCATTTTTCTCAGGAACTACAATACAAGGATTTCTGAAATTTGGTTTCAGGGTTTATCTAAGTCAGCTATACCGTGTGATGCGTTTTCAGATTGATCACTTGACAACTTCCTGTTTACCGAACACTTGTATGATTTTACACATGATAGCCAAGTTGGAAATTTTCGTCACATTTTTCTCAGGAACTACAATACAAGGATCTCTGAAATTTGGTTTCAGGATTTATATAAGTCAGCTATACCGTGTGATGCGTTTTCAGATTCATCACTCGACAACTTCCTGTTTACCGAACACTTGCATATTTTTAAACTATTAATATTATCCACTTGGGGCGGGGGTATCATCAGTGAGCAGTAGCTCGCAGTTACTTGTTTTTTAATTTCATAGTAATGTTAATGTTGTATGACATTCATTTATTTCAGTGACCAATGAAAACTATTGTAATGATATACACACTATAGAACTGATGATAAACACTACAAAATGTGGATACTATCTAGATGTAATGGCATCATATCCAAGTTGTCTGTAAGTATGGCACTCAGATGAATTGTTTCACGTTGGTCATATCAGGGTCTTTTATAGCTTACTTTGCAGAATTGGTTTAGTCCATTGACAATTGTAGGCCCCACAGGCACCTATAGTTATCAACTATTTCATCATTTGGTCTCTCATGAGAGAGTTGTTGTATTGCCAATCATACCACATTTTGTTAATTTTATATTACCAACTGCACTCCATATTTATTTTATCCAAAATAGGTCCTGTATAGAATGGTCATTTTAGCTAAAATATTTCAATTTCAACAAGTTATTTAGACATCAAAAGTGACTGTACTGAACTCAATTATCCATATTGTATCAACCTGTTTATTTGTCAATAAAATTAGCATAATTTGAAAAGCTTGGTTGTTTTACTACATCTGCCATTTCAGGAACCAATTAACTCTTTCTATAGATGGCTTGAATTGTAAAATATGGTATAACACTTGATGCAATGGTAGAATGTATATTTAATTGTATTTTTTACAGAAATGCCAGGATGTTTTTGGAATGCATGGGAGGACTTTTTCCTGGTTGTGATGAATATATGTTTGCACAGACCATGGTCAACTCAATTATTAAAAACAGAATTCCACAGACTTTTAATCCAATGGCATGTTTCGGAGGTAATTTTTAATAAATGTGCAAGTTTAAGGAAAAATGTACTATATCATAACATGACGTTTTTGATTGGACAACTTCTGTCGTCAGTTTCACTGTTGACATTCAGTTTTATCGGGCGCACTACGTTTGCGCGCATTTGGGGATTAAAATGTTTTACGTTGGCGTGCAGCTTTTGATTACATTTGCGTGCATTCATTTTACATGTAAACTCAGGTAAAAATATCAATGAAAAATAAGTTAAATCATAATTGACTATATTTTTTCATAATAAATATGACTTATCAATTATTAATTTTGAAATTATTTGTTAATTCAAATTATATGTTCATGTATGTATTGAATAAAGTGATCATGATCATGATAAACCTAAACCCCTCATGATCATTATAAACCCCGTTATAGCTTCAGGCATACATGTAACTTCATTGCGAATATTTAATGAATGGCTATAATCTATTTTGAATTTATTGAACCATAAAACTAATTTTTGACTCTTCACATTGAATAATCCGCGAAGCGGATTATGTAAAATGTGAAGAGTCAAAAATTAGTTTTATGGTTCATTAAAATCAAAATAAATTATAGCCATTCATTATAAATAAATTTTCATCAAAAATAAGGCTTTTTATATTATTTATATTAACAATAACAACGTACACACATGTTGGCGTATGAATACACAACGTCAGAGTGGGCGTGTCGCCATAAAAATTGACAACATTGAAAATAAAACTAATAATTTTAACCAATCAGAAGACAGTAAATACACCATATTTATTTATTTTAGAGTGAATAGTGTTTCAACGAATAGTGAACACTTTTAAAATTAGTAAATACTTTAAGTTAGTTTGTAAAGTTACACCAAGGCACAAACATGGAGTTTCGTTTGTCTGAAACAAATCGAGGGAAAAAAAGCATTAATCTACGATGGTTATCAGTACTTTTACCTTTTATATTAGCTATGTTTTAACTTTTTATCTGTATATATTTATAAGATTAAGTGCTTGTGCATAATAAAACAGACTTATCCTGCACGAAATCCCACTTCCACCTCCTCGTTGGTGAGCAGGGGACTTAGCCTAACGGAAAGGATACTTATACTTGTAAAAATTGAACAAATAAATGAATAAATAAGTATCATTATCTGTATTTAACCTGAGTTTATCAGATTTTCGTGCGCAAATATAATGGTAATGCGCGCAAACGTAATGCACCGGTTTTATCTGTAACTTATACATTGAACTAGTGGTCATTAGAAAAAAAGTTTTAGTTTGAATATACATGTATTTCCAGTATTGCCATAGAAAAGTATATGAAGTGTTACGTCCAGTATGATGAGTAATCCTGAATTTATTGTAGAACTTCTTCTCATAACAATATTGTTATTCCTTTAGTTAATGATTGAATCATTCTCAAAGTTCCATAAACCCATTTTTGGCACCAAAATAGTGAATTGTATTTACTGTATAATACATATACTTTGGGGATTGTTTAAGAGTCTATATTGCTATCATCATAAATTAACAAAAACCTTTTTATCTCAATAGTGAGTGGTCCATCTAAGTTTGTGGCTGAAGTGAAAATAAATGCAACTTGGGATGAGGATCTAAGTTCTGCAGAGACTAGTAAATACAGACAATTAAAATCAACAATTGAACAACAGGTAATTACACTTATTACCTATTAATATATCACTGAGAGGATGTAATACTATCATTGTTATTCTTTGGAAACAATTTGGGCAACCAGTGAGGATATTTATAATGTTACATTTTTATCCAGCTTTCAAGTTTGTAAAGCCTACAATAAAAAATATAGCGTTTAAATGCATAGATTATAAAACTGTTAAATATTTTCAGGCACGGATGCTGTTCTCCAACAAAGTTCTCTTCTTAAAAGACCACATAGAATCCATAGATGTTCTTAGTTTCAAGTAAGTAGTTGATCAACAAAATGCAATTTTTAAGGAAAAGAGAAATTTAATCAGTAATTGATATTTTCAGAAAAATGTATGTATTCAACAGATTTTAGTATAAAATGGTTTTTCAGAAGGTTTCCCTATTTCATCTGTGAAAGCTGACACACACACAAACTTACATATCCAGTAAAAAAATGAAAGTTTCCTTATTTTGTCTATAAAACCTGAAACACAAACTTATAGATCAAGAACAAAAATCTGTGAAGGATTCCAAAACCTGACACACAGTTCCAGGTCGACGGGTTCAAACAAAAAGATTTTGAAAGCATAAAAACTGTATCTTATACTGCCATGACTTTATCATACTTTAAAAAGTCTTACACATAGTTATATACTTTAATTCAGTCATGGACCCACGATATCACGGGTGTCTTCTAGTATTTTATAAAGTTCTTACTGGGATATCAAACATCTCTACAATTGATCTGTCCTGCTCTGAAAATAACCACCAATATTATTCAGGCATAGCTGTATTTTTGGATGCCAAAATTTCTGATGTTATAAATTTACATCTTGTTTTCAGACCTGGCAGTATTATAGTTGAATTTGCTGTCATCATAAAAATGAATTCAGACTATTATAAAACTTTGCAACTTGAGGACTTCAGACAAGAACTTCTGAGAGCGATAAAAGAATTGAAGATGAATCCCCCAACAGCACCAAACTACTTTACATCTGTTGATGTTGACAGCATAAATATTACAGGCAGTGATGATGGTCACCCAGGTAATAAAGATGTCTCAAAATTCTCCATTGTAGTCAGTGTAGATTATAGTAATATTCCCAAGTAACTTATTAAATGTGAATAAAATATCAAACAAATTTTGGATGGAAAATATCTATTAGTACAATGTATTGAAAAAAGAAAGTGACAAGTGATAGTTTTATAAATTAGTATCTGACATTTATTGTAAATAGAATGACAAGTAAATAAGATGCATCTAACAAGTGTTTCTTCTCAAGCAGAAAAAAATATGCTAATTTCCCTCATTATAATACCAATTTAAAAAAAAAAAGTTGTAAATGTGCCTCTTAAGCACTCTCATTTTGAAAACAAATTGTATGTAAATGCCTCTATAGCACTCTCATATTGAAAAAAATATGTAAATGTGGCTCTATTAAGCACTCTCATTTTGAAAACAAATTATGTTAATATGCCTTGATCTATAGCATACACATTATGAAAAAAATATTTAAAAACATTTCTGTAGCACTTTCATTATGAATATTATGTAACCATGACTCTTTGGCATTCTCTTTATGAAAGTATAATATTCCACTTTTTCTTTTTCTTTTCATAAGAAGTGTCAACACCCTCTACCACAACACTTGGTAAGTATTATGATATAATGGTAAAAATAAGAAATTCAAAAATGTTTATTTTAAACAGTATTACCCCTTTTTAATTAATAAATATTCATCACCCTTGCATCCTCCACAATTCTTTCAATGGATTTTCAGAGCCAAATGACATTTATCATTTATTATATTAATGGAGATTGAATTCATACTTATATACCTTTGCCAAGATTGAATCCAATTTTATGAATCCATACTATATACTGTTACTAAGACTAGATATGTATTTATACATTTCAGCACCTGATTGCAATAGTTTGACGTACATATCAAGTATTGTAGATAGTCATTGTGAGTCAGCAAAGTCCCGACTAGCACGGGTTGACAAAGATAGAAAGTGCAGGTAATAAAATAGAGAAATGTCTGGGATTGTCAATTAAATTTCTTTTGTTATTGGTCTCAAATAAAATAAGCTGGTGAACTATTTGCAAACATTATATTCTGATTTAATGTCTGATTTGATAGTATGTAATAATGTGTCAAAGTTTAATTAAGATGTTTTTCAAAAAATTGGCAGAAGTGATGAATAACCCTGACAAATTGTAGCCTTCATTGAACAACCCTACCCTCCTTGTACCTCAATGATCAGGAGTTAACTCACTTTAAAGTATGACTTCACTTAGCGTCAAAATAAACAAAAACAAATATGATGGACATTTTGTTGAACTGTTTATCCTACTCACCCCTTTTAAAATTCTACCTGATGGAGAAAACTAGAATACATATTGCCCCAACTTCTATTATATACTATTACCTTACATTGTATGTGTATGGTTGATAAAATGTTTTGTTTTTTTGTTCATCATGTGTTATATGTTTTTAAAAATTAATCGCAGAAAGTCAGGGGGGAAAAGCTACTACTTAAGCATTACAACTTTGGCGTATGAAAGCCTTAATGCAAAGGTAATTTAGTTGTATATTCATTCTGTTCTTTCATCATGGACATCTTTAAACTAAGAATGAATGCAACACTTGCAAATTATGGTAGAATTCTTGTAAGTTACTTAAATATTCAAACATTTCATTATTTCCTTGAGTAGAAAACCGAAGCATGACTTGTGATATGTTCCAATAATATTGTACACAAGTGATAAAAGGCAACATTTTTGAAGTCAAATTTTTCTTGAAGTGATTGACAATAGGCAGCAATAGCTGCATCTATTTGCCCACTTGTGTAATAGCAGAAAGCAAGCAAATTGTAAGCTCTATGACGTTCTACACCCCCATTACAGTCTTCAATAAATCTAGAAAGTTTATTGAGAATATTGTTTTGTTCCATTATTTTTCCACCTTTCTTTCTTGTCATTTCAAACATTAAGTAAAATGCATATACCACTGGATGATAACGGCAAACATGCCACTCTTTTGTACATTGTTGCAGAAAAAGTTCATACTTGATAGGCTTTGGAACAAAATTTACGATGTCATTTGGAAAGATCATATCGTAACAGTTAGAAACTTCTAGATTATCTTTATAATAATCAAAGTAAAGAATTTCAGTTTTGTAAAATTGTAACACGTGTATAATATCTGTGGAGCAATATCCAGTATATACAAAAGGTTTAGTATGTTGCATGATGGAAGATAGTATTGATAATGCCGTATTAATTTTGTCATTTAAAAGTAAAAAAGACACTAGATACAGTTTTCCTGAAAATTCATCCAATTCCATTCCCCTTTTGAATGCTGAATTGGCTTCACGGAAAAGGATATCTTTTTCTTCTGGAGTTTTCTCATCAAAACTGTCTTCATTAAACATCAATCCTAATTGTATAAAACCAAACATTTTCGCAGTATTTAGCATATCTGGGAAAATTTTGTTATAGCGGTTCTTTTCTAAATCCATATCTTCTATAAAAGCTGTAAGCTTTTTAAAGTTTTTTGGTGTGTATATCATTTCTAAACACACTTTCAAACTGTCTTCAAAGGTCTTCAATTTTATTTTTTTGGAGCATTGCGTTATGCACAAGTTCAGTGGACTTGTTAAATCACGTAGAAAATTTCTTTTTGATCCTTTATAATATTGAAACATGTAATTACTAGGAATTGGCATAATATGTTTGCATTCCATAACAGTTACAAATATATCTTTCAAAATATTGTCTATTTCATCTGCAATCTGTTTTCTTGTTTGTATTTCTAATTTACCAGCGAGCAGATTTCTATCACGAAAAATATAATGTGGAAGAACACGGTTTAATATTTGAACTTTGTAACGTTCAAAACAGATTTCAACACAATGGAGCAAATTTTCCTTTGTAAATATTTTAACACCATACTCCTCAGATATCCAAAAAAGTAACATTTTTATTTGATATCCACTTATTTCATTTGGAGAGAAAGGTTTGAGTTTAATTTTGAAAATACCTTTCATTAAAACGTAACATTGAAACTGGAAATCACTAAAATTCCAGATTAGCTCCCTTTCTGCTTCAGAAAAGGCAAAGCGCCACTGCATTGATGAAATGTCAGATTTGGGGTCACCAACTGGCATTACATGGACTTTCAGTGCAGCGATTTTTTTTATAATTTCTTGTGATGGCCAGCCCATTAAACGGGGTCTGTCTATCCACTCTGTAGCAGCAATAGGCCAGGAAAGGCATTCTATTCCACGTGTCATATCATGTTCTACTTTTCCAGAAATTCCTTTTATATTGTATACTAAACATGTAGTAGATGGTCCATTCCAGGTAAAGCTGACACTTTCATAACGAGGTGTAAACATTTTGACACATTTGTTTTGGATGTTCTTATGAAATTCTTCACTTGACAAAAAAAATCTATTTCCTTCTTCCTTTATCAATGTTTGAAGTTCTGACATGAAAACACATTTTGGATTTAATTTCTTTACTAGAAGCCTTGTATAACCAGGTAAACAATTCTCAAGTGCCATGGTAAAGATATGCATGTTTGAATTGAATAAAACACTTGTACAATTACTATTAACAGCTATGATTCCTGGAATGACATTCATGTGATCTTTATCACTGCCTTGTAAATCTGATCCCTCTGACACTGAACTACCACATTTTATCACAGTTAACCCAAATAGATCTTTTGATATCTTCTCAGAAAGTAAGCACTCAGACCTTATCACATCAACATATTCCATGTAAAACCCTTGCCATTTAAGTATGTCTGAAACTACTTCTGACAGTCTTTTCTCATCAACATCTTCTTCACTGTCCATTTTAAAACCGGAAATTGTCAGTATAGAGATATAAATATACTTTTTCAATTAGAATCATCAGAGTATATTGATTTTTTTAGGTGAAGTTAGATCTAGACATTTAAAAATATTTTACTGTATTAGTCAACTTTAAAAATCCCTTTGAAATATCAGTTATTGATTTTATTTAGAGGACAAACTGTTATGACTTGATTTAAATGTAACTATTGATTGAACTTTTTAACAAAGGAACTGGCACACTCTAAGTCTTTAAATTATCAATAAATTGATATGAGAGAATATTTCAATGAGTAATCATGCCAAATAACCAAATGATATCAATAGGTTTTTCAACAATAGACAAATGTCTAGTCTGAAAGCTCTAAATTGTCCCCAGACTAAAAATTGTGTGAATAATTTAAACAGAAACTATTAAAGCTCTGACATCAACATCAAATCTCCCAAAAAACTTAAGATATGACATAAACTGTGATAAGGTTTCAGACTTCAAGCATGAGCATGCAACAGTGTTAAACTAGTACACATTTTTGTTTAGGGTCTAGCTGATCCACACCTCTGGGTACAGGATGTTCATGCTGTGTTGAAGACCCATTGGTGGTCTCATTCCCTTTCTGCTCTTAATGATCAGAATGTAGTCACTGACACATTCCCTGTTTCCATATTAATTTTTAGCTCACCTGGCCCGAAGGTCCAAGTGAGCTTTTCTTATCACTTGGCGTCCTTTGTCCCTCGTCTGTCTTCTGTCATCGTTAACTTTTACAAAAATCTTCTTCTCTGAAACTACTCAGCCAAATTTAACCAAACTTGGCCACAATCATCATTGGGGTATCTAGATTATAAAATGTGTCCAGTGACCCAGCCAACCAACCAAGGTGGCCACCATGGCTAAAAATAGAACATAGGGGTTAAATGTATATTTCGGTTTATTATAACTCTGAAACCAAAGCATTTAGAGCAAATCTGACAGGGGGTAAAATTATTTATAAAGTGAAGATCTATCTGCTCTGCAATTTTTAGATGAATCAGACAACCGGTTGTTGGGTTGCTGCCCCTGAATTGGTAATTTTAAAGAAATTTTGTTGGTTTTGTTTATTTTCTTGCATACTTTTATAGATAGAGATAACTGTAAACAGCAATAATGTTCAGCAAAGTAAGATTTACAAATCAGTCTACATGACTAAAATGGTCAAGTGACCCCTTAAGGAGTTATTGCCCTGTATAGTCATTTTTTACCAATTTTTCATAAATTTTTGTAATCTTTTACAAAAATCTTCTCCTCAGAAAATACAGGGCAAAATATAACCAAACTTGGCCACAATCATCATTGGGATATCTAGTTAAAAAATGTGTGTGGTGACCCAGGCTGCCATGGCTAAAAATAGTACATAGGGGTAAAATGTAGATTTTGGCTTTTAACTCTGAAACCAAAGCATTTAGAGCAAATCTGACAAGGGGTTTAATTGTTTATCAAGTCAATATCTATCTGCCCTGAATTTTTCAGATGAATTAGACAACCGGTTGTTGGGTTTACTAATGGGCAAAGTTCATTATAGATAGAGATAATTGTAAGTAGCTAGAAACTTCAGTAAAGTAAGAACTTCAAATAGATCACCATCACCAAAACACAATTTTGTCATACATCCATCTGTGTCCTTTGTTTAATATACACATAGACCAAGGTGAACGACACAGGCTCTTTTAAGAGCCTATAGTTATATGTCACATCTAAAAATCCCTCCTTTTTCAGTCTTTATCATTGGACTTAACAAATGGTTCTCAAAAGAATATTCTATTAATATCAACATAGGATAAGCATTTATATTTAACCATACCTGTCAACTAACCCATATTCTGCGTGTGTGACCTGAGATTTTCTCAGTTCTGAGGGATCACCTAGGACACCTGCTGGGTCACTGAATAATCCGTGAATTTGAATATGACCCGATTTCACCTGGATTTTTAAGCCTTGAGATTGATTTCATAAGTGATTTTCCTTTGAAATACTGTATATTTTGTACATCTGTTTCTGTACATCAACAGAAGTTCAGCTAGCTGTGTAAACTGTCAAATTAAGTTACCAATTAAGTGCATGGCTTCACTTGACAGCTTTGGTGTCAAACACTCTGTTAATTAACACCAATTATCTCAGCTTAAGGTCGTAAATAAATTTCACTGTTGTCACGATTTACAAACAATTTCCAAATTGAGTTACTTCCCCTTTTTTGTCACCATTCAAAATTATTCCTGATATTTACGTTTTTTGGGGTAAAAAAGATTAAATCTACTACAAAGAGAATTAAAATGCATAATGAATTATAACTTTTCATTTAATTCATACCTTAATAGTAAATACAATTATTCCAAAAAAGTTGAAAATTATTTTTTTCATCTATACTTCCTGTTTAACTTTATTTTACTATACTCTAATTACAATCATGAGAGGAACAAACTGACCAATTAATGTCCGAGGGCTGTATCCTAAGTGTTGAGTGATTGACCTTCATTTCACTGCCTCACGGCTATGGTTCTGATAACGCTTCCTGTCATCTTTAAAACTACGTCCATGACTCATCTACCAGTACTCCATCATCGAGGCTAGCAGGCTGCCAAGCTGACCAAACTGGCCCTGAAAGCAGCCATTGTGAAGTAATAGTAACATCAAAATAGTAAACAAAGAAAAACAACTCACCAAAACCAAGATGGCGGCCTAATATGGCGTTCTCTACTACATATTCCTGACCCACGGCATCAAAATATGATAAAGCTCACCAAACGCCTTTCGGCACCTAGCCGACCGTGCGAGGTCTGAAAAGCCAGTCAAGTTCGTTAAACACTTCCATATATATATATATATATGAGTAAAAAACTGTTGAGCAAAGCTTGAAAGGCCCAATAGTCAGACACAACTTGAGGGTGAAACACTGTACATATAAAACAATGAAGATATGTTAATATCATCACCCTAAGGGGAGGAAATTTGACAACAGCATTTTAAAGTGCAATGAAATAATGAGTATTACAATTTGAAATTACTGAACCAAGTGAACATGTTTTGGAAACTTTTATTTAAATTATAAAAAAAATGTTCCCTAATTACTGAAATTCAGCTCGAAAAAGTTAATATGTTTAGTTTAAACATATTTATTTATAGTGGATTGGGAAACAAGTTTTGCAACTTATATTAATCCCGTTCCACTTTGCGGGTGCGAGTGCTGCCTAGTAGCGGCATTAGCCTACTCTTTTTCGAAATCTACAAGGGTGTCTTTAACGTGCAAGAGATATGGCTCTCTCTTAACACGGGTCAGCCATTATTGTCCCCGTCCGACGGATTTATATGTGTTATGACCTGAGATTATTTTCTTCAATGCAGGTCTTAATCGTCACAGGTTGACAGATATGATTTAACATATTATAAAAGATGACAAAACAGATAGAAACAAAGCAATAAATAATGATACTATACTTTACCCCTATTGTAGAATTTTCCTTTGATCTTACAGACTGATAATTGTCTTTCTGAGCAGAGTCAAGTGATATGAAAAAAATTCTTTAGAAACTAAGGGACCACATGCCTTGTCAATGAAATTAACGATAAAATAGTGATCAACAGATTATTATTAGTCATCTCAACTCAATTGCTTTTCTCACTTTTGCTGTTCAGACTGAAGCAAGAAAATGGATCTTGTTCAGATGATGGTCTGAGCCCACAATTATTTCATAGTTCATTTTTTTTTAGAACATAAAGGAAAATAAAAAAAATCCCACCTTCCCTTTCTCAAAGAAACTTTTACAGTGTGTTGTACTACCTTTGGGACAGATTATATCAAAATTATAGAAAACTTCATCGGCTCTATTAAACTTAAAATATGGATAATTTTATGTTTAGGGCGTCTTGAAATCTTTTGACAGCTTCTGAAGTGCTAATTTTTAACCTTTTTAAGCTGGACCAAATCACTACTTTCCTTTAAAATTCTGGACCCTAATTTTTTTACAGTGTAATTTCACCCCTTACTTGCAATTTAAGGCATTAAACATGGAGAAATAAATTTGGAAGGGGTATAAAAATTATTGGCAAGTAACCAACTGTCAACACTAAGGACTATATTTGTGGACAACACAAATCAAGAGACGACAATTGTGGTCTCGGACTTGATCAACAAAAATCTATAATGATCAGAGAATGCTCTTAGCTACTGAAAAGAAATTTCAAAGTATTTAACCTGTTTACAGAGTGTCTGAATACTTAGCAATTCCATATTTTCTAATATTTGATGTTTTATGCTCTTTTTTTTTTTAGAAACGATTGGATATTTTCTGTTTTTATTCCAGTGTACTTTTAGACATGATCGGATGTGTACTGTTCCATACACATATCTGCAACAAGGAACAAATAGTTTCAACAATGTCCAGGGACTCTTGGTCGATGATAGGACAAAATATATCAGTGTTTGATCCAATCTCATGTTTTGGTTTGTATATTTGTTTATTCATATGCTGTTTCTGAAATCAAGTTATACTATTGTAAACATCTATTATGCACTTTGTTTCCCTTTTGTTTATGAACACCTATTGCATTTTGTATACCTGAGTGCTTGATATAGAAATAAGATTAAATGTTAAACCCTTTAATATTTTATGAACAATAATTATTTGTATAACATGTACCCATATAGAACAGAAAATAAAAGATTAATAAAAAAAAAATCAAGTGAGACAGTTTCAGTTATATTGATGAAGCCATTCTGTATGCACAACAATCATATTCAATACATTCATGAAATAAACAAATGAACTTTAGATTTATAATATCTGAAATCAAAATCAGAATAAAATTTTGTGTCTTATTTGATATTTTTTTTTATTTAGATTAATTTTACTCTGCTTATCATAAAGGCTTTGCCCTTTCATAATACCTTTTACAATACCAATTGCTGAAATGATATGTACCAAAATCGTAGTTTATATTCAAAGCAGTTTAGCCAATAGCGAGTGAAATGTTGTTAAAAATCATTTGGAATAAGAACAGTACTTTGAAGGTTTTCTCTACTTTGTTATAGGTCCAGGAAATGAAGTTGTACTGCCGACCATTGTTCCACTGAATGTGACCATGATGCCTTGTGTTCATCCTGATGTAGTTCACTACATTCTAAACTATGACTGTTATTACTACGGGTTACAGAAACAAATGCAGGGAGATGATAAACTTGACAGTTGCAGGTAGGGTTAAATAATAAACCAAAGGATTTCTCAAATCAAGTTATAAACAGAACTGTGTTAACCAATCCTTGTTGGGACTTAAGATTTTAGTAAGAGGTGTGTTTGGTTTATAAATCGAAAATTTGTCCTTGAAAAAAAACATCTTTAGCTGTACTTGTCAGGAGTTGTCCTCTCTTCAATATTTTTTTTTAAAAGACTTGTTAGCCACGATTCTGGACTTCTTGAGATTTCAAAAATTACCATTTTATACGAATTTGGTTAAATATACTTACCATGAAATTTGCATCTTAATAAGTTGATGAGTCTAACATGGACTCATCACATTTTCTTACAAGTGCCTACTTAAAAGTTAACAATATTCACTAATTATTACAATGGATTTTTGGACATATCTTATTTTTAGATTTTATTTACTTTTTGTTTTTTTAGAATGTATTGGTACTCTTCTGCTTGTCTCTATGGAACATTACAGACAAACAAAGATCAACTAGGACACTGTTCTTTAGAAGAAGTAAATGGTGTTCTAACTAAATATGAAGATGAATTGTTTAAAGTTTCCCCAGATAATGTCACTATGTCAGAATGTCTTGGTGAGTGTTATATATTAGATTTCATTCGTCATCATTATAGCATTAATTAGCTATATTTTTTTGTATATCTGCAGAGTAATGGATGGACATTTTAATATAATGATAATATTTATAACATGATAACAAGATTTTTTTTTAATATTTCTTGTTGAACATGCAACACCTATACATTTTGTGCTCCTTGACATCATACTATAACAAATGAAAATTAGAAATCACTTTTGAAATGTTAACATATGCTATTTATCTATTTTAATGCCCCATTTCTGGGCATTATGTTTTTCAGTCTGTGCATCAGCTTGTTTGTTTGTCCATCTTTTGTTTATCCTGGTTCAGGTTAAATGTTTGTATAAATTCCAATGCCAAATCATAGTTTGAACCCAAATTCACAGTCTACTGAACATACAAAATGATAATGTGAGTTAGGCATACTTCTATTATGGACACATTCTTGTTCTTTTTCAGGTTTATACAAGTCAGCAGATAAATGTTCCAGAGCAATGTATAGGGAAGATGTTTTCATATTATTCCAGACTTGTTATGGGACTGCTGTGGCAAACAGAATGTCTGCTGCATATGGTATAATGGATCTATCTGATTACCCATGTCTGTAAGTATACAACAACAAAACAACATTTACATATAACCTTGGTCATCACACCCAAGGTCAAACAGAATATCTGCTCAAATGTTTGGTATAATGAATCTATCTGATTACCCATGTCTGTAAGTATACAACAACAAAACAACATAAACATATAACCTTGGTTATCACGTCCAAGGTCAAACAGAATATCTGCTGCATATGGTATAATGGATCTATCTGTTTACCTATGCCTGTAAGTATACAACAACAAAACAACATTTACATATAACCTTGGTCATCACACCCAAGGTCAAACAGAATATCTGCTCAAATGTTTGGTATAATGGATCTATCTGATTACCCATGTCTGTAAGTATACAACAACAAAACAACATTTACATATAACCTTGGTTATCAAGTCAAAGATCATACAGCTGTTAATTAATTGTATTCACCTTGTCAGTTCTGGTTGAGTTCTACATTAGAATTTTTATATTCTTTTAGGTAGAAACAAGTTTACTATAAGATTTCTGTACCAATAGAACTTCAGAGCTTCCACTATGTAAACTTTGAATTCAACATGTGGTGTGTCAGGTGTGATTTGCCATAGTATATGTATATTTAAGTACATTTAAAATTTCTTAGTTATGTTACAAAGAATAAAAGACTGACTTATTTCATAATGTCATATACCTTCTTGTTCACATGTTTGATATTTGACCTGGATAGGTTAGTAAGTCCATTGTCCAATGTACATATACTATATTTGAAGATGTCTTTGGTTGGTGAACAAATCTCATGTTGACCTCAAATATTAGTTTTAGTTCTCTTTGGTTAGCCAAAAAAAACCATGTTGACCTCATATGAGTTATAGTTCCTGTTTTATTCAGTATTTACCAAGAAATGTCAGAATGTTTATACAGACCAATTAAAGAACATCAACTATGCCTGGCTAATGAGACAGAGGTGATGGAAGATCACATGATCTGGCTAACCAATGGTTTAAATGATATTATGTCTATAGCGATGGGATCTCCACTTGAAGAGAGAAAGACAGTAGAGAAATGTATAGGTAAATTATAGGATATTTGTAAACTATTTCAGGGATTTGACTGTAGATATGTGTATAGGTACATTATATGATGATTTTATAGTATTTATGGGATTTTACTGTAGAGAAATGTATAGGTAAATTATATGATAATTGTATAGTATTTATGGGATTTTACTGTAGGGAAATGTATAAGTAAATTATATGATAATTGTTTAGTATTTATGGGATTTTACTGTAGAGAAATGTATAGGTAAATTATATGATAATTGTATAGTATTTATGGGATTTTACTGTAGAGAAATGTATAGGTAAATTATATGATAATTGTATAGTATTTATGGGATTTTACTGTAGAGAAATGTGTAGGAAATTATATGATAATTGTATAGTATTTATGGGATTTTACTGTAATGACCTGTATTGGTAAATTATATGATAATTGTAAAAGTATTTTTTGGATTTATCTGTAAGTATTAAAAAATGAAAAAAACGTTTACAAATTGACACAAAGGGATACAAGAGTACAATGTATATTCAAGTTCTGCAATTTGTCAAGTCTTTATTTGTTTGAACTAAACCAAAATGAAAGTGTTGATATTATATTTGTACTTTGATCCTGAACTTATAAGCAATCAAGCAAAGGTTGTTTTAGGACATACACTCTGATAATTGATTTTTATTGTAGCTAATGTAACAAAGACACCAGACTTTGGTCAGGATCTGTGTGATGATGGTGCTGGGCTTATTATGTCAGAAATAACTTGTTTATTTTACATTAATGATCCTGTGTGCAAGTAAGTCTGATCATGTATTTGAGATATCACACTAGTATAATAGAATTCAGCAGATATTTATAATTAACAATCAAAGGGAAATATTGATTAAAATATCTTTTGTTAATCTCATAATTTCATAAAAACAAGAGTGCACACACTGAAATGTCTCGCCTTTAACTAATCATTGATATTATGTTGATAGTCCTAAGTATAAAGCTTTATTAAAACTGTCACATAAAATTAACATTAACCAAGAAAGCTAAACAAAGACCAATGAACCATGAAAATGAGGTCAAGGTCAGATGAACCATGCCAGGCAGACATGTACAGCTAACAATGCTACCACAAATTGAATATAGTTGACCTATTAATTATAGTTAAAGAAAAATAGACCAAAACACAAAAACTTAACACTGTGCAATGAACCGCGAAAATGAAATGGTCAAATAAAATGTGCGGGACTGACCTATACATCATAAAATATTTCCATACACCAAATATAGTTGACCTTTGGCATATAATATTAGATAAAAAGACCAAAACTCAAAAACCTAACTATAACCACTGAACCATAAAAATGAGGTCAAGGTCAAATGGCATCTGCCCGCTAGACATATACACCTTACAAGCATTCCATACGTCAAATATAGTAGACCTATTGCATAAAGTGTAAGAGAAATAGACCAAAACACAAAAACTTAACTGTAACCACTGAACCATGAAAATGAGGTCAAGGTCAGATGACACCTGCCAGTTGGACATGTACACCTTACAGTCCTTCCATACGTCGAATATACTAGTCCTATTGCTTATAGTATCTGAGATATGGACTTGACCACCAAAACTTAACCTTGTTCACTGATCTATGAAATGAGGTCGAGGTCAAGTGAAAACTGTCTGATGGGCATTAGGACCTTGCAAGGTTCGCACATACCAAATATAACAATCCTATTACTTAAAATAAGACAGAATTCAACATTACAAAAAATCTGAACTTTTTTTTTCAAGTGGTCACTGAACCATGAAAATGAGGTCAAGGACATTGGACATGTGACTGACGGAAACTTCGTAACATGAGGCATCTACATACAAAGTATGAAGCATCCAGGTCTTCCAGCTTCTAAAATATTAAGCTTTTAAGAAGTTAGCTAACGCCGCCGCCGCCGGATCTCTATCCCTATGTCGAGCTTTCTGCAACAAAAGTTGCAGGCTCGACAACTATAGTTGTCTTTGATTTACTCCTGCAGATACTGACCTAACTGTAAGTCAGATAAGACACAATGTGTGTAATTCCCAGATATTACTATCATTTGTCAGTCATGGCCAGTGAAAATTACACCTATTACTTTTCCTTTTCATTTCTGTCAAATGTACACATCTAGATGAAGTTTTTTAGTTGTAAAATAAATATTCCTATTTTTTCAGTTCGTTGGGGTCAGCATATATTCCTTGTTTGTCAAATGGCTTATCAAGGAAAAGGATATTTTGTTCAGCGGAAAGAATTTGGCGTAGTCTAAGTACAGTGGGTGATTTGTTTGGAAAGTTAACCCAGGGTAGAGTGGACATTTCTAGCTGTAAGTTTAGAAAGTATTACCAGTTTATAACCCTTATAGACAGTAGGCTGTAGATTAATGGGCATATTTCTGCTCTAAGTGAAGTGAATGAATTGCTTGAGATGGTGACCCTTGTTAAATTATTGCTTTTTCAAAATGAGCAGGATTTTAATATTGTATTTGTTTCATTTTGCTAGTGATTCATTTGATTAATTATTGGAATTAGAAGAACTATATGAAACAACAAAAGATGAACTAATGTGTTTATATTGATAAAAGTAGAAAGGGTATTTGATTTTATTATTAAGAAGGAAGGTAGACCTTTTAAAGTATAAATATTAATGTTAATATCAAGTAAAGTTTTGTCCATATCTTTGTATGAATTTTATTACTGATTGTTAGAATCCACTTCTTAGCTTATAAGGTAGAAAATGATAAGGTTTTTACATTTGTACTAGCTAGAAGTAGCTTTTATATCTTATTTCAAAGAAAGCTTCAAAGTTAGTATTGAATCATGTATAGTATACCTGATATTTTACTTTGAATATTTTAATGTAAAAAGGCAATAGAGATACAGGCAGCAAACAGGGAACCTGTCCAGCTGTTGGTAACCATACTGTTGGTACCTGTGTGGAGGAATGCTCAAGAGATTATAATTGTACAGGGGACCAGAAATGTTGCTCTAATGGATGTGGTCATGTCTGTATGGATCCTGATTCCAAAAGTAAGCTAAAAATTATTACAAAAATGTACTTCAGTTTAGACAGTGAATTTATTTTTATGCCCCATTTAGAATTTCTGGTCTGTGTGTCTGTCTGTTCATCTGTTCGTCTGTCTGTTCATCTGTTGGTCTGTTCATTATTTCATCTGTCTGTCCCGCTTCAGGTTAAAGTTTTTCATGAAGTCGAATGAAGTCAAATCTACTTGAAACTTAGTACACATGTTCCTTATGATATGACCTTTCGAATTCTAATGCCAAATTAGAGATTTTTCCATATTTTCACAGTCCATTGAATATGGAAAATGATAGTGCAGATGAGGCATCTGTGTACTTTGAACACATTCTTGTTTTCACTTAAATCACAATATTTTTTATTTAGATAACTCAAATTACAATGAATAATAAAATATTACTTTAATTACAGTAAGTTGGAAAATAATAACTTCAATTAAGCTAAGTTCAATTCTTGTTTTCACTTAAATCACAATATTTTTTATTTAGATAACTCAAATTACAATGAATAATAAAATATTACTTTAATTACAGTAAGTTGGAAAATAATAACTTCAATTAAGCTAAGTTCAAAATTATTATTTAAATTTCAATGACTTAAATTACAATGAAGTTAAAAATTATTATATAAATTTCAATGACCTTACAAGAGAAATTCTCAACTAGAGTTAACAAAAATATTTATCAGACAACCTATGTACCTTTTAAAAGTGCTTTCTGTATTTTACATTAGATAAATAAATCTTTTAGTTCATGGTTTCCTAAATATTATTTCTTTTTAGAACATAAACTGTTTAGTCAACTATAGTTGCTTACCTCCCCTTCATTTTGGAAATAAGTGGATTATAATCTCATATGCAGTCATACCTCATCATTCATTATTTTTATGAAGTGTTTTTATTTATATGTTTACAGAAGACGACGACGGCAGGTTTAACATTACCATTAGATTTGACTTAGACTGGAAACCAGAATATGGAGGAGAAAACAGTACTTTTAGAACAACACTTACCAATGAGGTAAGATGGAAATACTTGGTTTAAGATAATTCTATATGTAGATGTACATACATTTCTTTTCTCTAATGTTTTTATTTTATATGTTTCATTTTGTTTGTTCTGAGTTCTCTGTATTTTAAATCAGAATCATTCAACAGATTATTATTTCAAGAATATAATTTGCTTGGTTTAGTGGAAACATTTGAACCACAAATTTAAATGTTAAACTTATAGCAAGATTTAAATAAGCTGCTATATAGACTTTGTCAAAACCTCAGAATCAAATATCCAGAAAAAATACAGGATTTCTGCAGTCCATGAAAATTGGTACATATGAAAATAAATGAATCCTCAGTATACAAAAGTGTTGTATATATTAGATTATCATTTTGTGTTGTATGAAATGTTTCTCTCTATTCCTATAAAATTCCACTCTTCTATAAAATTACTCAAATGTTACTTGAGTTGTTGTTTTAAATCTCAGCTGCACAACAGACTATAAGAAGTTAAGGAATGTGGGGGGAGGGGTTGGAAGACCAATTTTGACCTTGGCAGCCATTAAACAGGGTATTTTTGGGGGCATAGCAATATCCAAAAACAATGAAAGAATATTGCATATATATAGATTACATTTATTTCCTTTTCAGCTAAATAAGATAATAGCCAGCAGTGAGTTGAAGACCTACTTGAAGTATATCAGAGTTGTGGTGTTAAGGTATGTAACAACTATACAATTAAATGGATAAGTACAAATCATATCTTTACCAAATGATGAATAATGAAACAAAACTAGAGCAAAGATCTTCTGCTTTAAAATTATTGAACAGTTTGGTTTTTAAAATATAACAAATTGCCATTTTGTCAGAATTTTGAAAGAGTTGCAATAGTTGGAGAGCAACACTTACAGTAAGTCACTGTAATGATAATAGAAATAGTAAAAAAAATATATCTTACTTTCTAACAGATCTTGTATGCTTTTAAAATTGCAAATTAACTTTGCTAATGATTACTATTATTAAGTGTTCATGAATGACTTGGTTAATATTTGTAAAAATAATGCCTTTAAATATAAAGTTTTCCTAATTAATAGAGAAACTATATTGTGTGTCAACAATTGTATAGGTAATCATTGTTTTAACTTTGTATCAAACTACATTCTTGTAAAAAGAATACCATATTAACTAAAGAGAAGAAAGATTGCAATCTAACAAAAAAAAGTATTACATATGATACCCCATTAAAATCTCTAATTTTCCAGGCCAGGCAGTATCATAGCTGGGTGTGAGGCTGAGTTTTATATGGACATAACAGAACAGAAACTTGAGATGACCTTGAAAACAAGAATAGAGGAAATCCAAGGTGACCCAGAGTACACCATCTTACAGAAATGGTCAGATCTGTCTGTTGAAACACTCCCAGGTAAAATATACTAAAATAGCAAAATCCAGAAAAGTTTGTAATTCTCTGAAACACAAATGTATTTTAAATTCAATTATCAATGTCCTGTCATGCCTTAGAACTTCTCAAGGTGTTCAGGTTTGTCTGTACCTAGAGTAAAATTTGTGGCGTAAATAAGGCCATATAAGCAACAAGGTTAAGATGAATCTTAAGGCAATACTTCATCATTAGTTTTGAATGTAAAAAGTGAGTAATGTCTAGCTCATATTTATTTTTATAATTTCAATACTGATTGTTAGTATCCACTTCTTAGCTTACATCTGGTAGATGAAAGTAAAATAAAAAAAACATTATAGGTGATACTGGCAACAAACAAGGAACCTGTCCAGCTGTTGGTAACCATACTGTTGCTACCTGTGTGGAGGAATGCTCAGGAGATTATTATTGTACAGGGGACCAGAAATGTTGCTCTAATGGATGTGGTCATGTCTGTATGGATCCTGATTCCAAAAGTAAGCTAAAAATTATTACAAAAATGTACTTCAGTTTAGACAGTGAATTTATTTTTATGCCCCATTTAGAATTTCTGGTCTGTGTGTCTGTCTGTTCATCTGTTTGTCTGTCTGTTCATCTGTTGGTCTGTTCATTATTCCATCTGTCTGTCCCGCTTCAGTTTAAAGTTTTTCATGAAGTCGAATGAAGTCAAATCTACTTGAAACTTAGTACACATGTTCCTTATGATATGACCTTTCGAATTCTAATGCCAAATTAGAGATTTTTCCACATTTTCACAGTCCATTGAATATGGAAAATGATAGTGCAGATGAGGCATCTGTGTACTTTGAACACATTCTTGTTTTCACTTAAATCACAATATTTTTTATTTAGATTACTCAAATTACAATGAATAATAAAAATATTACTTTAATTACAGTAAGTTGGAAAAAAATAACTTCAATTACGCTAAGTTCAAAATTATTATTTAAATTTTAATGACTTAAATTACAATGAAGTTAAAAATTATTATATAAATTTCAATGACCTTACAAGAGAAATTCTCAACTAGAGCTAACAAAAATATTTATCAGACAACCTATGTACCTTTTAAAAGTGCTTTCTGTATTTTACATTAGATAAATAAAACTTTAAGTTCATGTTTTCCTAAATATTATTTCTTTTTAGAACATAAACTGTTTAGTCAACTATAGTTGCTTACCTCCCCTTCATTTTGGAAATAAGTGGATTATTTTCTCATATGCAGTCATACCTCATCATTCATTATTTTCATGAAGTGTTTTTATTTATATGTTTATAGAAGACGACGATAGCAGGTTTAACATTACCATTAGATTTGACTTAGACTGGAAACCAGAATATGGAGGAGAAAACAGTACTTTTAGAACAACACTTACCAACGAGGTAAGATGACAATACTTTTATTTAGATAATTCTATATGTAGATGTACATCCATTTCTTTTCTCTAATGTTTTTATTTTATATGTTTCATTTTGTTTGTTCTGAGTTCTCTGTATTTTAAATGAGAATCATTCAACAGATTATTATTTCAAGAATATAATTTGCTTGGTTTAGTGGAAACATTTGAACCACAAATTTAAGTGTTAAACTTATAGCAAGATTTAAATAAGCTGCTATGTAGACTTTGTCAAAACCTCAGAATCAAATATCCAGAAAAAATACAGGATTTCTGCAGTCCATGAAAATTGGTACATATGAAAATAAATGAATCCTCAGTATACAAAAGTGTTGTATATATCAGATTATCATTTTGTGTTGTATGAAATGTTTCTCTCTATTCCTATAAAATTCCACTCTTCTATAAAATTACTCAAATGTTACTTGAGTTGTTGTTTTAAATCTCAGCTGCACAACAGACTATAAGAAGTTAAGGAATGTGGGGGGAGGGGTTGGAAGACCAATTTTGACCTTGGCAGCCATTAAACAGGGTATTTTTGGGGGCATAGCAATATCCAAAAACAATGAAAGAATATTGCATATATATAGATTACATTTATTTCCTTTTCAGCTAAATAAGATAATAGCCAGCAGTGAGTTGAAGACCTACTTGAAGTATATCAGAGTTGTGGTGTTAAGGTATGTAACAACTATACAATTAAATGGATAAGTACAAATCATATCTTTACCAAATGATGAATAATGAAACAAAACTAGAGCAAAGATCTTCTGCTTTAAAATTATTGAACAGTTTGGTTTTTAAAATATAACAAATTGCCATTTTGTCAGAATTTTGAAAGAGTTGCAATAGTTGGAGAGCAACACTTACAGTAAGTCACTGTAATGATAATAGAAATAGTAAAAAAATTATATCTTACTTTCTAACAGATCTTGTATGCTTTTAAAATTGCAAATTAACTTTGCTAATGATTACTATTATTAAGTGTTCATGAATGACTTGGTTAATATTTGTAAAAATAATGCCTTTAAATATAAAGTTTTCCTAATTAATAGAGAAACTATATTGTGTGTCAACAATTGTATAGGTAATCATTGTTTTAACTTTGTATCAAACTACATTCTTGTAAAAAGAATACCATATTAACTAAAGAGAAGAAAGATTGCAATCTAACAAAAAAAAGTATTACATATGATACCCCATTAAAATCTCTAATTTTCCAGGCCAGGCAGTATCATAGCTGGGTGTGAGGCTGAGTTTTATATGGACATAACAGAACAGAAACTTGAGATGACCTTGAAAACAAGAATAGAGGAAATCCAAGGTGACCCAGAGTACACCATCTTACAGAAATGGTCAGATCTGTCTGTTGAAACACTCCCAGGTAAAATATACTAAAATAGCAAAATCCAGAAAAGTTTTTAATTCTCTGAAGCATAAAATGCATTTAAATTCAATTACCTATGTCCTGTCATGCCTTAAAACTTTTCAAGGTGTTCAGGTTTGTCTGTACCTAGAGTAAAATTTGTGGCGTAAATAAGGCCATATAAGCAACAAGGTTATGATGAATCTAAAGGCAATACTTCATCATTAGTTATAAATGTAAAAAGTGAGTAATGTCTAGCTCATATTTATTTTTATAATTTCAATACTGATTGTTAGTATCGACTTCTTAGCTTACATCTGGCAGATGAAAGTAAAATAAAAAAACATTATAGGTGATACAGGCAACAAACAAGGAACCTGTCCAGCTGTTGGTAACCATACTGTTGGTACCTGTGTGGAGGAATGCTCAGGAGATTATTATTGTACAGGGGACCAGAAATGTTGCTCTAATGGATGTGGTCATGTCTGTATGGATCCTGATTCTAATTGTAAGTTAAAAAATTAAATTACTGCAAAAAATGAGGCGATTACTTGATGTTTTATTAGAAATTAATTGCAGTAATAGGATTGTGTTTTTGGGTTTGTGCCTTTGTCAGTTTGTCCATGAGTCAGTTCAGTATCAGGTTATAGTTTTTAGATAAAGTAAAATTAAGAATAAATTATCGGTGAAGGTCCCAAGTCTCTACGACTTCTGGTTCTCAAAATACAATTTTTCTAAAATTATGTACAATTTTTCAAGGGGAATAACTCCTTATAAGGGTTAATAACAAAATGATTGTACATATTCATTAACATTGCCATCTGTTCCTGTACATGTTGCCGTTTTCAAATCGATTCTATCTTTTATACTTTTTGAGAAAAATGCAAAGGAAAGAAATTGTTTCAAGGGAATATAACTCTCATAGGGGACGATGAAATCCTATTCAGCCTCAAATGGTAATACATCATGATGAGAGCTACATTATGTCCAACCAAGTTCATGATATCTTTAAAACCAATGAGGGGGGGTCATGTTGAAAAAAATCAATAAAAGGGAGATAACTGCTAAAGGGGATGATGAAATCATTAACAGGGTCATTTGGTAATACATCTTGGTGAGGTCTAGCTATGGTCCATATTTTGTCTCAATAACTTCAACAGAAACAAGAGGCATGTCAAAAAATGTTGGAAGGAAAAAATGAAAAAAAAAGAAAAAAAATCATTAGAAAAACAATAAGGTCTTTCCTCACGTAGGGGAAAGACCTTAAAAATAAATATGGGGAATATGTGACAGGGGTAGTTTATTATGAAGGTGTGTTCACATCAATTTGAATCTTAAGTACACATGATCATTATGATCACTTATTGACCCTGATTACACAGTTCACTTAACATAGCTGTTCGGAGTGAACCAAGGCCCTACTTTGACCTATAACCATTTACTTTTGAAAATTTATAGACTTGGGTGAAGAGTTGTCTCATTGGCACTCATACTACATCTTTTTATATCTATTGAAATGTGATAGTGAGAGTTAAATGCATTCTCAGGTTAAAGGTTATAGTAAAGATAGTTAACCATGAAGTTTGAAACTTAAAAATTAGTACACTGGTTCATTATTTGTTGAATAAAGGTGGTACCTAACACTACAGTGAGATAGCTCTGTAATATCAGTTAAACCTTTTAATTACATTGCATTGTGAAGGCGATTTAAAGCTTCTCAATGATCAAAATTATTGTTTTATAACCAGTGTAATTTTTTCTGATAAAACGCTTGGTTCAAATTTTTTGAATTTTTCATATTTTTGTAAAAGGGTCAAAGTAAATACTTTGTCAAAATTTTATTAAAATTAAACAAGCCAAATTAATTTTAGGGAAAGTGTTGGGTACCACCAGAAATGATGTGACAGATTACTATATTGACCCCAAATTCACAGACGTAGGATAGTTAAAACAGAGCATGGTGTCATGTGGATGTAAAAAAAAAATGTTGAATAAGCCATAACACCATAAATATAATGACAGTCCGGTCATATAGCTGATGTATTTAAAATATTCATTGGACATTAATTTTCATAATTTTTCATGAGTTAAACTACAAATAGAAGTATTCAAAGAAATACAAATTTCTTAAAAGCATATATGCAGAATTTGTCAAGACAAATAATTTGATTTGTATTGTATTCTTCAGAAAATTATTTTTTGATTGTTTTTCAGATAACCCTTCATATGAGTTTGAAATTACCATAAAATTTGGCATTCCTTGGGATGCAGAGTATACTGATAAAGCCAGTGGAAAATATCAGAACTTAACAAGAGAAATTCTAAAACAGGTATTTGATTTTTAGATTGCTATATATTTTGAGACAATGTATGGTTATTTTATTCATACTGCAGCCCTTAAGACTGTTCCAAATGAAAGTTTGGGTTAAACTTGGTTATAAATTTGAAAAAGAAGTAAAAATCATCCAGCCTTAACCTTCATACTTTCAGGATGTCATAGATAAACTCTACAAAAATACAATAGCAATGTCACAAACACTGCACAAGTTATAATGTCAATGCATTTCAATGTGTATAAGGAACACTTCAGGTATAGTAATCAATATTATTTAGGTTGACTATGATGATTTATTATAAAGAATAAATAACACAGTATTCAGAAAGCTTTTAACTTAATTGAAAAATTGTTATTGTTTTATTTTAGATGACGATAGCATCAGGAAATTTTAGCTCATACATTGCCTCCATGAAGATTACAGATCTAAGGTTGGTATATGGATTTTTATCACACCACGGGTAAATTGTGATGGTTTAACGTCTTCACATGGTGACCCCCTATGAGACCATAGGGGTTAGTAAATTTCATAGGGGGTTCATGACGGGTTAATGGTGACGTCATCTATAAATGTTGTTGTGTTTCATTGTTTATTTTACAACAAAATGCAGCAGAAAAAGTCCAGCGTGCGATAAATTTGTTATACGGTTAACTACTGATCCCCTACGAATCCATAGAGGGTGAATAAAATCCATAGGGGATTCAGCCTCAGGCCTCAACCCCTATGGGTTTTACTAACCCTCTATGGATCCTAAGGGGGTAGGTAGCAAACCATATAACTTATAGTATCTACTGCAGCTATTTTTTTTATTGGCTGGTAATTTATTCATTGGAAGCTTAATAATAGTATAATATCCCAAACTTCATTACTTTATCCACCAAGACTTCAATCAACTATAATCTTAATATCACACAATGTCAAACTTTCTATAACCAAGGACAAATGAAACAGAAATTAATTTACAGTGGTAGCTTCAATAATTGATTGTCTTTTCAAGGACAAATTAAAGGTACATAGAATATATACCACAGAGAACAATAGTTATTAGTTTGTGTTTACAATTGGACAGATTATACTTGTTAAAATTTAAACAGCCTGACAAAGAGGAACTGATTATGGTGAAAGTTTTACTTCTTTTCCAATAAGAGTTTTATATTTCTGTCTGTAGCTGCCTTATTAACTCTATGATTTATCTATGAGTATTGCTTCTTGTAGAAGGGCCAGTAACTTTTCATTTGAAAATAATTAAGTTGTACAATCTGGTTTTATATTTCAGACAAGGCAGTGTGTATGTGGTGTTTGTACAATCTGATTTTATATTTTAGACAAGCAGTGTGTATATGGTGTTTGTACAATCTGATTTTATATTTCAGACAAGGCAGTGCCTGTATCTGTATGTGCTGATTTTATATTTCAGAAAAGGCAGTGTGTATATGGTGTTTGTATAATCTGATTTTATATTTCAGACAAGGCAGTGTGTATGTGGTGTTTGTACAATCTGATTTTATATTTCAGACAAGGCAGTGTCTGTATCTGTATGTGCTGATTTTATATTTCAGACAAGGCAGTGTGTATATGGTGTTTGTACAATCTGATTCTATATTTCAGACAAGGCAGTGTGTATGTGGTGTTTGTACAATCTGATTTTATATTTCAGACAAGGCAGTGTGTATGTGGTGTTTGTACAATCTGATTTTATATTTCAGACAAGGCAGTGTGTATGTGGTGATTGTATAATCTGGTTTTATATTTCAGACAAGGCAGTGTGTATGTGGTGTTTGTACAATCTGATTTTATATTTCAGACAAGGCAGTGTGTATGTGGTGTTTGTACAATCTGATTTTATATTTCAGACAAGGCAGTGTGTATGTGGTGTTTGTATTATCTGATTTTATATTTCAGACAAGGCAGTGTGTATGTGGTGTTTGTACAATCTGGTTTTATATTTCAGACAAGGCAGTGTGTATGTGGTGTTTGTACAATCTGATTTTATATTTCAGACAAGGCAGTGTGTATGTGGTGTTTGTATTATCTGATTTTATATTTCAGACAAGGCAGTGTGTATGTGGTGTTTGTATTATCTGATTTTATATTTCAGACAAGGCAGTGTGTATGTGGTGTTTGTACAATCTGATTTTATATTTCAGACAAGGCAGTGTGTATGTGGTGTTTGTACAATCTGATTTTATATTTCAGACAAGGCAGTGTGTATGTGGTGTTTGTACAATCTGATTTTTGTACAATCTGGTTTTATATTTCAGACAAGGCAGTGTGTCTGTGGTGTTTGTACAATCTGATTTTATATTTCAGACAAGGCAGTGTGTATGTGGTGTTTGAAGTGAAGTATTACATTCAGTTAACAGCCAGTGATATAAGATCAGGAATGTTAGGGTTTGTTACTGCAGCAAGGATGGACCCTAAATCTGAGCTTGATCTGATCAAAGCTGTTGATACTGACCATATCTATGTAAAAATAATAACAGGTAATTAATGCTGTTGATATCGATCATAATTTCATGGCATAATGATTATGAACACATGTTATTGGGTTAAGATTGGAAATTCATTTTAGTTAAGCGGTAAAGGTAGCCTTTTATACAAATCCTCCACCCATTATATAAAATGTACAAGGGCTTGTTTGGAAGCTGAGACATTTTCACAGAAGTGGTTAAATTCTCCAAGCATGAAGTGAGAATCATTTTTGTCGAGCCTGTGACTTTTGTTCAGCTACTAACTGGGACTTATTCACTTGAATCTCATAGATCTGAATTTTGTGGTGGCAGGAAATCAGCATTATGTAAATCCTATGTAAAGTCAGATGAAGATGTAATCCATTACCTACTGTTGTGTATGTCCTAGCAGAGAAAAGAAACATATAGCAAACTTAAGTCTTATGTGATATCAGATATTTGCTTGGGATATTGGTCTAAAGAATTTAAAGCACATTTGGATGTGATAAGACTCATTGTCGACAGTTCTTTTCTGCTACCATTGCCTAGAAATAGGACCGAATTGGACAAAGATTAGCTACGGACATGTAGATGCATTCAGTACCTTTGTAATAGTCATATAGATTTTTCCAATTAGGTCATCTCATTTGATTGTTTATTTTAAAGTTTGTGACCTGTTATTAAGATCAAAGGGGTACCACTTAAGATAAATCAATGATATTTTGTTATAGTTGTATCATCATTGCCATATCTTATGTCTAAGAAATTATTTTGCTCTGTTAACATGATAAAATGTTGCTATTTTATTTTAAAATATACTCTCAAATTATGAAAAAAGCTAGACATCTGTCTGTCTACAATTTTTTTTTTAAATTTCTGTACTTTACTGATAAATGGACTAAGTATTTTACAACCAACCTTACATTTTAACACTGACAGCAGCAATGGTAGACAAAACACATGGTTCCTTGGAATCCTTTCAAAATTTCAATTTATATATTATGTTTTCTTTTTTCTTTTCATAAGATGTAACACCACCCCCTACTACAACACCTGGTAAGTTTTAGTATATCAGCTGTAAACATGATTTGTACAATAAAAATAAATGTTCTTATAGTGGTTTTTTTTTCAATTTTTAATTTGTTTTTAAAATGGAGTAAAAACATTCAACTTTTAAAAGAATGTAAAAGTTATTTTAAGTAACAAAACAAAATTTATTTAAAAGAATACAGAGATTGCAAAATAAAAACTGTACACCTTTATTAAGTTTGAATCCACACTATAAACCTTTACCAAGATTGAATCCATCTACTGGTATATACCTTTACCAAGAGGGAATCCATACTATATACCTTTACCAAGATTGAATCCATCTACTGGTATATACCTTTACCAAGAGGGAATCCATACTATATACCTTTACCACGATTGAATCCATTATATATACCTTTACCAAGAGGGAATCCATACTATATACCTTTACTAAGATTGAATCCATTCTATATACCCTTACCAAGATTGAATCCATTCTATTGAATCCATACTATATACCTTTACCCAGATTGAATCCATCTACTGGTATATACCTTTACAACAACAACAACAACAACAACAATACTTTATTTTAAGAGGGTTACACAGTTAGCTATATAACTAATCTTCCCTGAGGCCCTCGTAATGAAAAATCAAACAAAACACAAACATATACTAGTACATTGCATACATACATTAGCATAAAAAGTCAAGTGTGATAATAATGTTCAATACAACTTGATAAAATGTGATGAAAAAATAAACATGATGACATGATCAGTTTTTTATATTATTTACCAAGAGGGAATCCATACTATATACATTTACTAAGATTGAATCCATTCTATATACCCTTACCAAGATTGAATCCATTCTATTGAATCCATACTATATACCTTTACCAACATTGAATCCAAACTATATACCTTTACTAAGGTTGAATCCATTCAATATATCTTTACTAAGATTGAATCCATTCTATATACCTTTACCAAGATTGAATCCATATACCGGTATATACCTTTACCAAGAGGGAATCCATACTATATACCTTTACTAAGATTGAATCCATTCTATATACCCTTACCAATATTGAATCCATTCTATTGAATCCATACTATATACCTTTACCAACATTGAATCCAAACTATATACCTTTACTAAGGTTGAATCCATTCAATATATCTTTACTAAGATTGAATCCATTCTATATACCTTTACCAAGATTGAATCCATCTACCGGTATATACCTTTACCAAGAGGGAATCCATACTATATACCTTTACTAAGATTAAATCCATTCTATATACCCTTACCAATATTGAATCCATTCTATTGAATCCATACTTTATACCTTTACCAACATTGAATCCAAACTATATACCTTTACTAAGGTTGAATCCATTCAATATATCTTTACTAAGATTGAATCCATTCTATATACCTTTACCAAGATTGAATCCATCTACCGGTATATACCTTTACCAAGAGGGAATCCAAACTATATACCTTTACTAAGGTTGAATCCATTCAATATATCTTTTCTAAGATTGAATCCATTCTATATACCTTTACCAAGATTGAATTCATACTATATACCTTTTCTAAGATTGAATCCATTCTATATACCTTTTCTAAGATTGAATCCATTCTATATACCTTTTCTAAGATTGAATCCATTCTATATACCTTTTCTAAGATTGAATCCATTCTATATACGTTTTCTAAGATTGAATCCATTCTATATACCTTTTCTAAGATTGAATCCATTCTATATACCTTTTCTAAGATTGAATCCATTCTATATACGTTTTCTAAGATTGAATCCATTCTATATACCTTTTCTAAGATTGAATCCATTCTATATACCTTTTCTAAGATTGAATCCATTCTATATACCTTTACCAAGATTGAATTCATTCTATATACGTTTACCAATATTGAATCCATTCTATATACCTTTACCAATATTGAATCCATACTAACTATATACATTGACCAAGTTTGAACCAGACTATATTCATTTACCAAGGTTGAATCCATTCAATACCTTTACTATGATTGAATCCGTGCTAAATGCCTTTACAAAGTTTAATTATGTATTGATATATTTCAGCACCTGATTGCAATAGTATGACGTACATATCAAGTATATTAGATAGTAAATGTGACTCAGCCAAGTCTCAACTAAGATTGGTTGACAAAGACAGGAAGTGCAGGTAATTAAATATAGAAATGTCTGGGGTTGTCAGTTGTATTTATTATGCCCCACCTAAGATAGTAATAGGGCATCATGTTTTCTGGTCGGTTCGTCTGTTTGTTTGTTCGTCTGTCCGTTCATCTGTTCGTCCCATTTTAGGTTAAAGTTTTGGTTCAAGTTTTTATTTGAGGTAGTATTAACTTGAAATTTAGTAAACATGTTCCCAATGATATGATCTTTCTAATTTTAATGCCAAATTAGATATTTTGTCTAAAACAAAAAGTTTTGACAAAACAAAAAATCTTGGCTTGTTAAGAAAAATGTCATGCAACTTGGACATTTCTCCCCAAAATGTACCAATGTCAGTTTCAGGGGAAGTGCAAAGTGGAAGTTCATCTAATGGGGTCAACTGATAGTCACTGAACTCATCTTGTAGCTTGTTGAAAATATTGTTACGTAGCTCAGGTAAACAAGTCCTACATTTTGACTTTTGGTTACATTGAAAAAGACCGATAAAATCGAAGGTCGTATTACTTCTAAATACCGGAAACAATTCCGGTCAGAAATCCGGGTGAAACGGGTAATGTTAGAAATTCCCGGGACCCGCCGGGTAAAGATAAACTCCTGGGTGAGAGGTGAAAATAACGGGTGTCACCCGCAAAAAACGGGTGAGTTGACAGGTATGACAGACACACACATATATGGCAGAATTAACCTAGCTGCCTCAACTCTTCACCTTTTTTTAAAACTAGATTTTACAAAAAACACTTAATAGACACCGGAACATGCAAAGCAATGATTTATTATACTTTACTGTATGAAAGAATGCTCTCAGTTACTGAAAGAAAGCTCAAAGTACTTTGCCTGTTAAAAAAAAGAATGTTTGTTATTTTAACTATTCATTTTAATTTTATCTTTAATCTGTTGATGATTTCTATTTTCAGAGTTCTATTAGACATGATTGGATGTGTACTGTTCCAGACAGGTATCTGCAACAAGGAACAAATTGTTTCAACAATGTCCAGGGACTCTTGGTCTATGATAGGACAAAATATATCAGTGTTTGATCCAATCTCATGTTTTGGTTTGTATATTTTATCTTTTATGTGGTGCTTCTTTTTTAAATCCTATTTTGTTATTATAAAACAAATATTTATAATCTTTGTCTCATTTTTAAGTTTTTTATTCACCAATGCTTGATTGAAAAAGTTTTTTATTATAAAACAATTAATGTTTTATATTCACAGTAAATATTGATAATATCTATAAAGAACAGAAAATATGGGATGGATAACAAAATAACTAATGTGAAACAGTTTTAATTGTATGCATTCCATCATCATCATCAAACTTGTCAGAGGCAGATTTAGAGGGTTTTTCTGTGGGTGCAGGCCCCCCTTTTCTGGGAAAAAATTGGTTGAATATATTGGGAATCACTGAAGCATTCTGGAGCAGGCCCCCTCTTAGGCAGTCAGTGGGCCCCCACTTATGAAAAATTCTGGATCTGCCACTGCTTGTAATCATTTATTGTTACATTTTGTATAATGTATGATATCTTTAAGCAGATAACTGTAAAAGCTGTTTTTGTCAATTTGACAATTTTTCTTTTAAAGTTTAATTTGAAAGCTTTTGTTATAGGTCCAGGAAAGGAAGTTGTACTGCCGACCATAGTTCCACTGAACGTGACCATGATGCCGTGTGTTAATCCTGATGTAGTTCACTACATTCTAAACTATGACTGTTATTACTACGGGTTACAGAAACAAATGCAGGGAGAGGATAAACTTGACAGTTGCAGGTAGGGTTAAATAATGGACCAAAGCATTTTCACAGAATAAGTTCTAAATGAGAATCTAACCTTGTTGGGACCACAGATTTTATTAACCAGATATCAAAGGAAAAATCAGTTATTGATTTTGGGGATGTATGACATGCGGGCTGGCGGCTGCCAAACAGTGTCTGTTTAGATTTGCAAATATTATTTTCAATAGATAATAATCTATTAAAAAGTTTAGTTTTTAAAATATCGTAGTAAAACTACTGCATAATTCTTACATGAAATCCTTCTTGATATCTCTCAATGTACTACAGATATTATGTAAATTCATTTGTTTGGACATGTCTAATTTTAGATTAGACTTATATTTGATTATATATTTTTTTAGAATGTATTGGTACTCTTCTGCTTGTCTCTATGGAACTTTACAGACAAACAAAGATAAACTAGGACAATGTTCTTTAGAAGAAGTAAATGGTGTTCTAACTAAATATGAAGACGAATTGTTTAAAGTTTCCCCAGATAATGTCACTATGTCAGAATGCCTTGGTGAGTGTTATTTATTCCATACATAGTCTTTCAGATACTTCATATTGTAACAAAAGGAAGATGCTAAAATTGAGCATTGAAAGAAATAAAGAAAATCATTTACACTATGTTAAGATAACAGCACAAATATGAACATTGAATCACACCACACTTTTCACTTTGAGTTTCTTCTTTCTTTTCTACTTCATTATTCTTTACCACAATTCTGCCTTCTTCATATCCACTTCATTCTCTTGGTTCAATCTTTTTTTACTGTTGTTTTCCAACTTACTTATTCAAAAAGCTCTGTTTTCTGTTGATCTCTCTAAAATCTAAACAATCAAAAGTAATTGATTTGACAAAAATTTCTGAACTGTCAGTATATGTCTTTCAATCCATTTTTTTCAGGTTTATACAAGTCAGCAGATAAATGTACCAGAGCAATGTATAGTGAGGATGTTTTCACAATAGTCCAGACCTGTTATGGGACTGCTGTGGCAAACAGAATATCTGCTGCATATGGAATAATGGATCTGTCTGATTACCCATGTCTGTAAGTATACAACAACAAAACAACATTTACATATAACCTTGGTCATCACACCCAAGGTCAAACAGAATATCTGCTCAAATGTTTGGTATAATGGATATGTCTGATTACCCATGTCAGACCTGCCAACTATCCCGATTTTCGCGGTATCATCCCGATTTTTACCCCTCAACCCGAATCCCGATATCGGGATTGTAAAATTAGTCAAAATCCCGATTTTCAACAAATATACCCGAAAAAATTATAGTTTACCGATTTTGAAGTTTTTCTGATCAATTTAAAAAAATCTTTTTACCTGGGGACAAATTATGACAAGTTAATGACTCTATGCTAATCAACAGTCACAACAGGTGTCATAATTAGTAGTTGTATGTAATCAGATTACCTAATGGGTCATAACAATCCTCAAAATTAATTTGTATAAATTTGGTCAAACAGCCTTTCAATTTTAATCAATTTATCATACAAGCACAATTTGCAACATTTGCCGTATTTCCACAGCAAAATCATAATTAATTGAAAGATGAGAACTGTAAAGATAAACATCGTTTATCTTGAAATTTGTTTAATTTTTGAAACCAGACATCGTGTGTCTGTTGATCTAAAATCGACGCCATTTTGTATACACTTCTACTGTGTTACTGTATAAGCCTCCGCAGGTAAGAGCACCTCTGAATACAAAGAAAGATAACTCAAATTTAATCCATTTTCTCATTGATACTGATATAAAGACCATGAGTAAGACTAAATCAAAATCTATCTTCATCCTTCTTACTTTAGGACATGTAGTTTTATGTGTTTTGAGTCGAGGTTCATTTATGAGAAGGTCTTTGGAGGGGGTCTCTACTTAGAATCCTTTATTTTTAATGCCATGTTCTCTATTCCTCAGTTATTTTGTCAATTTTATAATTTAAAAGTTCAAGAATCATGCAAATAAAAGTAACCAAGGCCTACAAGCTCATCATTAGTATACCAAAAGAAAAAAGAAGAGAACTTAGGACAAGTGTAGGAGTAAAAAACAATGCTCACAGAAAAGTCGCTAAAATTGTAACCCTTAAAAATCTTGTCGCGCGCTAAATCCCCCATGGAGATTTTCAAAAGTTGGCAGGTCTGCCATGTCTGTAAGTATACAACAACAAAACAACATTTACATATAACCTTGGACACCATGCCCAAGGTCAAACAGCTGTTAATTAATTGTCTTGCATCTTGTCAGTTGTGTTAGAAATATTTATACATTTTACAGGTAGAAATCAGTACTTGCCCTGGTAAAAAAATATTTCATGTATTCACTAAAAAATGTATCTGCAGCTTGAACTGGAGTCCATCTGAACTTAACACTCAACTTGTGGTGTCAGGTATGATTTGCCATAATTGATTTTTGTTTTTTTAGTAAATTAAACTGTTTTCATGATCATGTGACACGGACTCATTCATGATGAATATTGCCTTCTTTGCATTAGCCTGATATGTCTTAAAACCTTAGGTTGACTTTGTGATATTTAAAAAAATAGAATAAGTTTAGATTGAAGTTAAAATTTCTGTTTTATTCAGTATTTACCAAGAGATGTCAGAATGTTTATACAGACCAATTAAAGAACATAAACTATGCCTGGCTAATGAGACAGAGGTGATGGAAGATCACATGATCTGGCTAACCAATGGTTTAAATGATATTATGACTATAGCGATGGGATCTCCACTTAATGAGAGAAAGACAGTACAGACCTGTATGGGTAAATTATAGGATATTTGTATAGTATTTCTGAGATTTTACTACACAGACATGTATAGGTAAATTATAGGATAATTGTATAGTATAGTATTGGACAGTAGAGATGTGTATAGGCTAATTATATAAAAGAGAGATGAAAGATACCAGAGGAACAGTCAAACTCAAAAATAAAAAATAAACTTACAATGCCATGGCTAAAAAAGAAAAACAATAGTACACAAAATACAACAAAGAATAAACACTAACAACACAAACCCCACCAAAAACTCAAGTTGATCTGAGGAGCTCCAGATGGGTAAGTAGATCCTGCTCCACATGTGGCACCCGTCATGTTGCTCATGGTAATATAAACCAGGTAAAAAGTCTAATTATAACAATTGTGAAGTATTTCTGGTACAATGTATTTGACTGTAGAGTAGTGTATAGGTAAATTATATGAAAATATGTAATTTGGGGTCTAAAGATCTTACAATTGTTTATAAATGTGTTCAACAGTGCCAAATATGGTATTTTTCTGATTATTTTTTTACTTAGTACTTTAGCAATCAAGCAAAACATGTCTTAGGAGTTAAGAAATAAACTCTAATAATTGTTTTTTATTGTAGCTAATGTAACAAAGACACCAGACTTTGGTCAGGATCTGTGTGATGATGGTGCTGGTTTGATAATGTCAGAAATAACTTGTTTATATTCTATAGGTGATCAAATCTGCAAGTAAGTCTAATTATATATTTACAACACCACACTAGTTCAATAGATTCCGGAAGGTCTAAACAAATGTTTTGATCAAATGTCCTCCGTTAGACTAATAATTTCATAAAAATGATAGTTGTATTTGATTTACCTCTGCAGGTACTGAACTAATTGGAAGTTTGATGGGAAGTAATGTGTGTAATTCTTTGATAACTATCTTTTGACAGTCATGGCTAGCGAAACTTACATCAATAATATTGAGAATGGAAATGGAGAATGTGTCAAAGAGACAACAACCCGACAAAGAGCAGAAAACAGCTGAAGGCCACCAACACGCGAGAAAATCCAACACCCTGAGGCATGCTTCAGATCTACACTAAACAAAAATGTGTATTAAGTGATAATGGCTTTTTTGTTTCATTTGAGGGTTGTTCTGCAAATGAGCACATCTAGTTTTAGTTTTTAGATGTATAACAATTTCTCCTATTTTTCAGTTCGTTGGAGTCTTCATATATTCCTTGTTTGACAAATGGATTGTCAAGGAAAAGGATATTTTGTTCAGCGGAAAGAATTTGGCATAGTCTAACTGCAGTGAGTGATTTGTTTGGAAAGTTAACTTATGGTAAAGTGGACATTACTAGCTGTAAGTTTAATAGTACTATGAAGTATTACCAGTATATATATTACCCAAATGAATATAAGTTTGCTAATGGGTACAACCCTGCTTTCCTGACCATGAATTATTCATGAATATTCACGAACAATTCATGAATATTCATGAATAATATTCACGAATATTCATGAATATTCAAGGTAACAGTTCATGAATATTCATGAATATTCATAAATGTTAAATGGCACCTTGAATATACATGAATAGTGTTTGAACTGAATAAGCTTGAATATACATGAATATTGTATGAACTGAATAACCAAGAATTAACATGAATAATTATCTATAGAATATTCATGAATATGAAATAGGATGTCCATTAAAAATGCATGATAGAATATTCTATAATCACCATGAGTGTAAAATATATATCTATCCCAATAGTGAATGCTAAATACATACTCTAAAATAACCTTGAATGTGAATATTTCATGAATATTGAATGGTTGAATATTCTAGAATAACCATGAATATTGAATGGTTGAATATTCTAGAATAACCATGAATATTCCCCTGCGAAATGATTATGAATAGTTCATGAATGTTCATGGATGATTCATGAATGATTCATGAACATAATTCATGAATGATTCATGAACATAATTCATGAATTGTTCATAAAAGATTCATGAACAGTTAATGAACTAGACATGAACTACAAATGGACAAGCACGTTCATGAACCAGTGAATAATGAACTATTCATGAACAGAAAGTGTTCATGAACTCTTTGGTTCATTAAAGTTCATGAACAAAAATAGTTCTTGAACTTTTATTATTCATGAATTGTTCATGATTTTATAGTTCATGAACACGCTTGTCCATTTGTAGTTCATGTCCTGTTCATGTATAGTTCATGATTTTTTTATGAATGATTCATGAATTTGTTCATGAACCATACCAGTCCATGAATCATTCATGAACACATGAACTACTGTGTTTATGAACTGTTCATTAGTAATTTAATTCATGAACATTGTTTGTCCACTTGTTGTTCATGAACTGTTCATCTAAAGTTCATGAAATAATTTAAAAGGATTTTTTTTGAATTTTCATTTTTTGTGTTATTATCATAAGTAAACTTCTCTTCCTGTCTGTAATTAAAATTGCTGTATCAGGACTTCCAACTAGAAATGCTAAATAACATCTTGGTGCAGTTGTTCTGCTTGAAATTCTTCACAGTTGAACAGATCTTTTAATCAATAAATGCATCTGAGTTTCCCCCTGCAAAATCAAAAATCACTCCACAAAGAATCAAAAGTCCTTGATATTTGTTTTTATAAATAAACACTCAAGATTAAACAGTTTCTAACAGGTATAATACAATGTAATAATCTAATTTAACAAATGTTGTTTTTATTAAAATATCAATAGAGTAAGATTAATAACATGAATATCACTTCAGCCTTTTCATGACATTTCAAATAATGTACCTACCCCCCTTTTTTCCCTTTAAATTTAGCCACACACAATCATAAGAGTGGCTGAAGCATGAATTATTTTTACCTTGAAATACAATATATTGTACAAATCTATCAGTTATTCCTGAATGGAAATCATTAAACTAACACTGCAAAATGTAAAGGCTACTTTCTGGTGTTTTATATTTATTTTAATTAATCAATAATTATTATAAAATGCTTCAACAAATAGTTATTCAGCAAAAAAATATAATCAAAATATATATAATTTACTTATCTGATAACAAATCTGCTTTGTTTTGACAGCTATATTACTTCACTCCTCATCAAACATCTTCATTTGTATTGTAAGCGTCAAAAACATCATTTTGCTGACGTCATTATGATGTTTTTCTATTCCCAGTCACTTGTAATCATTTGTCTACATTGTAATCTTTTGTCAAAGTCATTGAAGCGTTTTACAATAGGTAAACGTAATTCATTAATAATGATAATTATTGACACCAGTCTGCATTGTTTGGGAAAGAATGAAATTTAAGAGTATCAAAGGGGTACAACCAATTTTAAATCAAAAGGGGGGTGAAAAAATTAAATATGAACTTATTTTTTTAAAACTTAATAATATATTTTTGGATTATATAAAAGATGACATTCCATTTTTCAAAACAACTGTTGGCAGAGGTGGATTTAGGGGGGGCAGGGGGCCCGGGCCCCCCTTTTTGGATAAAAATTTGGTTGCTTATATAGGGAATCACTGAAGCGTGGATCTGCCACTGGTTGGGGAATCTTGAAAAGCAGCATTTTTTAGTGTTTGTCACACAATGGAAAAATTCCAAAATTTATTCCTCATTTATATTCATTCTCATTCATGAAATGTATGCAAAAAGTCTAAACATGTTTTGCATGAAGATGTTATGGATTTCACCTACATGATCTATCTAATAAAATGATCCTCATATTTTTTTTTCATTTAACTGTGGAATACATGTATGTTATTCTGCATCAACAATCAAGTAAAAATAAACATACAAAAGTCCTTGAACAAATTTGATTTATCAATTTTTATGCCGTTTGCCACAAATAATTCTGAGTCATTATCATGCAGCTTTATTCATGCTTATTCATGTTTGTCACACAATGGGAAAATATTCTAAGTCCAAAATTTATTCCTCATTATTCATTCTTATTCATGAAAAGTATTCCAAAAAATTCTAAGTCCAAACATTCAAGTTAATTCATGTTTATTCATGTTGACAAAAAGGGTTTTATAACCCCTAAAAAACAACTATGAATTCAGGAAACTTGATTATACTATAATAAAATAAGTGTCTAGCATTTTAAGAACATTTATTTGTTGTCTCCAAACAGTTATTAAGAATTCATGTATATTCCACTTAATTCATGTTTCTTATTCATGAATAATTTTGACACTGGAATAGTAACCATGAATGGAAGTGGAATATTCATGAATATTCATGAATATTCTACCTTATTCATGAATACATGAATATCATGAAAGCAGGGAGAAGGCACATGATAAAATTAAGTACAAAAATGTATCCCATATATTTGTTGTAATCAGACTATTTCTTTTTACTGCAGAGTATTTGTCTTTCAGTAAATACTGTTCTAATGTACTTATATTAGAATGAGGACCCATTTGATACCTGGTGGACTAACAGTCTTTGAGGGCACATCAGCTCAGTATAATAAACTATGTATAACAAACCTTTCTAAAATTGTCCATTTTTAAATTTTGAATTATAAGGAAACTAAGTTTTCAACTCCCTAAGGCAGATTTGACCTTAGAGGAATTTTAGGAATTTTTTGTTCACATGGATTTTTCAGCTGTTTTGGTTTTTATACATTTTTACAATTTTAGCTCTTTCAAAGTGAGCAGGATTCTGACATTCCATGTTGGCAGATTTTAAATAAATCTGAGGGTCTTGCCAAGATAAATTAGAATTGACATTGTTCATGTTCGGTTTATAACTGACGTCAATTGGATCAGGTGCATGTTCTTTCTGGCTTGCTGATAACTGCTGAAGCACCGCCCGGATATAGCCGCCATCTTGGGTTACACTATGGGCGCCGCCATCTTGGATTAGGCTGCGTGCGCCGCCATCTTTATTTACACCGGAAGCATGTCCGTGTTCGCCTTCTTCCTGTGCGCATGTCATACGTTTCGACGGTTGCATGTCCACCTTCTCTATCTCGGCACTATTGTCCTTTCGAAAAGTTTTATTGACCGCTTTTGATAACAGTTTTCGCTGTCCTATCGGCATGTTCGTCTCCGCCAAATCAACGGCCTCAATTAGTGACACCGCTTCCATGTTTTCGAATCCTAGCTCTAGGATTGTATCAGTGGTACGTTCACTGAGCTTCATGACGCCGGCCCATGTTCTCACTTTATCAGATGGTCTGTTGGACGTGGCCATAAATGTGATTTCATCATCGTTTGAAATTATTATATTCCGCCGAGAATATTATGCATAAATGAGCGCTAAGGTAAACAGCCACACAGCAAACAAGCAAGTAATAATAGTCAATCCTGTCTCATTGACGAGTTAGTAGCCTCATATACGTAACGTATGAACATCTTTGCAGGTATCGAAAGAATAAGCAGTCATAAATAGTCACAATGATGCCTAGTCCAGCAGTATACAAATCGTAGATTATCGTTGGACTGTTTCTAATACTCTTACCGCGCACATGTATATATTCTTGTAAATCATTTGTTCTAAACAATAGCAGAATTCTGTGTCTGTATCCAATATGAAATTAATTAATCCATTGTATGATGTGAATTCATATACGATCATAATAAAGAAAATATTTTCCCAGAAAATAATAATGGCTGCTGCAAGCAAGCGTTGCTTCAGGAATAGTTAAGTCTGTGTGCATAAAACAAAGGCCCTACTAATTAAGCGCTGATTGGTTAATTCAAAATTAGCTATGAATCTCATTGGTTAATTAGTATGATCTCGAAAAACAATTAGTAAACGAGAAGCAGATGAGGCAGTGACTGGGAAACACCATTGCTGATTGGTTAAAAACCTAGACATGCAAGTGCCCTTAAGAAATTACTGAATAGCATTCCAAAACGTACTAAGTATTAATACTCTATTTAAATAAAATAGTTCCATTATTGATGTTAGAAGACATATGTGAAATAACATAGAATGATTTATCAGTCAACAAATATCTGTTTACTGAAATATTTGGGAGGTGTAACATCAATAAGCAGTAGCTCACAGTTTTACTTATTTTGATTATTTTAATGTATTTAAAGGCAATAGAGATACAAGCGACAAACAAGGGAATTGTCCACCTATTGGAAATAATACTGTTGGTATCTGTGTGGAGGAATGCTCCAGAGATTATAATTGTACAGGGAACCAGAAATGTTGTTCAAATGGATGTGGTCATGTCTGTATGGATCCTGATTCTAAAAGTAAGCTAAAAAAAGATATTACTAGCTAGGCTCTTCAATTACTCAAATTGTGTTGAAATTTATTAAATATTACTTAAAATTACAGTCAATTGAAAAAATATGACTTGTTTTATAGAAAGGTAAAGGTAAAGAATATTACTGAAATTACAATGAAGTTAGAAAAATTACTTAAGTTATAGTGAATGATCAAAGAAGAAAGTTTTCATGCAGCAGAGGGATTATGGTTTATATTGGTCTGTGGGTCATGTTACACTTTTTATAAAACATTAGCTGTTCTGTCATCTATAGTTGCTTACCTCCCCTTCATTTGGAATTTAGTGGATTGTTTTCTCATACCACATCATTCATACAAAATGTTTTATATCTTTACAGAAGACGACTCTAGCAGGTTTAACATTACCATTAGATTTAACTTAGACTGGATGCCAGAATATAGAGAAGAAAACAGTACTTTTAGATCAACACTCACCAATGAGGTAAGATGGAAATACTTGGTTTTTATTTATTGTAAATTCAGAAATTATTGTGCACATTTATTATTACAATTTCAGGAAGTTTGATACAAATAAATATATGTATCACATATCTTAATTCTAAGTACACCAATTGCATCTCTCTAATATTTTTATAGTTAATGTCTCCTTTTGTGCGTTCTGAGTTCTCTGTATTTTAAAAATGAATCATTCAGGAGATTATTGTATAATTAAAATATTTGCTGAAAATGATAAAATATTATACACAGCCTTGTTTGTGCTTGGAGCATAGCAATCTCCATAAAAGATTAAAGAACTATTATATTTATATATGTTAAAAAAAACAAAAAAAAACTATTATATATTTGTATAGATTTCATTTATTTTCCTTTTCAGTTAAATAAAATAGTAGACAGCAGTGAGTTAAAGGCCTACTTGAAGTATATCAGAGTTGTGGTGTTGAGGTATGTAACATCAATACAATGTATTGTGTAAAAAAATCTTGCCCTCACCATATCATTAATCAAATGATGAATGATGATATAAAAATTACCTTGGAGAAGTTTATTTTGTTCACTTATTCACTATATTTAGTATATGGGTTCTTTGCAATGACTACATGTCCGTCAGACAGTGTTTATATACCTAACCTAGACCTTTTCTATTTTCTCTGATACTATAAGCAGAAGGTCAACTATATTTGGTGTAAGAATTGATTGTAAGGAAAACATGTTAGTTTTGCAGATTTCATCTAAGTAAAGGCAACAGTAGTGTACCACTATTCAAATGTTGTAAACATATTGAGAGAAAACTAATCCTAGTTACAACCTTAAAACCAGGGAAACACCTCAACTATAAAAGGAAAACAATGGAACAACAGGAACACTGAAGTGCAACAAAAACAAACACCAACATACATAGAAACGAACTATTTGATAATAATTGCCATATTCCTAACTTGGTCCTAAAAGGACAATTTAACCCTTACCATGCGGTGCTTGTCATATGACGGGTATACCAAGACCACCATTATTTGGCTCGAACAGAGTTTCATACTTTTAGAAGTCAGCCTTATGATACTTATTTCGAAATGTATGCATGTTCTGTCAACCTTTTCTCATGTATAAATTGCATTTTAAGCACAAATATGGACTTGGAAAATTGAAATCAGATGAAACTCGGTTTTCTGGAGAGGTGGGCTTCCCTGCTGTGTCTTACACAGGATGTTAAGAGGCCTTAAACTTGCAAAAATAGTGCAAACCTGCAGGCATATAACTACTGATCATAGTTATTATTGAAATAGGCATAGGAAACGACTACACCCGGTTTCGCGTCCATTTGAAGTAAAAAATCGTGAAATTGTTAATTTTCTGTCAAAATAACCTTCTGTCGACTGCAGAACCAAGATCAGATTCACTCCCACCAAACAACTGTTGGGGTCAATTTGTTAGCTGGGGTGCACTCTTCATGAAGGCTGCATCTTGATATCTTTTCCAACATCCCTGGGCCTCAAGGGTCAAGGTAAAGGACGAAAAATTGTCAAAATTGAAGCTTTTTGCACCTGATGACCAACTTTGGGACAAAATGAATAAAGAGAAACTACATTGTGTGTCCACATTTGTTTAGAAGAGGTAGGAAGATACCAGAGGGACAATCAAAGTCATAAATCAAAAATAAACTGACAACACCATGGCTAAAAAAGAAAAAGACAAACAATAGTCCACAAAAACACAACATAATTTAAAAGACTAAGCAACACGAAACCCACCAATAATTTGGGGTGATCTCAGTTATTCATTGTTATAAGGTGTATCAAGCTACATTCTGGAAGTTAACAAAAATATATTATCTTAACTGCAAAAGAGAAGAAAGATAATAATATGACAAGAAACAAGTATAACACAGGATACTTTATTAAATTTCCAGACCCGGCAGTATCATAGCTGAATGTGAGGCTGAAATAGATATGGATATAACAGAACAGAAACTTGAAATGACCTTGAAGACAAGAATAGAGGAAATCCAAGGTGACCCAGAATACACCCTCTTACAGAAATGGTCAGATCTGTCTGTTGAATCACTCCCAGGTAAAGGATACAATTTACTTATGCAACAGCCATTTGTAACTGAGTTATTATAAAATACCTAATAGGAAAATTACAAGAAGTGAGTTTCACAGATGATTAAAAATAAATAGTTTGTATTAATGAATAATTTAATTTTGGATGTAACGCGTCTTGTGATTGGCTGACGTTATTTTGTTATGAGCCCATAGACATAATTTAGTCATGTGACCGTGATGTCATCAACGTTTTTTCATGGGTTTCTATGTTCATGATTTATGTTGATAAAACAGTAAAAATAAATTGTTTTGATTTCTAACAGTTGTGTTTAGTCCTTGCATCACAAGAGTGAAAAGACTAGATAATAAAAGATGATGATAAATTACATTAACTGTTGAAGTGGTAGAGGTCACTTAGTTTTTCTCTCATCTCATAGTTGAGATAGGTGTATTATCACAGTAACAGTATGTTTATGATAAAGAAAGAACACTTTATAAATGGTGTGCATTAAATTTCAGAATCAGAAGATGCATGTTCAGATATGACTAAGATAGGCAGAGAATTACAGTTGTGCTCTTCATATCTGAACTATATTCAACATAAAGACAATACAACTAACTGTGGGTATGTAAGAGTTTATAATCTTCTGAAATACATCACAGGGTCAAGGGGCATTGGACTTGAATTTATTATTTTTATTTAAAGAGTTTTCTTATAACTCTCAAGACTGTGGAAATGGCTTAAACTTATCTTAGTTTTGACTTAATTATTTTTTTTATTATTATTATTTGATTGTTTTAAGAAATCTAAATCTGAAGTTTGACTCAAGCTATTATATCTGCCATAGCTTAGACTGATACTGTTACTTTCTCCACATTCATCTTTTAATTCTTAAATTGTTAAATATGTTTTTTTTTGTGGTCAGTTGTTCATAGATTTTCTATTTTTAGGCTAAATACATTTCCCATAATATAATATAAAAAGTGTTAGTACCAAATCACATGTACAATATTACTAGACAAGTAAATTTCCTTTGATAAACATAATAATTTCCATTGTTTAGGTTGTACAACTATTTCATGAACTGTGTGATAAGCAGTGTAACAGCCAATAGACAAAAGTGTACAAGAGACTCTCTAGAAGGAATCATGCAAACTGTATTTGAGTCTTTTGGTCTATCAGATTTAATGACTTTACTCAGTTGTCCAGGTGAGTTTTAAGTTAATTGATTACTAAAAGGCTTTACTCAGTTGTCCAGGTGAGTTTTAAGTTAATTGATTACTAAAAGGCTTTACTCAGTTGTTAAGGTGAGTTTTCAGTCTATTGGTCGCTCAGATTTAAAGACTCAGTTGTCCAGGTAATTTAAATTTATGCAATGTTTTAGTATTGAAAACTCAAACATATGTTTCACACAATAAAAATTTTGTACTGTCATAAATGTATTAATGCATTTTAGACACCCCTTACTCTTTTAACTTGTTCAAAATTTGTGTGCCACATACATTTTGTACTAAAGTATTTTAAAAAATGTCCTATTGTTGATATTTGTCTGTCATCATCCTGTGTTTATTTATTTTTGGAATTTGATTTCACAGATGCATAACCGTATAATTTAATACATGAATATTTACTTTACAATCTTCGTATTGCACATATCTTTTTTCTTTGGGAATTTTCAGGACAGGGTTCTGTGTATTATAGAGCTGATTTAGAATATATGAAAACAGTTATCAGATCTCACTTTTCTGATACCCGACACCATGATCCACAATACAGTGCCTACAAGCAAGCTGCTAAACAATTTATCTTTGATGAGTTCAAGAGATTTGGATTAGACACTGAGTACCATACCTTTAACGACACAGCAGTTTCATCTACAGTAAGTAGAAGCTAAACTTTAAAGGATGAAGATATTATGCTTATTAAATCTATATTAATGGAATCTGATGTTCAGAAGTTGCAGTTTGTTGATTTGGTTTATAAGTGTTTCTTGTTTCTCATGTTTGATTAGATCAGCTTGTTGGTTTTCCTGTTTGAATGTTTTTGAACTAGTCATTTAAGGCTTGCTGTTCAGTGTTGGCCAGGCTCAATGTTGAAGTCTGTGCTTTGGTAGTTTGCCTTTACAACTTGTGAATTGGATGGAGAGAAGTCTATTGGCACTAATACCACATCTTCTTGCATCTATTACAATTTTAAATCTTCAGGATTTGTTTGCAAAAAAGATCAGCAAAAGTATCAATATTACTGAGACAATGTATCAACTTTTCACAGGAGTTATTGCCCTTGATAAACAATATGTTTATTCAAATTGGTATTAAATCTATTACACAGTCATATTTCTCATATTTGTGATATCAAATAAGAGTAAAAGAGTACCACAAAGTGGCCATAAATTAAAAATTGAAAACTGTATTTCATGAGCACAACTATCCCATCGATATATCAATTTTTCTTTTTTTCAGGCAACTTTTCAATCAGTGATTGGAGTACTCAAAGGAACAAGATTCGGAACAGCTGATGATTTGATTTCGGGTCTTGGTGCACATTATGACACAGTTAACACATCCAAAGGTAAGGTCTTGGTACACATTAAGACACAGTTAACACATCATAGGGTAATGTCTTGGTGCACATTACGACACAGTTAACACATCATAGGGTAAGGTCTTGGTGCACATTACGACACAGTTAACACATCATAGGGCAAGGCCTTGGTGCACATTACGACACAGTTAACACATCATAGGGCAAGGCCTTGGTGCACATTACGACACAGTTAACACATCATAGGGTAAGGTCTTGGTGCACATTACAACACAGTTAACACATCATAGGGTAAGGTCTTGGTGCACATTACAACACAGTTAACACATCATAGGGTAAGGTCTTGGTGCACATTACGACACAGTTAACACATCATAGGGTAAGGTCTTGGTGCACATTACGACACAGTTAACACATCATAGGGTAAGGTCTTGGTGCACATTACGACACAGTTAACACATCATAGGGTAAGGTCTTGGTGCACATTACGACACAGTTAACACATCATAGGGTAAGGTCTTGGTGCACATTACAATACAGTCAACACATCATAGGGTAAGGCCTTGGTGCACATTACGACACAGTCAACACATCATAGGGTAAGGTCTTGGTGCACATTACGACACAGTCAACACATCATAGGGTAAGGCCTTGGTGCACATTACGACACAGTCAACACATCATAGGGTAAGGTCTTGGTGCACATTACAATACAGTCAACACATCATAGGGTAAGGCCTTGGTGCACATTACGACACAGTCAACACATCATAGGGTAAGGTCTTGGTGCACATTACGACACAGTCAACACATCATAGGGTAAGGTCTTGGTGCACATTACGACACAGTCAACACATCATAGGGCAAGGTCTTGGTACACATTACGACACAGTCAACACATCATAGGGTAAGGTCTTGGTGCACATTACGACACAGTTAACACATCATAGGGTAAGGCCTTGGTGCACATTCAACACATCATAGGGTAAGGCCTTGGTGCACATTACGACACAGTCAACACATCATAGGGTAAGGTCTTGGTGCACATTACGACACAGTTAACACATCATAGGGCAAGGTCTTGGTACACATTACAACACAGTTAACACATCATAGGGTAAGGTATTGGTACACATTACAACACAGTTAACACATCATAGGGTAAGGCCTTGGTGCACATTACGACACAGTTAACACATCATAGGGTAAGGCCTTGGTGCACATTATGACACAGTTAACACATCATAGGGTAAGGTCTTGGTGCACATTACGACACAGTTAACACATCATAGGGTAAGGTCTTGGTGCACATTACGACACAGTTAACACATCATAGGGTAAGGTATTGGTGCACATTACGACACAGTTAACACATCATAGGGGAAGGTCTTGGTGCACATTACGACACACATCTTAGGGTAAGGTCTTGGTGCACATTACGACACAGTTAACACATCATAGGGTAAGGCCTTGGTGCACATTATGACACAGTTAACACATCATAGGGTAAGGTCTTGGTGCACATTACGACACAGTTAACACATCATAAGGTAAGGTCTTGGTGCACATTACGACACAGTTAACACATCATAGGGTAAGGTCTTGGTGCACATTACGACACAGTTAACACATCATAGGGTAAGGTCTTGGTGCACATTACGACACAGTTAACACATCATAGGGTAAGGTCTTGGTGCACATTACGACACAGTTAACACATCATAGGGTAAGGTCTTGGTGCACATTACGACACAGTTAACACATCATAGGGTAAGGTCTTGGTGTACATTACGACACAGTTAACACATCATAGGGTATGGTCTTGGTGCACATTACGACACAGTTAACACATCATAGGGTATGGTCTTGGTGCACATTACGACACAGTTAACACATCATAGGGTAAGGTCTTGGTGCACATTACGACACAGTTAACACATCATAGGGTAAGGTCTTGGTGCACATTACGACACAGTTAACACATCATAGGGCAAGGTCTTGGTGCACATTACGACACAGTTAACACATCATAGGGTAAGGCCTTGGTGCACATTACGACACAGTTAACACATCATAGGGTAAGGTCTTGGTGCACATTACGACACAGTTAACACATCATAGGGTAAGGTCTTGGTGCACATTACGACTCAGTTGACACATCATAGGGCAAGGTCTTGGTGCACATTACGACACAGTTAACACATCATAGGGTAAGGTCTTGGTGCACATTACGACACAGTTAACACATCATAGGGTAAGGTCTTGGTGCACATTACGACACAGTTAACACATCATAAGGTAAGGTCTTGGTGCACATTACGACACAGTTAACACATTATAGGGTAAGGTCTTGGTGCACATTACGACACAGTTAACACATCATAGGGCAAGGTCTTGGTGCACATTACGACACAGTTAACACATCATAGGGCAAGGTCTTGGTGCACATTACGACACAGTTAACACATCATAGGGCAAGGTCTTGGTGCACATTACGACACAGTTAACACATCATAGGGTAAGGTATTGGTGCACATTACGACACAGTTAACACATCATAGGGTAAGGTCTTGGTGCACATTACGACACAGTTAACACATCATAGGGTAAGGTTTGGTGCATATTACTAGACAGTTAATACATGGAAGGGTAAAGATTGTTATAGATACAAGTTTCTTTAAAACAACAGCGTTGAATTAATAAATGTTTAACCTTAAAACAGGATATTGAATTGAAAGATTGTTTTCTTAAAACAGCAGCAATGAATCAGATAAACGCATCGCATTATTGCATAAAAATTTTGTAAATATATTAAGTGCTCTCTTTTCAATGAAATTAAGATATATGATTAATTAATATTAGACTCACAATATTGAAATAAGTTTAAAAAGAGGAATCATGATCTCTCAATTTCGATCTTACATGAAGAACATTCAAATAAAGAATTTAAACTGAACTTTGAAACATTCCTTTGATTGGCAATATAATATAATAAAATTTGGAAGTTCTAATGAATAAGTTTACAAATACACCCCGTATAACCCCGATACAGATAAAACCGGACGTTGACGCGTTCGAATCGAACACACCGTGTTACACTGTGTTCTGACAATTAAAAATAATACTTTTAAAGAAAATACAATATCTATTCTTCGAATATGTTGCTCCAATATATACTTTGCCATAAAACTCATTAGTTATTAAAAGGTTTTTCAAATATGTGACATCTGTATGTACAAACATCAAAAAACGCACGACGATATCAGTGATAAAACGTGCTTGGTATTTTGAAATCTTCAAAAAATAATGTTTCTCTTACCTCATAGCTTTTTAAACATACATTTGTGAAAATTTCATATTTGAAATTAACAAATTTATTAAGATCGTATCTTTATGTTGTGTCTAGAAAAAGAAAAGTACAAGTTTTAAATTGTCTTTATTTTCATGTTGTGTACGCTTCGTTGTCATTACACCTTTTTGTACTGTACTCTTCGTTGACAAAATATTGCGTTTGTCAGTGAATTTTGCATGTATAAGTTTATACGTTGGTATGATTATAACCAATATGCATGTTAGAAAAAAATAATTTATCAAAGTTTCATGCAGACAGCAACCCATTATAACCGTTGTATTGTTGGAACACTCGTAGAGGCATTTTGTGCATGTAAAAAAATCCTTATTTATACGAAAGTGTAAATTGGTAGCAATAAGTAAAATCACAAAATTATTGAACTCAGAGGAAAATCAAATCTGAAAGTCCCTAATCACATCAGAAAATTATATGACAAAACACATAGAAAAACGAATGGACAACAACTGTCATATTCCTGACTTGTTACAGGCATTTTCAAATGTAAAAAAATGGTAGATTAAACCTTGTTTAATAGCGCTAAACCTCTCACTGTGTACGACAGTCTCATCAAATTCCGTTATATTTACAATGATGCGTGATCTAAACAGACATAATAACAAAAATTGTCCAAATATGGGAACAATAGTCGTGTTCGTCTTACTATTTCAAAAAGAAACAATTTAAGAGAACACAAAAGGATCTATCAAATTAAAAACACATTCAAAACTCGACAGATCCATAATATGGCTTAGCAGACATGAACACACGTCCGATTTCTAATTGGATACAACTTTTGAAAGTGTTTACGTGACAGTCAATGTACGGTTAGGGTGGAGGGTTGGTGCCCTCTAACATGTTTAGTCCCGTCATATTCCGTATGTGCCTGTCTAAAACCAGGAGCGTGTAATTCAGTAGTTATATATATTTGTTATTCACTATTTTGTGTATAAATTAGGCCGTTAGTTTTCTCCTATGCATTGCTTTTAACTTGTAAGTTCGGTGTGTTTTATAGCTGACTATGCGGTATGGGATTTGTTCATTGTTGAAGGCCGTACGCTGACTTATAGTTGTTCATTTTGTGTCGTTCGGTTTTTTCAAAGGCGAAGAGTTGTTTCAATACCACATTTTCTTTTTAATATATACAGCGATATGTGTATACAATGACCACGCAACTTATAGCCACCAATAGTAATACAGTTTCTTTTATGTGAAGATGTAAAGAATAAGAGATAATTTTTGATATTCAACTGGTTTGCTTTCTTCAATTATGTTTTTTGTTTGTTTAATTTTTAAGGTTTAAAGATTGTGCTTAACTTGCTCGAACATTACAGTCTTTCTACTGTGATGGCAAAATCTAAACGATTCGTAATTCTTGTTACTATTAACACCTTAATATCTACCCACCCATTTATATTCCCAAGTTACCATTTGTGTCATCGGTAAATTATGCGGTTGAGTTAAGCATCAATCATCAACTTAGAACTTAGTCATTTGCTTTGTTTCTTCTTTCATGTCTTAAAAGTTATCAATAAAAAATGAAACGTTTCTCAGATGGTACTGACCAATTTCTGCACCCATGTTTTGTTAATGACACGCGTACGTAATGGCTGATTTTTGGTTGCTTAAATAAAGTTCACTTGCAAATATGTCATGCGTGTTCAGGATAATCACACAAGTAGCAACACATATTAAATGTAGCTCCTGGAAGGAGGCCCTCCGGAATCAAGCCAGAGAAGTTTGGACTGCCACTGGATTAAATGAGGTAAATTGAATAAGGACACAAATGTTGCCTTTCAACAGGCCATTTATGGACCTCTCATAAAGTTTTTGCAAGGGTTTGCACAGTGTATAAGCGTGGTGTTCTCTCAACACAAGACATTGGATCTAATGTTCCCATTCGGATTGGACGTGACTGCGTACTTTTACATCCCACACAACTAAACGGTTGGCCAACTTCAGTCAGGTTTTACTGCCGGTCGGAAAAGAAGACCAAAGTGACCATATCTAATAGTATATATCCCAGTCACCATTCACAAAATTCTTTCATTAAATGAAATTAAAAAAAAAAATTTGGCTACAATGTAGAAAGTTTTGCCGTACCTGTTAAATTAAAACATCACTTAACATTTTTTCAATATAAGCATACTTATGAGAATTCATAAGATCGTATATTCTCTTAATATTGTTTACTTATAACTATTTGGCATTGCACAAGTTCATGCATTTTATTACGTCTTGACCTAAAACCGTTAGATATATACTGACTTTGTCGATATGTTATGTATATGGTTTTTGTGCCTTGTACCAACATTATGAGTTGATCTAATTGCAACTGTACAGGTTGTTTTGTATCGTGTTGTGCTGTTACGCGAGTGTCCCGTGTAAGGAAGATTGTTGGGTGCTCACTTGTTAAATCCCGCCGCATTTTTTTTGTGTGTAGTCCAACGTCAGGAGCCTGTAGTACATTGGTTATACAGATCTGTCATATTTTTTTCTTCTTTAATACATAATTTTTAAGTTATCAATATATAACCGTTAGTTTCCTCGTGTTAATTATTTCAAATGTGTTTTTTTTTATATCGGGGCCTTTTTTTAGCAGACGATATGGTATAGGTTTTCCTCATTGTGAAATGTTTTATAAAAACACCCATTTCATTTAAACTTAGGTGAAAAGTTGTATCACCGGCCATCACACCACATCTACAAAGCTTTAGATGTAAAAAATAAATAAATTAAGAAAAATGCCGGCTTTCGTCTAGGCGAATTTGGACAAACATCGGTATTTGGAAGAGCCTTAAATTGTGAAAAGTAAGTCATTTAAGTTTTATTGACTGTACTATACTTTCTCTGGAATAAATTTTTAACTGTTCATTTCATCTGGAATAACGTTGAAAGTCCCAATTTTTAATAGAAACATTCCTATCTGATGTGAGTTGGTTTATCATTGAAACTTTGGCTTTGTATGACTGATATTTTGAGTTCAACTTATTTGACTAAGTAAACAGATAAAAATTTACAATAAAATACAGAAAAAGAGTCGTCGAAACCATCTCGAATACCTTGAAAAGAAAGTGATTTGTGAAGGTTTTTGTCAACGAACTGTACAGTGGTTATTTAAAAACGCACAACGAACGCGACACATTTGATGGAACGAACAATACAGTTAAAGAAAACTTATTTATTAGGTTATTGCGTTTATTCTAAGTTCTGCGCCACATTTGAAGGCACGCAGTAATGCACCGTATAATTATTTATTATTGCCTAAGGTATAAATATGGAAATGTGTATGTACGAAAAGATATTCAGCATTGTTTGTCTCATAAAACGTATGAAATTGCACCATGTCTGTGCGTTTTGCATCGAACAGTTTTATCAAACGTTCTATGCAATATCTAAAACTTACAACAGCTGTATAGTTGAATAAATAAACTATCATGCACATTGACATGTTTATATTTCATCGTATAAGTTCTAGAGAGGCAATCGAAATTGTTGTCATCCCAAATGTTGACCTAATTATCGCTTCGAACGCGTCAACGTCCGGATTCATTTGTATCGGGGTTATATGGGGTGAAATATAAAGTTAATTAAAAATGCACATGAAATATGTTTAAATGATAATCACATAATGTTAGTGCTTTTCTTAAAACATTGATATCAAATAAAGGAAAGAAGAAAAAAAGATATGCAAATTTTCTCAGAATAAATTAACTTATTGGTTCTATTTATACAGGAGTGGATGATAATGGTTCCGGTGTGGCAGCCATGTTGGAAGTCGTCCGACAAATCACTAATATAAATAATTCAGGATACAAGAGCAAAAACACAATTATATTTGTCTCTTTTGATTTAGAAGAATATGGAGGTATGTTATTAATATTTATCATGAAATAATAAATAAGAAAAAAAAAATTATTTAAGAGTCTTAGAGAATTATTTAGAGATAACTGATATTAAGGATTGAAGAGATAGAACAGATATGATCTGCAGTTCCCTCATAAGGAGAAAACATCAAAGTTATCCTCTTGTTACTGTGATATTTTTTTTAATATTACCTGAAACTGAAAAATTAAGAAGACTTTTTAATTGTCATTTGAGTACATTACGTATTGTTTTGACTATTATTCTTCTTATAAATTGTATTTTCTAAACCTGTAAGATCAACAATTGGCAATTTATTTATTTTTACCTAGGGTTGTCTGGAAGTAGGAACTTTCTACAGGACTGGATCACTCCATGGCTGATAAAGAATTATGGCTCCATACCAACAAAACTACTTGGTGTTATTATCCTTGACACAATAATGGAGTATAACACTTCTAGCCAATCACAGGTCTTTCCACTAGGTGCAATGGACCAGGTAAGGTCAATTGATAAGTTATAGTTATTTTGAGGTTGAAAAATATTGTTTAACATATTGTAAATTCAGAAATTATTGGGTGCATTTATAATTGCGATTTTAATTTTTGCAACATGAAAAAAATCCAGTTTAATTCAGAAATGAGATTTTAAAATGTAAGTTTAAATTATTGCAATTATTCTACTTGCATTTTCACAATAAGAAAATTCGGGCTCTCACATTAAATGTTATTTTTTTGTATTCTTAAATTCTACTTCACAAGACTTTTAACATGCCATTGAAAATATAAATGTTTTTTAACAACTTCACAGCTTGATGCATGGGCTACCTTTCTTGTATTCCTAGCATCTGCATTAAACATCAAATTCATTTGTTCTTCTGGTAAACTTTCAAATTTTTTTGGCGTCTGCTGTGGCGCTTTAAATTGTGGTTGCTATGTGTGACGTCATAACATAGAATAATTTTGGACCAGAATGGCTTATATCTGGATCTTATTTTAGCACTATTTTTAATATTGACTGTCAATACACATGTAAATAGAAACAAAGCGCCATTATACTTACAAACAGAAACAAGGCTTCAGATACATAAATGTGTAACCCTTGAAAAATGTTATCCAAATATCCAATGAAAACAGTAAAATGCTACACCATATGTAATATATAGATATATATATCTTTGAACTTTCTGTAGTGATATTCATGATAGAAAGCATGGATGAAATATATCATACAATTTAATTTTAGTTTCAGCAATATTTCCCAAGTGCTGTTGAAAGTATACTATCAGATGATGCTAGAGGCGACTTCATCTCTTTAATATACCGTCAACCTACTGACGATAGAGTTCTGGCTGAGACATTTGGCTCATCCTGGGCAGCTGCAGGAAGGTCTGAGTTTGAGATCGAATCGTTCCCGTTGCCATTTGGAGACTTATCGAGCATTCCACAGGAAAATCTAGCACTTATGTATCAATTCCTGAGAAGTGACCATTACAATTTTTGGGGAGCTAATTTACCTGCCATATTTCTTACTGATTCAGGTAACGTTTAAATATTTTATTTTAATTTGATACCTAGAAATGTCCAATGGTTCAAGCTTCAAATCAATTGAAATTATTTGTCAATTTGAATACTGAAAATTTAGAAATAGAAATGTCCATATAGTGTAGCAAATCAGTGATGAAAGGTAAAAAAAGTGAGATCTAATTTATTTCATTAAAGATATTTTGTGATGGAAAATTAATACTGAAATAATATACAATTACTGTCTTTTTGGTGAGGTAAATATGCCGTTTTATTGACTTTTGAAAAACTGATATTCACTGACAGGGGCGGATGCAGGAATTTTCGAAAGGGAGGGTGCTAACCCAGGGCAAAGCGGGGGTGCAAAACATATGTCCCGATACAAATGCATTGATCAGAAAAAATAAAGGGGGAGTGCGCACCCCCGTAACCCCCCTATTGATCCGCCACTGACTGAGGCCAACGACCGAAGTGAATATCAGTTTTTCAAAAGTCAATTAAACCCCATATTTACCGAAACAAAAGTCAGTAATTATTTTATTCCATATTCAGAGAGAAGAACATGTATTTAATGAATAACATATACCAAAACAAATTTAACCATAACGTTGCATGTAAAACCGGGTGACGTTTAGGGCGGTGAATAACACTTTCTCAAGTGAATATGCTTTTTTATTCAAAAACCAAAAACCAATTCATAAAGAGAAACCTACTAAAATAATACCAATATGGAATAATAAAAGTTATCCATTAACGATAAACAAATAAGTATACTGAAAATTGAAGTGTTAAACCTCCCACGCTAATATTTTTTTATTTTTAGCCAATTTCCGTGGTGATATGATACAATGTTACCACAACCCTTGTGATGACCTTGACACAATGCTGACAGATGAAAATGTCAATTTCATGGGTAAAACAGCAGACACAGTTACAGCTACCATTCATAGACTTTCAGAACCTTTCACAACAGGTTGGTCATTTACTATAATACTAAATATTCTTTATTTTCAAACTTGGAAGGCTTGTCTGTGATTATTTTGGTAGCATTGAATATTTAATAATGTTTTAAGCATTTAAATGTGTTACCTTTCCAACCTTATAATTTTGATAGTGAACCAATTGATGTGAGGTATGGACTTAAAACCATTGGGATCCATATTTTTTTTCTTCTTAATGAAAAGGATCTACGGTGGCCAAGTATTGAACAACTAAATTGCTAGTCTGTCAACACTAAAAAAAATTACAATGATCTATGAACAGTCTCTACTTAAATCATAGGGTATTTGAACATATTTATGTTTTGTCTTATGATATTTTTAAAAGTACACATTACAGGAGCGTAGCTAGAAAGAAACGATGTGGAAGCAACTAAAAAAATTTAGGACCCTATTATGCAGAATTTTTTTTTTTTTTTCGGTTTTCGGTCATAGGACGGTTAAAAGAGAAGCTATATGTAGATAAAAATTTATGAATATAAAACTATTAATAAATCTTCTGAATATATGGTAATACATAAACAAAACATATTTGTGATACAGAATTTACTCAAAATTGTCCAAAATCTGTTCTTCGGGTCTGGGCAGAAACAAACTTCTCTTTTACTTTGTCAACATTCACACTGAAATCCCGATGAATATGCAGTAATGCTATGTAACTTACGTTGTTCATTGTTGATCGGCCATTTGTTTTCAATTACATACGTAGTACCGTGACGGATAGATCTCATTCTCATGTGAAAACGATGTGGATGCACTTGCTGTCGTGCCTCCAGGTAGCTAGGCCTCTGCATTACATAGCAATAGCGTTCTATTAATCCACAAAAACTTGTCCCACCCAGATCCTCCCTTATTTGATGTTGCATATTAAGGCCAGTGGTACCAATAACCAGGTTGCTATCCCTTTGGTGCCCACACCTAATGCTGAAGAGTTACAATGCAGGTAGGCACTTGATTTACACTAATCAGAGTTAAGTAGCGGGACCAAGGCATAAGCTTACTGGTTATTGTATTAAGTACAAATTGAACAAACACAGGTTTGGGAGAAGAATCACAGTTTAATATTTTCTTTGCATATCAATACGCAATAAAGATATTTACAAAGAAAGCAAAATCAAATTGAAAAACTGTGGTACTCCATACAAGAAGTACATAAAAACTGTGAATTCTTTGAAACATTACTACTCTACTAATTAAACAATATAAAGAATGCATAGATTCTACAAACAATATCTGTAATATACATATGAATATAGCAAATATCAATAAAAGTCCACTAGGGAGTGGTGGGTGGGAAGAAATTATTTTCCCGAAAATTATAAAATGACTGCTACAAGCAAGCGTTGCTTTAAGAATAATTATGATTGCACGTTTAAAACAAAAGCTCTGCTAACAAGCGCTGATTGGTTAATTCAAACTTAATGAGCAATCTCATTGGTTAATTAGTATGATCTCGCAAAACAATTAGTAAACGAGAAGCACATGCAGAAGTGACTGGGAAACCCCCTTGCTGATTGGATAATAATCTTACAGGTCAAGGCCCCTTCATAACATGTGTACAGCATTCCAAAACGTATTGTATCTTAATAATCTATTTATATAAAATAGTTCCATTAATCCACAAAAACTTGTCCCACCCAGATCCTCCCTTATTTGATGTTGCATATTAAGGCCAGTGGTACCAATAACCAGGTTGCTATCCCTTTGGTGCCCACACCTAATGCTGAAGAGTTACAATGCAGGTAGGCACTTGATTTACACTAATCAGAGTTAAGTAGCGGGACCAAGGCATAAGCTTACTGGTTATTGTATTAAGTACAAATTGAACAAACACAGGTTTGGGAGAAGAATCACAGTTTAATATTTTCTTTGCATATCAATACGCAATAAAGATATTTACAAAGAAAGCAAAATCAAATTGAAAAACTGTGGTACTCCAAAATAATCCCAAACCTGTGAAAAAGTAGTAATTTAGGTTTATGCATCAGAAGGACGCTTTTGACTTAGGGCGGATGCAAAGGCATTCATGACTTGCTGTTTATGAGAAAAGGAAGGGTCTAAGTAACCTTTGTATGCCTCACTTTTCCAATCCCCCTGAGCCTGGATGAGGTCTGACGAAACCCCACATTCCAAAGCGAATGTAGCACCACCCCTGCGAAAGCTATGACCAGAGTAGCCACTGGTGTCCAATTCGAGCTGTGATAAAGAATGCTTTAGCATTTGAAGAAAAGTGGAATATGTTAAAGGAACTGTTGTCCCCTTAGATATGTACAAGAAGGCGGGGGATGGACAGCTGACAGCAGGTATCATTTTAACATGTAACAGCAGTGCCTGTGAAGGACAAAGAGGGGAATTAGGGATTCTGGGAAGTGGAATTTCCAACAATCTGTTGGCAAATTGTATTGTCTTTGACTTTTGTATGCGAAGCAAAGTGCCGCTAGGCTGAAAAACAATGTCTTGTCTACTGAGGTGCTTACCCGCATCAAATTCAGCTAAAGTGGGGACAAATAAATTGGACTTTCTAAAAAAGGAGAAAAAGGCAACTAAGCATGCTGCCCAAAAACTAATATGATTTTGATTTTGAAGATCAAGGGTTGTTAAAATCTTTTTTAACAGTTGAGGTGTGATAGGGAGTTTTCTTTTAACCATTGTACCCAATACCCGTTTAGCCCCCTGCAAAACAGTATGAATGTAATGAGAATCTATTGGTGGAGGTTGACCTGCCTCCAAATGTAAAAGTTTAATTATTGATATATAATTACTGATAGAATTAAAGCACAATTTTTGTGACAAAAATGCAATGTATCTGGCTAGATTCTCTTTACTTAAAGGTACTAAAGAAATATTAACAAGTGCACAAAATTTTTTGTAAGAGTTCAAATAAGTCTGATAAGTCTTTTTTGTGGATTCAGCATAAGTGTAACTCCTGAATGTGTCTACTAAATTGTCCAAGTTAGCAACTTCTCTGCATGCCTGTAAGCCTATATAAAAGAAAACGGAGGGAGTGACAGGACATGTGAGAAACAAGGTGATGCACAAACAATGGTGCTGGTAAGCATTCTTTCATAAAAAATTTACATAACTTTAAATCATGCAACCGTGAAACAGCATCAGCCATATCATTCTCCTTGCCTGGCAAGTGAATAGCCACAAGATGAAAATTGTAAGAAGCAGAAAGCCAGAACAACTCGCGCAAAAAAGTCATTAAGAGTTTATTCTTAGACGTACACTTATTGATACAACTTACAGTTGATGAATTATCGCAAAAAATAAAAACACGCCTATTTTGCCAACACTTAGCCCATCGCTTGGCCGCCAAAGCCACAGCAAATGCCTCTTGCTCATTTATATGCAAAGATTGCGCAAATGGGAAATCCTCTTTCCAATTAACATAAAACCAATCTGTACCAAAAATACCCCCTGCACCTGTTTTGCAAGCATCAGTATATACTGAAGTGACAGGATCAGTGTTAAGTAAGAGGGATTTTCCATTAAAAGTGGACATGAAATTGTACCACCAATGAATATCATGCAAGATATCCCCGCCTAAGCGCATTTTGTGCCAGTCATGCTTGAGCTTCGTAATGCCATCAATGATTCTCCGAAGAAAAACTCTTCCGCCATGAACCACTGAAGAAGCCCAATTTAGTTTTCCCGCAAGGGATTGCAATTGTTTCTTTGAAACATGCTTGCGCTGCTTAAATTCTGATAATTCTGCCCTTAGCTGCTCTAGTTTTGTCAAAGGTAACCTTAATTCCAATGTTGTTGAGTCTATCTCAACACCTAAAAATACTAACTTCTGGCAAGGGTCAAAAACCTTGGACCAACTTATTGCAAAGCCTAACTTGTGCAGCAAGTCAATCAAGACTCTTAGGCCAAGTGCACAGCGCTGCTTAGTGCGTTCGCAGATGAAGAAATCATCTAAATATGCAATAACGGTAAAACCTCTGCGTGACATCATGCGTCGAATAGCCTGTGAAAGTCTATGAAAAATTCCAGGTGCTAATTTTGAGCCAAAAGGTAACTTTTTGTCAATAAAGGTATGAGTTTGACCATCAGGGAAAGTCCATTGCAAACCTGTTACCTGTTGACTACAGCGACTGATGCCAACAGATCTGTAAGCAGATTTCAAATCGACTTTAGCCATGAAACAATTTTTTGTTACTAATTTTGCTGCATCATCAACAGATTGAAACTTTTGTTTTTCCATATCCCCTGCCAAATCATTAACAGCTGACCCAAGTGGTCTGCTACAATCATGAATTATTCTTACACCTCCATCAGGTTTTGGAATGACACCTAAAGGGCTGATAATTTTGGGTGTAGATTCAATAAACTCATAATTCCCATTTTCAATTTCAATTAAAATCTGTTGATGAGCTTTTTTATATAAGGGACTTGAAGGAAGTGCTGAAGGGTGATTTTTTGCTGATATGTTTACTAAAGCCAAATCATTTTGAACTATGTCAAACCCATTTTTTATACCATGTAAAAGAAAATCTTTGTCAAAATCATTTTTTAATTCATTTTGCCAAACATTAAAATCAAGGTCACGCACAGGCTTTACCTTTATCCCCGGTTTTTTGGATGGGCAAAAGACTGATGATGGGCCCCACACCCCTGGAGGGAGCAAACATGCGCAAAGCGACAGCTTTGTAATGCGCACCCTTTCCTACTGTTATACTTTCTGCAGATTTCCATACCTTCTGCAGAGTGAGATGCATATCTTACACTGTCTTGCTGTTTACTTGCAAACTTAGACATGTTAGTTGGACCAGATGCCTGAGGTTTAGTGTACATGGCTTTTGGCCGAAGGTACACAGACTGCAAATGCGGTATGTCAGTGCCCCACCTAAAATTGTGTTGTTTTTGGAGCCTACGGTATTCCCTATCAAAAAACAGCACTGACACAAATTCACAAGATGACACCAAATGATAAAATCGCATAGTATACGACAAATAATCAAGCACCTGTGTCTGTGTCAGTTCACCTGTGCTGAGCAATTTGTACATGATGGACAAATTTGCCCTAGACCACTGACACAGAGACAGGGTTTCAAGTTTCGGTCTTAAAGGTCCCGATTTAAATACAAGTTGCCCCCCTGATGAATCCGAAATAAGGCGTTCCTCAGGCATGCTGGTCCCCCCTAAATCATATGAAACAAAATCAGAAATATCATAAAAATTAATTTTACAGTCTATATTCGATGATTTCAAATAAATTTGTGGATCCTGCCAAGATATATTAGAGTTTATACCTAAATTGTTCATTGAATTGTCATTTACAACTGAATTCACTGCAGTAGGTAAAAGTTCTTGTTGTTTCTGTTGGGAGGCTAATTGCCTCATCACCGCTTGTATATAATAATCCTCCGGTGAGCCGCCATCTTTGTTACTTCGATGGGCGCCGCCATCTTGGATCGGTTCCCGGAAGACGCCATCTTTGTTTGGTCCATTAGAGCCGCCATCTTGGATCGGTCCCCGGAAGCCGCCATCTTTGTTTGGTCCATTGGAGCCGCCATCTTTACTTTTACCGGAAGCATTCTCAAATTCGCCATTTTGAAATCCTCGCTGTACGCATGTACTAGACGTTGATGTCGTCTCCGCATTTATATCGTTCGGAAAAGTCTTTTGTATTGCCTTCAACAAAAGCTTCTTTTGTCCTATAGGAATGTTAGTTTCCAATAAATCGTTCGCTTCGATGAGAGGCAATGCCTCCATACTGCTAAACCCAAGCTCCACGATCGCATCGGCGGTTGCCTCTGTCAGTTTCATCACACTGGCCCATGCCTTAACTTTGTCACACGATTGTCTTTCGGATGTAGTCATAAACGTTATATCCTCGTCGTCAGACATTTTAAATATATACTGTTCGTTCTCAAATACAGTTGACAGAAAAAGTTAATCTTGTCTTACTGACGCGTTGGTAGCGCAAACGCACATCTTTGATATATATCCACAGAAAAAACAGCCATTGCACGAAGCTGCACAATCTAGCTTTATACTCCAATAGACAAATCGTCGACTTCCTTCGGATTGTCGGAAATATCTTGCAAAAGTACGAATGTCACTTTCTGTTAATAAATACCAATCGGGAATATTCAATAATGTTCTAATACGTTTGTCTGCACGTTCGTATATCTCTGGGTTCATTTTCACTACGAAAATACTAATCCATACTATGTTATAATATATACGATCCTGTGAAAATCGGCAGGTTAAGAAATTATTTTCCCGAAAATTATAAAATGACTGCTACAAGCAAGCGTTGCTTTAAGAATAATTATGATTGCGCGTTTAAAACAAAAGCTCTGCTAACAAGCGCTGATTGGTTAATTCAAACTTAATGAGCAATCTCATTGGTTAATTAGTATGATCTCGCAAAACAATTAGTAAACGAGAAGCACATGCAGAAGTGACTGGGAAACCCCCTTGCTGATTGGATAATAATCTTACAGGTCAAGGCCCCTTCATAACATGTGTACAGCATTCCAAAACGTATTGTATCTTAATAATCTATTTATATAAAATAGTTCCCTTAATATTTACAGATATATGTGAGGACAGCATGTTGATGGAATTGATAGTTAATCAATCATGTAACTCATATCTACAAGGATTTCAGAACCAATCCTCTTGTCAGTAAGTATAACATAATAGATATTGTTTTGAAAAATAGGCCATAAGGTAAACATCAATGAACAGCAATCCAACAACTTCAGTTACATTCACCAAAATGGCTACTAAATGTGTTTACAAAGGCCAACAAAGACAACATCGGTATTTAATTTTATATCTAAAGATCATAACAATACAGATTCAAATCATTTCCACGTATAAAAAATTTTGAGACCATTGTTTAATCATGTTACAATTTTGAGACCATATTTTAATTGTGAAACCACTGTTTTATCATGTTTCAATTGTGATACTGTTGATAAATTATGTTGCAAGTGTGATATCTATATAAAACTATTTTACTTATCTGATAAATCAACTAAGAAGATTTTTGATGATCAATGTTTTTGAATAGGGACATATGGTTAGAACCTCCCCCTTTTTCCCTAGTTGGAACCCCCATTTAAAAATGGCTGGATCTGCCCCTACCCCTGCATCATTAAGAGAAGATGTGAGTTTGATAGACACTACCAATGATTCACCATCATTAGTTTATTTGGTAGCATTGTTGATAGAAATCTCTACTGCCTTTTTAAGATTATTTTACATACGGTCTTAATAATTCTTTTATAATTGATATTTTAGAGCACTTAGTAGCATTGTTGATAGATGTTTAAGTCCACTAATGCCAGGAGTAACATGTGACAGGAACAGAATGTTGTCACATGTTGTAACCATGGTAATGGTTGCTAAGATGTTACCAGTTGGATTTGATATCTCAACTTGTGGTAAGCATAACTTGTTTATGTTTGTTTGGTACTTTTTCTTCAGAAACATATTAATATAAAACAGAACATTGAATTATAAGCTTACAGCCATTGAACTAATGTTATAGAATAAAATTTCAAGTACAATTAAACCAATTTTTTTAATACTGCAAATTAAGAAATTAATGCATGATGTTTATTAGTGGAAATTATACTAATGGGTTACCGGTAGAATTGCATTAAAAAGAATGCACATTCTGATAGAGGAAGCTGGGATAAGGTACCAGTATTTTCTGTGTCCAACTAACCAATCTTAAAATTTTATTATGTATTTATCCTTTTTTTCTCCTACCTGAGTATTTCATTGACTTTTATGGGAAGAGCGGTCATTTTTACTCTTATAAAAATTACAATTGTTTTTTTTTAGGTGCTTCCAACCACTCCAATAATGCTAATCAGTCTATACCTGACATGTGTTTAGGACAGTGGGGAAGCTGTGAATCTCAACAAGATTGTCATATGGTCACATGGTCATATAACCCCAATACACAGATGATTTCATTTAATGTAACAGCAGCTATATATCCTGATCAATGGCTTGGTGTTGGATTTAATGGACAGAAAACAATGGTGAGTTGTTAGATAATGTTGGTTAGATTTAATGGACAGAAAACAATGGTGAGTTGTTAGATGATGTTGGTTAGATTTGATGGACATAAAGCAATGGTGAGTTGTTAGATGATGTTGGTTAGATTTAATGGACAGAAAGCAATGGTGAGTTGTTAGATAATGTTGGTTATATTTAATGGACAGAAAGCAATGGTGAGTTGTTAGATGATGTTGGTTAGATTTAATGGACAGAAAGCAATGGCGAGTTGTTAGATAATGTTGGTTAAATTTAATGGACAGAAAGCAATGATGAGTTGTTAGATAATGTTGGTTAGATTTAGTGGACAGAAAGCAATGGTCAGTTGTTAGATAATGTTGGTTAGATTTAATGGACAGAAAGCAATGGTGAGTTGTTAGATAATGTTGGTTATATTTAATGGACAGAAAGCAATGGTGAGTTGTTAGATGATGTTGGTTAGATTTAATGGACAGAAAGCAATGATGAGTTGTTAGATAATGTTGGTTAGATTTAATAGACAGAAAGCAATGGTGAGTTGTTAGATAATATCTGTTAGATTTAATGGACAGAAAGCAATGGTGAGTTGTTAGATAATGTTGGTTATATTTAATGGACAGAAAGCAATGGTCAGTTGTTAGATAATGTCTGTTAGATTTAATGGACAGAAAGCAATGGTGAGTTGTTAGATGATGTTGGTTAGATTTAATGGACAGAAAGCAATGGTCAGTTGTTAGATAATGTTGATTAGATTTAATGGACAGAAAGCAATGATGAGTTGTTAGATAATGTTGGTTAGATTTAATGGACAGAAAGCAATGGTGAGTTGTTAGATAATGTTGGTTATATTTAATGGACAGAAAGCAATGGTGAGTTGTTAGATGATGTTGGTTAGATTTAATGGACAGAAAGCAATGATGAGTTGTTAGATAATGTTGGTTAGATTTAATGGACAGAAAGCAATGGTGAGTTGTTAGATAATGTCTGTTAGATTTAATGGACAGAAAGCAATGGTGAGTTGTTAGATAATGTTGGTTATATTTAATGGACAGAAAGCAATGGTCAGTTGTTAGAAAATGTCTGTTAGATTTAATGGACAGAAAGCAATGATGAGTTGTTAGATAATGTTGGTTAGATTAAATGGACAGAAAGCAATGGTGAGTTGTTAGATAATGTTGATTAGATTTAATGGACAGAAAGCAATGATGAGTTGTTAGATAATGTTGGTTAGATTTAATGGACAGAAAGCAATGGTGAGTTGTTAGATAATGTTGGTTAAATTTATTGGACAGAAAGCAATAATGAGTTGTTAGATAATGTTGGTTAGATTTAATGGACAGAAAGCAATGGTCAGTTGTTAGATGATGTTGGTTATATTTAATGGACAGAAAGCAATGGTGAGTTGTTAGATGATGTTGGTTATATTTAATGGACAGAAAGCAATGGTGAGTTGTTAGATGATGTTGGTTAAATTTAATTGACAGAAAGCAATGGTGAGTTGTTAGATAATGTTGGTTAGATTTAATGGACAGAAAGCAATGGTGAGTTGTTAGATAATGTTGGTTAGATTTAATGGACAGAAAGCAATGGTGAGTTGTTAGATAATGTTGGTTAGATTTAATGGACAGAAAGCAATGATGAGTTGTTAGATAATGTTGGTTAGATTTAATGGACAGAAAGCAATGATGAGTTGTTAGATAATGTTGGTTAGATTTAATGGACAGAAAGCAATGATGAGTTGTTAGATAATGTTGGTTAGATTTAATGGACAGAAAGCAATGGTCAGTTGTTAGATGATGTCGGTTAGATTTAATGGACAGAAAACAATGGTGAGTTGTTAGATGATGTTGGTTAGATTTAATGGACAGAAAGCAATGGTGAGTTGTGAGATAATGTTGGTTAGATTTAATGGACAGAAAGCAATGGTGAGTTGTTAGATGATGTTGGTTAGATTTAATGGACAGAAAGCAATGGTCAGTTGTTAGATGATGTTGATTAGATTTAATGGACAGAAAGCAATGGTGAGTTGTTAGATGATGTTGGTTAGATTTGATGGACAGAAAGCAATGGTGAGTTGTTAGATGATGTTGGTTAGATTTAATGGACAGAAAGCAATGGTCAGTTGTTAGATGATGTTGGTTAGATTTTATGGACAGAAAGCAATGGTCAGTTGTTAGATGATGTTGGTTAGATTTAATGGACAGAAAGCAATGGTCAGTTGTTAGATGATGTTGGTTAGATTTGATGGACAGAAAGCAATGGTGAGTTGTGAGATGATGTTGGTTAGATTTAATGGACAGAAAGCAATGGTGAGTTGTTAGATGATGTTGGTTAGATTTTATGGACAGAAAGCAATGGTCAGTTGTTAGATGATGTTGGTTAGATTTAATGGACAGAAAGCAATGGTCAGTTGTTAGATGATGTTGGTTAGATTTAATGGACAGAAAGCAATGGTGAGTTGTTAGATGATGTTGGTTAGATTTAATGGACAGAAAGCAATGGTGAGTTGTTAGATGATGTTGGTTAGATTTAATGGACAGAAAGCAATGGTGAGTTGTTAGATGATGTTGGTTAGATTTGATGGACAGAAAGCAATGGTGAGTTGTTAGATGATGTTGGTTAGATTTAATGGACAGAAAGCAATGGTCAGTTGTTAGATGATGTTGGTTAGATTTAATGGACAGAAAGCAATGGTCAGTTGTTAGATAATGTTGATTAGATTTAATGGACAGAAAGCAATGATGAGTTGTTAGATAATGTTGGTTAGATTTAATGGACAGAAAGCAATGGTGAGTTGTTAGATAATGTTGGTTATATTTAATGGACAGAAAGCAATAATGAGTTGTTAGATAATGTTGATTAGATTTAATGGACAGAAAGCAATGGTGAGTTGTTAGATAATGTTGATTAGATTTAATGGACAGAAAGCAATGATGAGTTGTTAGATAATGTTGGTTAGATTTAATGGACAGAAAGCAATGATGAGTTGTTAGATAATGTTGATTAGATTTGATGGACATAAAGCAATGGTGAGTTGTTAGATGGTGTTGGTTAGATTTAATGGACAGAAAGCAATGATGAGTTGTTAGATAATGTTGATTAGATTTAATGGACAGAAAGCAATGATGAGTTGTTAGATAATGTTGGTTAGATTTAATGGACAGAAAGCAATGTTGAGTTGTTAGATAATGTTGATTAGATTTAATGGACAGAAAGCAATGATGAGTTGTTAGATAATGTTGGTTAGATTTAATGGACAGAAAGCAATGTTGAGTTGTTAGATAATGTTGGTTAGATTTAATGGACAGAAAGCAATGGTGAGTTGTTAGATGATGTTGGATAGATTTAATGGTAAAGTTTAGCTAGATATAAGAAACATTGTTACAATATTGTTTATCAGCTGCACTTGAATAATTTAATGCCTCAATTATAATATAGTTTCCTGGTCTGATCTTCCATTCGTCCCTCATTCATTTAAGATTTGGTCTTTTGATGTTGTTTGTCATCTTGATATCAAGTATACATGTGCTTTATGACTTTAATGCCAAATTCAGGTTTTGACTTGGATTTTGCAGTTCACTAAACATGGAAATGTGATTGTCAAAGATTTGGTTTTATGTAGTTCGTGATCACATCAAATTTAAATCTATAACACATGTTTATTATAAATTGAACTGTATAAAATTCAAATTGAGAATGGAAATGGGGAATGTGTCAAAGAGAAAACAACCCGACCATAGAACAGACAACAGCAGAAGATCACCAACAGGTCTATTACATATATATAAAATTAAGATTTTGACCCAGATTATAAGATTCACTGAACATGGAAATGCAACGGTGTGACTGTGCATGCTGTCCTATAGACCTATATTTTAGACTTATTTAAACTTTTGATTTTGATTATATTTTTCAGGCTGGTTCAGATGCCTTAGTTGGATGGATAACACCCCAATCAACAGTTACAGTTACTGACAGGTAAATATAAATGTATCTTATATTGTAATGAATCTGACCTAACAGTATAATAATATATTCACCCCACATGATATATACTCCCTTTTTTGTTTGCAGATGCAAATAATTTCTTAGACAATTTAAGTGTTCATTCTTATAGAGTGAGTAAGACGACTTTGGTTTGATTTGATTTGTACCTAATAAAATAAAATCAGAATCATTTCACCATGACAAAATGATATTTGTGGAACAGAAAATTTATATCAAAAGAAACACTGGTCAAAAGCATTTATTTCCAGTGAATTCTTTGTTTTGTTCTGGCTAATAGTTTTGTTTATCATCCTTTCCCTTTAGAGCTACCAAGCTCTTTGATTATTGTAGAGCCTGCAACTTTTGTTGCAGAAAGCTCGACATAGGGATAGTGATCCGGCAGGGGTGTTAGCTAACTTTTTAAAAGCTATATATTTTAGAAGGTGGAAGACCATGATGCTTCATACTTTGTTTATAGATGCCTCATGTTACAAAGTTTCTGTCAGTCACATGTCAAATGTCCTTGACTTCATTTTCATGGTTCAGTGACCACTTGAAAAAAAAAGTTCAGATTTTTTGTAATGTTGAATTCTCTCTTATTATAAATAATCCGATAGTTATATTTGGTATGTTCGTACCTTGCAAGGTCCTCATGCCCGTCAGACAGTTTTCACTTGACCTCAACTTCATTTCATGGATCAGTGAACAAGGTTAAGTTTTGGTGGTCAAGTCCATATCTCAGATACTTTAAACAATAGGGCTAGTATATTCGATGTATGGAAGGACTGTAAGGTATACATGTCCAACTGGCAGGTGTCATCTGACCTTGACCTTATTTTCATGGTTCAGTGGTTATAGTTCAGTTTTTGTGTTTTGGTCCGTTTTTCTCATACTTTATGCAATAGATCTACTATATTTGTTGTATGGAATGATTGTAAGGTGTGCATGTCTAGTGGGCAGATGTCATCTGACCTTGACCTCATTTTCATGGTTGAGTGGTCAAAGTTAGGATTTTGAGTTTTGGTCTTTTTATCTAATACTATATGCCATAGGTCAACTATATTTGGTGTATGGAAATATTTTATGATCTATATGTCAGTTATTTGACCTCGACCTCATTTTCATGGTTCATTGCTCAGAGTTAAGTTTTGTGTTTTTGTCTTTTTTTTCTTAAACTATAAGTAAAAGGTCAACTATATTTGTTGTATGGAAGCATCGTAGCTGTACATGTCTGCCTGGCATGGTTAATCTGACCTTGACCTCATTTTCATGGTTCATTGGTCTTTGTTTAGTTATCTTGGTTAATGTTAAGTTTATGTGACAGTTTTTAATAAAGCTTTATACTTAGGACTATCAACATAATATCAATGATTAGAAGAAGGCGAGACATTTCAGGGTGTGCACTCTCGTAATAACTTTATAAAGCATAATTTCTTTCCACAATATATTTTCTCATCAATATATTTTTTAGCTTTTTTAAAAGTGGAAATATGTGTGATGGTTTGATTTTTATTTTTCAGAAATAATCCATCTTACTATGGTTCATTCTTAGACACAACACAAAATGTTGAAAATGCTGCTTGGGACAGGTTGAATGGAATAGAATCATTAACATTTCAACGTCATAGGGATACAAAGGATAGTACTGACTTTATATTCTCTGAAGATAACTGTGCTTACTTCATTTATCCAATGGGAGGACGTTATAATGAGAATGATAAAAGTATAAATAAGCATAGCAAGACACCTACATTTTCATTGAAACAACATTGTTTCCCATGTGCAGGTAGGTAAAATAGAAATGTAGAACTGTAGTCCTAATCAACTTCAAAAGTGTAGTTATATAAAATGAGGTTCACATGAACAGTGTCTTCCACCCTCATAGAGAATGTTCGCCTACAAACATAAAAACAACCTACGAACAGATCATATATCAATTTGAAATACTAAACTC